>NW_020799110.1:16290639-16293676 GCF_003259725.1 Athene cunicularia | reverse complement strand
AGACAGGGCTTATATCTGGCCACAGAATGATCTTGCTTTTTTCCTTTCATTGTAATTTTGTGGCATTTTGTTATAAAAAGAAGGGATGAAATAACTTTTTTTTTTTTTTTTTCCCCCCTTGAACAGCAATGTGTGGTTTTGGTTATGCTCTTAAAATGAAATATTGGAATTTTTAGCTTATCTTTGATCATGAATTTCATTAAAAATCATATTCTTAGCATCATTAGCAATAAAACAGTAATTCTTGATGGATTTTGGTGCAATTTTGTTGCCAAACCACTTTAAACTCTAAAAATCTAAACTATAATTTTCTAATGATCATGATAATTGTTGGCTTTAAGGTTTGTCCAATCCATATAAATCCGCATGTGGAAGATCCAGCAGGAGCCTGCAATCCAAAAAACCCCATAGTTTAGGCTCTGTTAAGTCTGCAGGATCATCTGCCAAGATTCTGTGAGTGTGTATTGACTAGATAACCACAGAAAAGTAAACATGCCTCTGAGTGGAAGACATCTACTGGTTGAGATGAAACCAATCAATAAGCTTGGTTTTCAGACCTCCAAAAATAGCATCATTTATATCAATACTGACAATTTGGCTCATAAGTGTTGAAACACTGATGTTCTATTTAATGTTTAACAAGAAATTTAAGCTTAAGCTATAATGACCTTAATGCTCGGGTTATGGATGCATGTGCTTATTTCAATTGCACAAATAATATTTTTTTTTAGATGTGGATATTTCAAATACTATTAAAAAAAAAAAAAAGGAGGGCTGGATAGTAGAAGACATCAGAAAAAGCACTAGTAGACTTTTTCAAAATTAAAAGTATTATAATATTGCATAGACTAAGCCTCTATATTGCATATTATGTAAATTTACCTTGCAGAAGGGTGGTATTTTATCTGCTGGAAAAGCTTTCCTAATGATTCACAAATCTTGCTCTTATTTTCTGTAAACTCTCAAGATTAATGTTAACTTCCAACCTCAATCTTGTTCTCTAGAAATATATATCACTCTGGGTTTTGTGTTGCATTGAATTCAGAAATGTTAATCCCTTCCGCTGTGTCATGAACCATCCGTTGGAGGGACAGGGATGATCAGGAAATAACATGAATCACTGTCATTGAATCTCAAATATCCATGTCCTTAAAGTTTGGCCCTGTCTTCTTTCACTCTATTCTGTTTTTTAAAGTTGTTGGAATACTTTCTGTTCAGAAGATCTTTGAGCAACATATTATGCCCAAAGGGGAAAGAGTAAAGTAATTGGTTTTGGTGAAAAGTGGTGTTTTCGACTAGCTTTAAGAGACCCAGTCAGAGATTCAGGCTGGTGCCTGCTGAGAGCATGCCCCCATGTAGACTTGTTTCCTAGGCTTCTTTCAGATAATTATTTTTCTTTGAAATGATTTACTTTCTGAGAATACAGTTATTCTTTATTTACAGTCAAGCTTCCCTTTTCATTCAAATATAGATTATTTTTATTTTTCATCTCACTGTGTACTTGCCCTGACCTCGTTCTTCCCTTTTTGGTTCCTGAATTAAAAGTCAGGGTCAGTCTTTGTCGTGTGGCTGCTCCCCACAGTTGTTGTGGCTGTTAATTGCTACAGGTTTCATGACTGTATTTCCCCAATACCAGATCATATTTAACAATGAAACAGTCTTACACCAGTAGGCAGGCTGTTGAGGATCTGGGCCAGAGAGAACATTTCACACTGTTACACATTAAAAGTTTGCTCCTAAACCTTGTACTTATACTTTAAATAAACACATTGTTCTGACAGTGTCTCAGATGTTGACGCATATGCACTTCTAACCCATCTGTGCAGCACTTCTCACCCTAATTGAAACATTCCTTCCCGGTCACCTACCGCTGTCTGCTTTTTGTCACTACTCGTGCAACCAGCAGCTGCTGATGCTCTTCTTTGTTCGTAATTTTTGTGAAGGTCACTTTCTGTGGAAAGACATGCCTGCATCTTCTCTGCCAGTGCCCCCAGTTTGGTGTTAAGACACCCACTTCTGTCTTGTTTCATCAACAATTTATTTTCTGTGTAAGAAAACTAAGAGACCTCATATAATTAGTGTTGATTCTAGCTCTTTTAAGTATTAGTCAGCATTGAAAAAAACAATTCTCTTTTTATGAGTGATAAGGGCCACTGGTTTAACATCTGTAATTATTTTAATAACTAAAATGATTAGTCAAAGTCAATGTTACAGAGTTCACATTGCTTGTGATATTACATTATATTACAAAAAATATCACAACTGGCATATGATCCCCAAATGATACTAAAATCTTATGTTTGCAATACTGCCCCCCCTTCTATCTCATATTTATGAAAATATCACAGCAGTTTTCTTAATTCATATTTACCCCCTTACAGGCAGCATGTGAATTTGCTTTTACTTTGTTTTTCTGACAGGTCTATTTTTTTAAGGGAATTATGAATTTATTATGAATTATAAACACCTGAATTTTGAGGTTTAAATTAGTGGCCAGTTTTCTTTGATTTCTTTGATCTCTGCACTTTCACTCTTAAGCAGAACTTCTCTTGCCAGTGAGGACGATTAAGTTTAAAATAAACAGAAAAAAAACTTCTCAATTTTAAATAAGAAAACTGGAAAAAGAATAATGAACTCTGTTAAAACAGTATCTTAAATTTTTATCTTTTTTACTGTTGTTTTTATTGCAATATACCTTATGCTTGAAAATAGTCAAGCTAAAACATTGAAAAACTCCGTTTGTAAAGTTTGGGCTAAAAAACCACCAGAAAAGTTACATCTTCTCAGGAAAAATTTTGAAAATTAAAAGTGCATATTTTTATAAACTCCATGAGTATTTGTTTCAGTAAATTGATTGTTTTCTTGAATAATATTAATAATGAAAAAGCTACTAAATTCTCAGTTGAAGTTTATGGCGGGTGATTTTTAATGTGGGTCTTTCTTCCAGTTAAAGCTTCATAGTTGTTGGACATTTATTGGGTGTAACGACTCTTTTGTGACATTGATTTATGCTGTTTCCTCGGGGGTGGGGGGGTGG
>NW_020799110.1:16195451-16290589 GCF_003259725.1 Athene cunicularia | reverse complement strand
TGGGGGACACACACCAAAACAAAACAGAACAAAGCCAGTCATTCTGTCAGCTGAAGGTGAACAATACTGAATGCATCCGCGCGTTAGGTTGGAACAGTGCGGACCACAGAGCAGTCTGTGTTAGTAGGCAGTTCAGAGGCCCCAGCAGCAGCTGTGCTGTTTTTAAGCATTTGCTGTATTATCTCCAGAACAATCTGTTATTTCTAACAACTGCTCATGTTTTTTGGTTTTGTTTTTTTTTTTTTCTTTCGTGCCCTGTCAAAGATATCTAAGACAGGTATTACAGTAGTTGTAGATGGATGCCATTAAATAGTATTAATTGTATGGAATCCTTGTTATATATTATTTCTGTTTTCACATTACAATGCTTTAGCTTCCAGTTACAATGTTAATTCCTAGAGAAATTCATATGATAGGTGGGACTACGTAGAAGCATACATGGGAGGTAAACTGAAGAACTTGAGGAATGCAATCAAATTTTCCTTTTAATCCTCTTCCCCAGTAATTATGAGAAAGATGCCTGTGGCCAGGCACTGCTGCTTTCTGATGCCCTGCGCTTTTAAGGGGAACAAAACCCAGATGACCCAGACTGTCAGAAGAATTGATGTCTGAAATAATGGTGGTATTCACATACACCTCTTCTCTTCCTTCTTAAGGAAGGGGAAATACTAGACTGAGTTTTGAAATACATGATCAACAGCTGGTAAGCCTTGGCTTGGACTGGGAGGATTCTGCAGACTCCCAGGTCTGTGAATTCTGGGGTTTGACTTTGCACTCTTTGTGACTCAAATGGTGAAGGGTCACAGTTGATAGAAGGGCTGCCATGCCAGTCCTGGCCTTGGGATAATACCATGCTCCCTGGCAGCCCCTGGCACCTTGTCACTTTGATAGTTTGATTCCAGGACTTCATTTTGGTGCAGTGGTTTTTGTGGTGTGGATTGTATCTGAGTACAGGAAAACGATGGTGGGTGGAAAAGTGGTTTTACTGAGATTATGCACACTTTTAGGCTGAAACTTGATTGTTTTATTGATTTGGGAAATTAGTTCTAAACTTCAAGATATTTTCTTTTTCAAATCGCTGTTCTTTTTCCAGGATGAAGTGTAATAGGCAAAGTGTTCAGTAACAGAAATATTTCTCATAATGTTTACAACATACCAACCTTTCTCTTTGCTGCTGTTGGCTATAGACACAGCTGAATAATCATTGGGCTCTTTTGAGAGGATTTTAATGTTAAGTTTGAATTACATTGTATAACCTTCAATGCAAAACTGCAATGAAAGGCAATGTTATTATATGCCGAGTATTTCTCCCTAATGGCTGCTTTTACAGAGAAGTTGTATCATCTGACAAGGGTGTGCCACACTGCCGCTGCTGTTTATGCTTTTGGAATGGAGTATTTTTATGTTAAATTAATGAAAGCAGTCGGAGTTTACTATTTGGTTGCAGTAGGCCTAGGATTTCTCTCTTAGGATTGTAATTTTACCCCAACCAGTCTCGACAGTCCTTCAAAAATATTTGTTCTTTTTTGATTTTTCCTCCTAGGACAATTCTGCCACTGAAGTAACTGGAATTCTAGACAGTATTCCACATATTACTTGTATCTATAAATTGTACAAAAGATGCATGACAGATTGTTCTTGTGGACTATTGTAGTGGTTTTATTCTTTTCCAGTTTTACAAAAATTTGTTTCCCCTTTTATTTCATTATATTATGCTACTGGCAAAGATACATAAACATGTATTTTAAACACTCCAGTACACCAGAGGTGGATCAATAGATGCTTTTAGTGGCTATATACAAACCAGACACATGGAAGTAAAAGCTCTCACTTCTATTCAGTCTCTAGTAGTGTCGTAAATTAGGCTTATATCTTTCAGGTTCATATGAGTTATGCTAAGACAAAATAGGTAAAAAGAAATAAATATTAAAAACATGTAGGTCCAAATTAGCAGAGATGTTTTTCCACTGCGGATTTAGTGCTATTTGAAATTCCAAAGAGCATTATTAAAAGCACTTCAGATTTGCTCTCAAGCAGTTAAATAACCTTTCATTGCAAACATTTTTGTAACTGAACCTGTGTAAGTACAAAGACTTTTAATAACAGTGTTTAAGACCTTGTCATTGATTTAAATACTTTCGCTTTATGCAGGCTGAATCATGCACCTGTTCTAGCCTTTTATAACTGCTGTAATGAAAATCTGTAATCTGTAGTATTTTATGGGTTTTTATGGTTTTTTTTACTTTCTCCTCACTAACTTTTTAATGTACTTTTTTTATAGTGTCTCTTCTTCCTATCTTCTCCTATTTTAGCACACTTTCATAATGTAGTCATAAGACCTTTTATTTTCCTGGGACTTCAGTGAAAACAACCAGCAAGCAGATCTGTCTCCCTTAAATTAATTCCATCCTTTTAAATTCCACCAGTCCTGGAAATGCACAGATTAAGTAGTTCAGAATGTCTTCTTCACCCCCGCCCCCTATCCTGCAACTGCCAGATATGTTTTAAAAAAAAATTCTATACCACTGTCAAGATCAAAGTATTGTATTTAAAATCTTTTGGGGAAAGAAGAAGATTGATAATTCATTTATCCATCCTCCATGGGATATTAAACACCTTGCTGATTACTGTTGAGGGAGACCTGGTCTCATCGCATGACATCAGTTGTCTATTGGTTCCTAGGAAAAACAAAAACCACAAAACAACCCAAATCAAAACGCAAAAAACCCCCAAACCACCACCAAACCTGTAGCATTTTTCTTGGTTCTGCAGGTATTTTTGCCCAGTACACAGGGTGGAAGATGAGGCACAGGCTAAGACGGGCTTTGTATTGAGTTGTTTGGTCATATCTCTCTACTGTTCTTAACTTTACTCAAATACACCTAATTGGTTGCAAAGGCGTTATTGTTTCTTGCAGAAGTTGCTCTAATTTGAACCAATTAGAATATAATTACACTATTTTATGCTTAATTAAATTCTCAAGTAGATTCTTTAGGGTAAGGTTATTCCCCTGACTGTATTTTGAGATCTCTCTTGGCTCCACTGGAAGGCTCAGGTGAAATAAGGCCTCTAAACTCAAGAAATACTGCTACCTTAAGTTCATTAAACTGCTGTTCAGGAACTTTGGAATTCCATAGTTCATTTCTTGCAGAACATTGGAAGAACCACCATATGGTGGCGATTCACTGCACTTGCATTTCTCAGGTTGCTCTATTATTTCCTTTTGTAAAGTGTTCAATCTCTGTTAAGGCCACACTGTGAATTCTTATAAGTAGTGCCCTTGGAATAGAAATTTCTTCATTATCCCTTATGATAAAAGCTTGTGCCAAAAAATAATTTAATTTCACTGCTCTCTCGTCATTATTTTTAATTCCTTACAGATCCCTAATCCAAAAAGGGCTTGGAATTGCTCACACATTCACCTTGATATTAAAGCATTTAGGTACTTCCATGCATACAGAAATCTCAAACCCATAATACGATGCTGACTTTTAAAATATTAGTGGTTGTGAGCTGACTGTGGACTTTCTTATCTTTTTAAAGGTATTCTTTTCTGTGTGAAGAATTCTGGAAAAGGAAGTAATATTTGTTTTGACTGTGAAAAATGAGGGTAAAAGAACAGAATAGTTAGACGCCTATGAAATACTAAAGTTTAAAAACTGCTCCATGGTAATTCCAGTGGAATTACATCACCAATTAAGTTGCCTCAGTACTACCAGTCTGGATTCATGTGACTTTGATGTTAGATACAGATGTAATCTGTGAAGTCACTTACTAGTAAGATCATTTTCTTCAAAGTTGACTCATAAAAATGATACTTCATCATATTCATATTAGTCGTTTACTCACAAAAGGCTTATTAAAACTATATTAAATGTGTTGAATTAAATGGAAGATTTTGACTATTTTTCTGATGGCAGCTAAAATCAGACACTGGATGTACTCTGGATTTCTGTGTAGTGATCAGGTGTAGGAAGAAAAAGAATTATACTATTATATTTCTTAATGAACTTTGGTAGGTATTTGAGATTATTTTCAATATATATCACTGCTATTGTAGTAATCTTCTGGGGAAGAAATTCTGATACATTAAATAACCTTGTTATCTGTATTGTGGCAAACTGAGAAAGAAGTTAAAGTCTGATACATTTATGTAATGTTTCCATTATCTAATCACTGGTATCTTACCTTTCTATCTAACTTCTTAAAGTACAGGGCAAATACTTGGTTGTATTTTTGATCCTGTGTCATTCAGGAATGACGTTTGCAGTGATGAAGAGTCCATCTAGCTTTAGGACTAGGATTTGCGCTTTTTTTAACCCTGAAATTGCACATATAATAAATCAGGCAACAACTTAAATTGTTATACTACAAATTATGAACAAGTGAATTATTAAAAAGAATGTGTCTACTCAATCTCTCAAGCAATAGAGATTAGTTAGTAGATGTGTTCAACTAAATTTAAAGAAAAATAAAGAAATTGAGGCCAGACATAATGTCATACAACAAGTCAAGGTCCCAGACTTTTACCAGCCGTTACAGCACAAGAACATTGTATAAAAGAACAAGGATGTATGCTTCAGAAATAAGAGCTCTAGATATTTTATTTATTCAGTACAAACATCATAGTTACAGCAGAACTTCTGCTCTCTCGGATATTGAATAAAACTTCTAATAGTAATTAGCTGGAACCAGTGACACTTAAAGATCTTTTGTTATACAGACTTAACCAGCATCAATGCCCTTATTATTTCGCATATCCCCGTGCTTTGGATGTCATAGTTTTGCAAGTAGTGATGGATATACCAGTACTGCTTGCTTTTCTGTATCTACACCAGAGAGCTGTGAGAACTATGCAGTGGATTATTTTATATTATTCTCTGGCAAAGCCCTGGATAGTTCTTAATGTTTAGAAAGAGTGGGACAGAATGATCCACCTCCTAATGATAAATGTCTATATCAAATAACATTAAAATGGAATACTTGAACTTCTGAAGAGCTCACATCATGTAGAGGAAAAAGGCTTGCTCTCTCTGAGTACTTTTTTTTTTTTTTTTATCAGTGGCAAAATGAATCACCATCCTTATGATTAACTGAACTGGAGATTTTAAAGTACAGACACTTACTTAAATAGGGGCCTGAGGTTCACCCAGATGGGCTGACACATAAAGTAGTAGGAAATTACACCAACTCGAGACTGCCCGTACTCTAATTACATCTGCTGTACATTATTTAGTGTTACAAATCTCAAACCCCTGACAGAATAACACTTTCTGAACCAGCTTTTCACTGCAAACTAATGAAATGTGTAATTCCACCTGTCTGGGGCCTATTCTTTAGGGTTTATATCCCCTGCAGGTGGTAGAGAGATGCTGCAGTACTGCAGATGTCCAAAAATCCATGCAGATTTCTGAGTTTATTGTGTAGCAGCTGCTGATGGAGACTAATGGCACCCAACTATTTATATACCCAGCTATTATATTTTTCTAATTCACTGGTTTTAGCAGCAGAGAAAACTGATCTATCTGGTGGCCTGAGGCTTTGAAACCTTGAAACTTGCTCACCAGTGTTGCAATTCTTGACTGAATCGGCAGTGTTAGAAATTAAAAGAAAGCCTCAGAATGAGAAGGTTTTTAGCCTGCTCTACTAATCTTTTATCTTGAAGCTGCTTTACAGACATAAAGAATTCGGGTTGCAAATACTAGAATGATATGTATGAAATTGTTGACATAAAGTAGGATCTGTAAGATTAGTTTTTCTTCCCTTTCTCTGTTAGAAGCCCAAAACCTAGTATCAGTGTATATAGTATCCCTATATGGAATTAGTTCCATATGTAAGGTGTGGGAATAATTTTTTATATTCCTCAAAAAAACCCTGAACTGTTTCTGGTCATTCTGATAATTGTCCCCACAATTTGACTCTGTACATCTTTCTCTGAGTTTTCATACTACACAGGGATTTTCCTCAAATGTGTGGTTATCTACATTTCTTCATACCTTTCTAGTACATTATTCCTCTACTTAATCTTATTAGTGAAGATCTAATTCTGCCTTTGACAAAGGCAACGTTACCTGAATTTTTATGTCAATTAGCATTCTATGACCCTTCATCTGAGATTAGTGGTCCCAGTGCAGAAATATAGAAAGGATTTCAAACTGCTTCTGAATGAGTGAAAGAAAGTCTGCAGTGTTTTAACTGGGAAACACAGTTAATAATCAGAATTAAACAAGGTAAGTAGTGTTTTATTAAACTTAGATAAATTAAAGCATTTATTAAAATGCAAACATATACCTGTAGCCTGTACTGGAAAGAACAAGAAATGTTGTTTCCCACTATATGAGAGAGCTCAGACAGACAATTAAAAGTTCCCGTGAGGAAACCTCGGCTGTTTTCAGCACTGCAAATTACAATATTAGTTAGAGCCTTGATTACCATGAGTTTGAGGTAATGCAAAGTTTTGGGTCAGGTTTTCTATAGTAAAACCACTAAATAAACAGTCTTCAAAGAAATATAACAGATACGCCTATGTAAATCAGAACTTATCAAACATTCATGACTTTCTTATGTGTACAGGGTGGTCTGGGTAAATGGAAAAGAACAAAGGAGAGCTTAAGTTGGCACTTCTCTCTGCTCCCCTGCTTTCAGCCATTCACCATTCATGTGTCTCATGGATGTTTAGCAATCCATTTCTAATCCCCTTAGATGAGAACAAAGTGTATGTAGCATTTATTTTTCACCTGTTTTTCCTTGAACAGATGCTTCATCTGCAATGCATGCATACATCTGAATTGTTTCAGAAAGCTTATTTGATTTGGTTGTATGGTTTGAGTATTTTTTCCTTTAGGGGATATGTGTGTGCACTAATAAGTAAACAACTTGCATTGGAAATAATGTAGCATAGCACTATTTCAGTAAATATCACAATATTAAAATTAATTAGGAGTAGTCAGATAAATGGATAATGTAGAAGGAGAAGCATCTCTGGAGGTCTGGAGAGATTATTTATACAATAGAGAGTCACTAGGATAACGTTTGTGGCTAATATTCAGCTATTCTAATTTACCATCCTTTGCAACTTCCTCCTACATGTTGAGGAATAGGATTATGTTTTCAATAACATAACATGTTGAGGAATAGGGTTAATGTTTTCAAATAAGAGGCTGTGTTTTGCATTCTGCATTTATCCCAGTGTTGTGTGAGTTTTTGGAGAAAATTTAGCTCAGATGTTCCCAAGTCGCTCTTGGATTTAACAAGGTTGAGTTTCTATGAAAACGTATTTCTAACCAGCTCTGGGTTGTGGATAGTACAAATAGGTGAGATCAACTCTTGGGGCTGTGTTCAGCATTGCACCACTGGGTAATGGTATTGTGAGGGCTTCATACTGCCCTCCAGTCATTCCCGTCATGCAGATGGACTGGCCAGCAAGTAGTAACGTGTCACAAAAATAAGCAGCCTCCTTGTGTTCTATCTTTATCACTTCATATAGCCAAGCAAATATGGTTAGACAGGAAGCTTGCTGACATTGCTTTGATGCTATGGAATTTGAAATTTAAGTAGTTTTAAGTTCCTAAATGTCACATTTGTGTTTTAGGTATGATTTGTGTATTGGTTTTGTTTTCTTCAGTATATTAAACTAATTTATTTGAAGGCTACAGTTCAAAAGCAGAACCAAACATGTAGCAGTCATGGTTAGGTGTTTGGTTTGGATACATATAAGGTTCCAGTGGATGAAGTCAGGGTGCCTAGTGGGGTACGTGCTCCAGTTTGCACTCAGGTAGACTGAATATGAAAACTTGCCCTTCTCCTATATGCTGCACATCGTGTTGGGCTTTTTCTGTGTTTAAAAAAAAAAAAAATCCTTCAAAAAGAATCAAATCTCCATTGCATGTTTTATGGTCAAAGAGTTCACGTGGAGTTAGTGCCCTAGTCACACCCCTTTGAATCACAAAACATTACTGAGTGCCTTGAGAAATATTACACATCTTCATCATGGGGCAGAGAAACTTGGAGTAGTCAGAGTACCCAGGATCAAGTACACCCAATTTCTCTGATCTCCATGAATCGGAATTACTCAAGTACAGTAATTAGTAGCAAATTCTTACACACAATTTTTTTCCTTATCCAACTGTTACTTTTGTCTTTGTGTGTCTTCTAGTATGCACGTGTCATCCTTGAGCCTTGACCGAATGGGGCTTTTCCTTTGGATTACAGAGAGCATATTCTAAAGCTACTGTTGAGTGTGTTGCTGGCCTTATCAATGTATCAGAATTTTAATTGAGGTTCTATCACTTTTACAGTGGCTTTAAAAAAAGAAAGGGATTCATCATAAAGGCTAATGGGGAAAGAACAAATGGGAACTGTGTGATATCTGCCTCTTGGGTGTCATGCAAAACTAAGTGTAAGAAATTTAGATTAAGATTCTGCATACAAAGCAAGCGTTCAGACTGTATTGGGTAAGCTCTTCACTGAAAATTAAACTCTGTGTGGATACTTTTGGAGTGGTGATAGACTCCTGGGCTAACCAAGTAACAAAGGTCAGAAGTGGGTCATGAATGTTTGGAAGAATACAATTTGTCAGCTTTTATTTTCACAGTCATCTTGATATTTTTAATATTATTGATCACTGACCAGTGAAGAAGTAATACAGTTCCCCCTTGGGGCATGTTATGATGCTGATATATCAGTATTATTTGCCAACTGAAGCATCTCTGCCAGAAATGTATAGAATATTAAATGACATTAAGTCACAATAGGATGCAAATTAGTTTTCTCCTCTCGAGTGGTTTACAAGGCTTTCATCATTTGTGAATTATGAAAATTAAATTTCACTCAGGGTCACAGAAACTACATGTTACTCTAGTAAGAGCAAGTACAATTTCAAGGACAATGTGCAACTGAAACAATTTTTTGTTTTATCAGAAAATCATGCTTGGGAGTTCTAAGTTATTTCGCTCAACTAGCACTTTTGAAAATATGTTCCTTTTCTTTGATGGCTGCTTAGGTAATATTTCTTTTGTGTAATTTTTGCTAGAATGTAAAAACGTTCTTGAATGAAAAACATACATAGGTCTAACAGTCTAGTGAAATCAAGGCTCTTGTATCCAAGTGTTCGAAACAGAAATTGGAAGCTTTCATTTAGTGGTAGGAGTAACACTTCTTAGGGTTTTAAGTATAGTATTTTGTAGCTTAGTAAAATGCAGTGATATTAGAATTTGTTTGATGAAATCACAGGTGTCTTGCCTTGAGAAACTCAAAGAGCCATGAGCTTGCAGAATGATAACTATTTGAGACTCATAACCTTAATCATCCACAACTGAAATGCTTGTATAGAAGGGAAGTTAATCTCTTCGAGATGAGTGTCTCTGGTCTGGCCATGCTTGGAGTGCTTGCCAAGAATTTGCGCAGAGCGTGCCAGAGCTCCAGTCCAATTACATACCCTAGGAAAGTTTCTTAGGCAACTATTCCTGTCTGCCTCTCTACTGAGATCTGAAAACTGATTTCATGAGTACTTTTATAAAATTTTAGAGTTAAATAGATTCACTAATGAAATGCTGAAGGTGATTTTTAGGCAGACTGTTAGCCTTCACCCTGAGACAGACTAGAAATATCATGCTCGTTTGTGTTTGAGAATCATTTAGGTTGGGAAAGACCCTTAAGATCATGGAGTCCAACTTTAAACTATCCACTCCACCACTAAGCTATGTCCTTAAATGCCACATCTACGTATCTTTTAAATGCCTCCAGGGATGATGGCTCAACAACTTCCCCAGACAGCATGTTTCAATGCTTGACAACCCTTTTGGTGAAGAAATTTTTCCTAATATCCAGTTTAAACTTCCCTGACACAATTTGAGGCCATTTCCTCTCATCCTAGTAGTTGTTACTTGTGAGAAGAGACCAACACTCACCTGGCTAGAGCCTCCTCTAGGTAGTTGCAGAGTGGTGAGGTCTCCCCTGAGCCTCCTTTTCTCCAAACTAAACAATCTCCGTTCCCTCAGCCATTTTAAAGACTACAGTCTCAGTGCAAGTGAAAATGGATGATTTGCACAACAAATGTATAAAATAAAATGTTCGTATCAGTAGTTACGTTGTGAATGAATTCATGCAGAACTGCACTGCATAGCCTTGTGTCCCTGTACTCTGACCAGTGCTGGTGACAGCAAGATATTTTTACTTGGCTTCACGGTAAACCCATGGCTTTGTTTTCCTTCTTTCACTGGATACATCAATTAGGTTTGCAGCTATTCAGAAGACATTTTCAGTCCTGCATGGTTCTACTCTCTCGACATCTTCTGCCAGATGTTTATAGATGTTGGACTCTTCTGTGCTGCTAGAGAAGGGAATGTTTGGGGGCAAACTGAACAGCGTTAATGTCCCTTCCAGTAGATAATGCTTAAAGCATGAACTTCAGCAAGGAAGAAGGGTAGTGTCAGAAATAAGGTGCTGCAACCTTGTTCCTTTGTTTCTTCCACATACAACAGCACAGTTTGTGACACCAGTGTTAACTGTTAATTGTTAATTCTTATTTCTGTTGTGCAACAATTTATGTGAAAGCATCTAATTATAACATTTCAAAACTACTTTTAAGTTAAACTAATTTTTAAAATATTTTGAATATTTTCTATTTGATCAAGTTTTCATATGGAATACTTGTCACAAGCTATTTTCAATACATTTTTTCTAAGTTGCAATACATTGTTGTAAGTTTTTCACTAAAGTTCTTTGATGCAAGTCTCTCGGGTGCCAAATACCACTACTGTTGAAGGCTTGCAGTACTTTACACCTTCAGTTAGAGCATTTTTTTATGCTGATGTAATACTGTTGTAATCATGTGGAACTGCAGAAGTCAGCATTAAGGCAGCAGTGTTTAATAATAAAACAGTATATTGAACAAGGCAAAAGCACTTAAAGAACAGTAAAATAACACAAATTTCTTAAATCAATGTTCTTTATTTAACTTATTGTTGCAAGAAAAAGGTCAGAACATTAGTCAGAAGTGTTATTTTAATAAAAGACAGAAATAGTGCTACATTGGAGTACACCAAACCACACTGATAGGCTCTTTTGAGGGGCTGTTGCTTGCTTTCCTCAATGCCTGGAAAGGCATTTACCACTCTAGAATCCAAGATTACTGGGCAGAGCTATACCTAGAGAAGAACTTTCTCAGGCATAAATATATGGAGTCTTTATAGTGGGGCTCAGGGAACTGGTATTATATTCATATTCTTTGCATATGGGTAGCTATGGGAAAACTCTTTCACATCATTTCACATCATATCTGCATGTTCTCTATCTATAAAATAAGTATTTATAAAACTGAATACTGACCAAAAAGGTGTAACAGCTCAAGATGTTATTCTCTTGTGCTACATAATTTATATCATGTTGATACAATATCACTTATCTGTCTGAATGTTGTGTTTAGGCTTCTAGAATTTATGATCCTTTTTAGTGTGGTGGGGTTTTTTTGGTTTTGTTGGGTTTTTTTTTGTTGTTTTGTTTGTTTGTTTGGTTGGGTTTTGTTTTTGGTTTTGGTTTTTTTGGGTTTTTTTTTGTGTGTGTGTGTGTGTGTGCGCGGGTGTTTTGGTGTTTTGCTTCTCATAATTTGAGAAAAGTATAAGGGGTGAGCGGCTTAATGTTGATGGATTCTCTCTCACTTCAGAAAGGTTTTTCTACAGATTTGCTCTACTCTAGAGTAGCTCCCCCACTTCATTAGGCTTGACACAGAAATTACTGGATACAATATTTTTATATGTATCACAGAAATCAATGATCAATGCAGAAAAGAGTAACGAATCTAATATGTCCTCTGGTTAAAGTTCTGTGATTTAATCACTGCAATATATGCACTGGTGAAATGTGCACGTCTCTTCAGATGAAGTCTGAGAAATATCTTAACACCTGATACTTTATTTCACTTTCAGGGAAGAATTGTATGAGTATGGGGGCTGGGAGTGAGTTAAGACTTGCTTATTTGAATTTGTAGTTAAAACTTTAAAGGAGTCAGAGGAGTTTTAGGAGATAGTTCTCCATACTAGAAAGTTATATGCCTCCAAGAAGCCTCACTAGAAGTGGTTACCTTAAGGTCACATCAGTGCATGGGTGGTAACTAAATAAGTAAGTTCTAGAGGACTGGTCTGGAGCCTTGGGCCAAGTGATGTGGCACTAAGTAACTTTTCCTAATACACTTTTGGATTACCTGTTGGCTTCCATGCGTACACAGCCCATTGTGGCTGTGTCTCATAGCCCTGAGATGGGAGCTGTGCGCTGCCCGAGAACCATGGCCTGCCCACTGATATTCTATAGGAAGCTGCTGCTGTCTGTCTCTGAGAAGGGGTAGCTCCCCTTCCCTTCAAAAGACCCAATGCATTTTCTTTCTTTTGTTCCTTCTAAAGGAGAAAAACAGATAAGTAACTATAGAAACAGTCAGGCTGGTCAGATTAAGAACAAAGTAGAGAGTAGAAGTAAAAAATAGTAATATGAACCAAAAAAACAGGTACTCTAATTATATATAATAAAAACTAACCTGGAACGTTTAGAATTCTGAATACTCATCTGGCAAATATCCTCCATCTCTGTAAGCAATAATATGAACAAACAGTTGTTTGTCAGCATTTTACTACTGTAATCATCAACTGTTGGATTGACAATGAGCACCGAACAGTTGCTAAAAAGAGCACAACGCATCTGTTAATGTTAATACCCCTGAATTGGCCTATATATAATTGTTTGGTTCAATAGTCTCCTAAAAGAACAAAATTAAAATATCAGGGGTTGGAAAAAAGTTTTCATTATGACTTCTTTTAAACCAAGGAGATGTACTTACTGATATTTTTATGAAGCATAACGCTGAATGGAGATAGTCACACATGAACTGTGACAGTACTTCAGTTTTTCTGTTAGTGCAGATGTAGTTGCAGCAAGTTCAGAGATTTTTCTTGCATTAGGATGAAGTTGATTCAAGAGAAACTGCCTTTTTTCAATATCGTGATGGTTTGGGAGAACTCTTTTTCTGATTTCCACATAGCTACAAAGCAGACAAATCTCTGATAAGTTGATTTTTTTTTTAAATGAAATTTGGCCCGAGTCCAACTTTTGAGTGCTGAGCCTAGCAGCAGCATTAAAAAAGGCCCCATTTCAGAGCTATTTTCTGCCCCCACCCCCACCCCTCAATTGAGAATCTGACATGGAAAAAGATCATAAGAAAAATATTCAACAAGGTGCTTATTGTAGCCTTTGTTTTTTGCTATTTTTTCCTTTATATAAGTTTGGCACAGGAGAGATGTGTGACGGTAATGGTGTAAGTTGGTGTGTTTTCTTGTGTGTGAATGATTCATTTGACCCCTCAAAATCAAGAGCTGTGTCTGTTTTATTCTCACACAGAAGTTGGTATAGAATATATCTGAAAGCTGATATTTATTTGGTTTTCATGTAATACAAAATTTATATTTTTATATGAAAACAAAGTCCAGTGACACTGTTTCTGACTATTTTCTTATAGTATGGAACATAATATTTATTTTATGTTTCTATGAATGATTTTCCACTAATTACTGAAACAACAATCTGGGTCAAAATAGGCAGATGATAATTTTACTAGGCTATATTTAAAAGATACCTTGAAGTTGGAGGAGGCAGCTATTAACTTACGCAACAGACAGTTTAAAACGTCACCAGATTAAAGATCAACATTTAATGGAAAGATGTGGTATCTCTCTTGAAAGGGTCAGTTCTTTTGATTTGGTTTAGAGGCCCCCAGGAAGCAAAGGTTCCCACATTCATATCCTCTTCTGTAAATGCAGTGTGAAGGCAGAGAGCTGCAGAACTGCCAGCAGTTTCTAACAGCCTTGTGGTTAGTTATAGGAAGAAAGAGAGATCTAACAGACCCCATTTTGGGAGAAGTTATGCATGGTTTTGTAAAATAAACAGAACTTATTTTAGTCTGTCTTGAGTTAAAATCCTTTTCAAGGTAATTGGCTAAGAAGGGAACTCCATCCTTGCTATTGCAGTGGTCCTTACATTTGGCTTCAGGGACTACCAGTAGCTGCCTTCTCTGAGCCGTACTGACTGCTCTGGGAACTGTTCTTGCAGATGATATATGGGTGGAGGTAATAGTTTCCATTGGTCAAAGCTGCCGAGTACTGTGGCTGCTGGAAGTTAGGGAGGATGCATTGCCATGATATTCAAGAGAGGAGTTATGAAATCTTTGGGATTAGTTTCATTCAAAAGATGTAAAGGTCTGGTAAGAAGTGCAGGTGTTGAAGTTGTCTGCGTATACTTAAAACCAACCAAGCAAGCCCCCCAATTTTCTTCCTTAAATAGTGATTTAAGCTAAAGCAAGCTCACACTGAACTGAGAATACAGGCAGAGTAATAGGTGTTCATGTGTTTGGATTTATGCTGAATTTACACATGCACAACTGAGGTTTTTGCTTTGACTTTTAGAATATTATTTCAAGATGCTTTTGGTAGTCTGGAATGTTTTGCAGCTGTGATTTGATGTTAGTACCTTGGCATGCATCCATCCCTTTGAAACCAGTTAAAAGACAACATAAATGGTGAGATAAAACCATATTGTACTGATAAAACGTCCCATAAAGCTACGTGACATTTTACCTTGGAAAGCAGAAAATTCAAGTAGAAGTGAAACAGTCTTGGATTCAGAGTAACATTACTGTAGGCTGCTGTTACCCTTTCCAGTGTGTGAAGCCAGGAGATTTCAGAATGCTGGATTAAAAGCAGTTCATTAGCTGCAAGGCCCAAATTTTATAAGTGGAAAATGTAACTAATATTGCATCTGGCAGCTAAAGTAAATCGTTTAGGTTCTAGGTTATCAGCTCCAGTGCTTTTATTAAGATACATAACGTGGGAGTGCTTCACAACTCTGTTCAGTGGAGACTGGAAAAAGCCTAAAATCATTAGGGTTGCCATAAATAACAGCATAGGGCTTTCTGTGATAGACTGTTTGCATAAGTAACTTAACCTCTTTGAAACCAGCATCCAGACTGCTGAAGTGACTGTTGGGTTCATGAGCAGCATGTGGCCATTTAGTACTACAGCAGGAACTTGGATGTAAGTAATAGCAAACACAAACCAGTCTTTACCCCCAGGTCAGGGATCCTCTGGACAGCACCTTTTCAGTGTTTCTTTTTAAAAACCAAAGACATGGACTGGTGGAGGTTGCTGCTCCTTCACAATACAGGAGACAGCCCTTTGTCCCTGAGATGGAGCTTCTAGTGGACGTGGAAGGTCTGTCAGCTTGTGAAGGATCCTTTTCAACTGCATTAACATCTTTCAGCAGCTGTAACGGAATTTAGGAGCTACCAACCTTACTGTCTGCAACACATGCAGTTACTGTTACTTAGTAGCTTGGGTTGCAGAAGCCCTTTCTGACTTCTATTAAGTCAAAGATAGTCTAGTTTGTTTTTTTTCTCTCTAGTATGTGGAGGAAAAAAAAAAAAAAAAAAAAAAAGGAAGTGGAGGGAAGAGATATTTGAAAATGGGAAGAACATTTCAGTTGCATGTTTTCCAAATGAAGCTTCTTTTTTATTCAGTGTGGCAAGGTTTGTGGTAGGTAGAAGGAAAAACTCTGTTTTGATCGGACCAGAATTGATTATTCTTCTCCCTCAGTGTTTTCCACTTTGGTCGTTTATCTAGTGAAACTTCTGAATAAAATTAAATGGGGCCTGACTACTGTCTCAGAATTTAACATATACTAGCAAATCTGATAGATGCAACCAGATTCATGTGCTTATTGAGGCAAGCTTGACTGTAAATTCTTAGTGGCTAAAGAATAAAAGCATCTGACAGAGCAAACATCTGACATCTGGTACATTGTTAAAGCTACAAAACTGTTTCTATGGATCCAGTTTAGTGATGAATATAGTTTAATGAGCCATAGAATACTGCATTGTATAATATTAAAATGCATCTGTTTACACTTTATTTTACTATGTTACATAATAATATTTCAATTTGTCCTGTTGAAGTACATAACTGTTTGCAGGTTTTCAGGAAAGTAAACAAAGAGTTTCAGAAGAAAGGACAAGAAATTTCTTATAATAGTAAAACATGTATGCAGTGTAAACAATGCAAAAATCATCCTCCGCCAGAATTCTTCCTCAACTTCTACCAAAATGTTAACCATACAATTTTTTTTTTTTTTTTGTCTGAAATGTAACAGAATGCAAGCCCAAGGCATGAGTTTTTCTAAGCCTTCTGTAAGTGATTCTGAACATACAGTATGGAAATCATAACAGTTATTTTTATTTTTTTTAAAAAATTGATCTTGCCACACAATATTTCATTGATGTAATACTATTGCATAGCTTGTTCCTATGGAAGCAAGAAAATGTAAAATTTTTAAAGATGTGCTTGATATCCAACAGTGCCTCACCAATGTAGCCACTGAGAAGCATGTGATGAAAAACTCTAGAAATATTCATTACAATAGATGGTGTAAATTTACATCTTTGATATCTATATTTTGTAGTATCTCTTGATAAAACACCATAACTGGAGTGTTGATGTCTTAGTTTGATCTAGCTGAATAGCATAAAACAAACAAAAAACCTGAAGAAAGCAATTTAACTTGTTATGCACTGGTATATGGATGTATTTGACATACAGTTGTCTTCCCAAATAATGTCCAGGACATGCTGCTAATTAATCTGATAATTGGCAGTTGCAGTCAAATGTACAAACATTATTCAACAGAATTTCACTCTGTTTCAGTACGTAGAATTATTTCAGTTTTCTATTGGGTGATCAACGTATAGTACGGGTGCATTTTTCAGGAGTGCTATGACTCTACTGATCCCAAAATAACATGCATAATCTCTGAGATCGCTTGTATTATGATTTCAATTTTTACATCAATTTTAAAAAGATTTTCTGCTTCTGTTGTCACATGTGCCCTTGGAATACTCATGCCTCTAGAAAATATTTTAAGATAGAATTTGCTGTTTGCTGGATGAAATTTTTCACCTATAAAATCTATAATCTGATTGTATTAATTTTCATGAGAACATAAAATATTTGTAGACTCAGATCAAAGTACTATGTGGATTAAAGTGTGTATCTAGGGGAATGTTCAAGAACTGAACATATTTGATGTATGATACTTTACTATAATACTCTTTCAGTAAACAATTTACTGCTGAGAGATTTCCTGAGCCACAGGTTATGTCTTTAAGTTTACTAATGCTTTGCAATTTATTTTACCAATGAATGTGTCAGTATCCTCTTTATCATCTCTAGCACTCCAGAGCAGGGAGTTCCACAGATTGTCCATTGGTTCTGTGAAGAGCCATTTTCTTCAGTTTCTTCAGAAACTTCACCTTGCAGGCATACAGTGATGTTTCCAGCTCTCTGATCTGTAGTTCAGGCACTGCATGACATTTTTGCACCGAAACACCCTTGACTGATTTCTTTTAAGTGAATTTGCATAAATACTTTTCTTAATCAAAGTTTGGAAATTCTACTTTACTGCACTTTCTATTCAATATTTACAAGCAAGATTTGTGATCCTGAAATTAATAGTCTCATCTAAACCATTTTGGCTTTTTACGGCCTTGGTGTTCAATTACACTGTGATCTGATCCATTTGCTCTGAAACTGCCAGCTGCTGGGGAACTCTGATGCTTCTGGGATTCCCTGCTGAGTGACAGTGAGGTCTTATTTCCATCCACTCACAGCTGAAGCATCTGGAGTGTTAAGCAGTAAGTACTGCATCCAATTCCTCCCATTCCTTGTCGTAAAACAGTGTATACTCCCCATAGAATGGTTCTTTTTCATTCTACCAAATCAAAGCGATACTGAGAACACATTCCTTGGTGGAAATCACAAATAGATCAGTAAACATAAAACATTAACATAAGCAATAACATACCCCAGGCACATATAACCATTATGACCATCTTGTTTTTTAAGGCAATAGTATCAACTTCATGGTCCAGCTTTCTGTGCTTTCATAAGGCTTGACCATAAAGGGAAACCAGCCAAATCTGGTGATTTGTAATGGTGAGACTCACAATGTATATTGGAACACTTTCAAGGATTGCTCTCTGCATGTGTTGGTAGCTCTGCTTTGGAAATTCCACTGCATGAAGTAATGGCATAAATCATGTCAACTCATGAGAGTTGAGACAGTATGAGTTTCTCTCAAGACAAGCTGTGGCAAGGAGTGACTTGTATGTGTGTATGTTTGTATTTACATGTATGTAAGCATCTATTTTGAGTCATGTGGTTTATGAAAGCTTCAGTTCTTCAGCATGATCAGAAGTACCTGAGGTTTCTCCAAATTAGAAGTCTTTTCTTTCATCCTGTTGTCACTAGTATTTATAATTGAATTTTCCTCATGTATCTTTGATACTCAGCCTACACACTCTAATATATAATTTAAATCTATTTTTGCCATTTAGTACAGTAGTACAATTACATCCTTGAATGTTGACTTCAGGCAAATGCATACTTCTATCCAGCTTCTCATGCTTCATTTTTCTGATCATATGTGTCTGCCTCTGAGGTCAGAATGTTGACAGTACTGCACAAAATGGTGAAATCTGCATTAGATCCTGGTCGTGTTACTGTGTCCAATACAGGCTCAGTCATTCTGAAATTGTTTGAACATGTGAATAATGGCTCTTTGTATCTGCTTGGTGGTTTAGGGAGTGGAAGTACCTGTACTGAGTAGAGCCTCACCTGTGCTCTGACCCATCACGACTGCTTTTAAAGTGAAACAAGAGTTTGATGACTTAGTTTCTTCTCTTCTTTCTCTCCTTCATATATCATTTTGATTATTTTGGTATGAACTTTGGGCCAGATGATGTTCAGTGAAGCAGTAATGACAGAGTCAAAATAAGCTGAGATTTTTAGGAGGATGCTGTGTGCTAACTTCCATTCATAACTTCCATCCCAAACAGCTGTAGACATGGCAGAAAGAGGATAAAGTTGCTCTTCAATAAGTACTGACTAAAAGAAGAACAAAACCTTTTGGATTTATGCCAGTGGTGAAGCGACTAGGTGACAATATGTGACTAGGATTTGTAGGAAAAGCTCACAAAATCCTACTTGTTGCTACCACAGGCTGGTTGCATGAGAGCAGACATTAAAACGGCAATAATATGGTTATGAAAAATAAAGTTATATTAAGTAACTTTTAAAAGATTCTAAAGTTTTATTATGCATGATTTTTTTTTTTTTTTTTTTTTTTTTTTTTTTTTTTTTTGAACATATTTTGCAGGCAAAAGTATATAAAAAATAAGACCAATAAAATTCAAAACTCCATATTAAAAATAAACTTCTGAAAAGTCATTTTTCTGTAAAATATCTAGTATGTAGTTTTTGTGCTGTGGTTATATAAGTATTATACTATATAATTATTATAGGCACTTAGAAATAACGTTGCCATTCTAACTCGTACTTATAAGACCTTTATATTATGTCACTTTGTCATAGATTTTATACATGCTTGGTGCACATATATATTATTAATATTTCTGATCAGTTACAGGCTATGTGTACCTCTCTTCCACATCACATGGCAAAATCACTGTTTCTCTTGACACATGTTCTCTTACCTTGCTCATAGATGATCCTTGCAAGCCACCCCTTTGGCCAGGATAGATGTAAAGAAATGAGGCAAGGGTTTTGGCTTCCAAATGTAAAAATGTGACTGGAAGATTATTTCCTCTGTAGATTGATAGGTATATGCTTTCCTGTAGTTTAGTTCTCTGAAACACTGTTGCATTTCAAGGGATGTTTGTGAGGGGGCTGAATTTTTCATTTCGTTGGGAATTTTGTGCTCTAAAGAGTAAAGAAGCAAAGTTTGGTCAAGATATTAGGAAAGTGGTAAGTATGCTATATACAAACAAAATAATTTCTGTACTTAACTAGCTGAGAACATTTTTAAAAATGATATTACGTATTTAGGGCAGCAGGAATTTACACTGGCTTTCCAATATGTGCCATGAGCTGTGTGTGCTTTATTAAGTCTTCTCCCAAAAGACTTCTGTAAAAAATTCAGAACTGACTATGTTGGAGCAATCCACGTTGAGACACCCTCAAAATATTTCTGTAGTAGTATTCTGTTGTATTAAAGGTAGGATGTTGGTTCTTGGTTTTTACTGTCCCTCTACAACACTGTGCCTCATCCTCTCTGCTGGGAACTTTCCCGATACACATGAAATCATACTGGAGTAAAGACTACTAGAAAACCATGTGCATTTACCACCTTCTTCACAATGTCACAAGAAGGGGAAAAAACAAATGCAGTGGTGCAGTTCTGACTTGTTTTCAAGGCCATGTTGTATGGGGCTTCAAGCAATCTGATCTAGTGGAATGTGTTCCTCCCTATGGCAGGGGATTGGAACTAGATGATCTTTAGGTCCCTTCCAACCTAAAACATTCTAAAATTCTGTGATATGTTTTGGAATTACTGGAATAGGAATAATTGCAAACTCTGCCTCATGTCTTAAAAAAAACCCCTCCAGTGTTGTTTTTTGTTTGTGGGTTGGTTTTTATTCCAACTTGCCTGCTGACAAAAGTGAGCAAAGAAATAGAAGGGCTGAAAAATGGTAATTAACACACAGTCGTACAGCAAGAAAAAGCAGAGGGAGTGATTGCGTGTATAAACTCCAAATGCCTGGCAGAACCCAGAAGAGTTGGTGGTAACAGGTTTCAAATGGATACGAAGGTGAAGGAAAATGCAGTGGATTGCCCTTCAGAAAGTGCATGAGGGAAGAATAATACAGTCTTAAACACTTGTCGTGGTTTGAGTTCAGAGGACAACTGAGCACCACGCAGCTGCTCGCTCCCTCCTTCCCTCCTAGCAACAAATTTCAAATCCTAGCCATACTGAAAATCACCAGTCACCCATCCTTGATTGGTCTCTACCTTTTGGTAATTCATGAAGAGTTTAACTTGACTTTTCTCTCTGTATCAGTCACCACATCATTACAGAAGGAATACATCCACGCTGGCCCTGCTTGACACAAGCTGTGTAAATCAAAACTACGGTGCCATTTTGTAACCATCATGGCACTTCTAAAAAGTTAAACCTGAGAAATGTGCGCAGTATCAATTTCTGATTCATATGAAAGCCACTGGGCTAATTAGAGCAATGAATATGCAAATGTAATTAGAGAGGACATGCATGCAAATAACTTAAAATTAATTTTGATAAATATTTCACTAATTCCATAACAAGGATGACATTTGATCAGGAAGCAATTGTGTAGAGCTGCTTTTAATTGAAATGCCACAAACATTTGAAGAGGAATGACTTCGTTGTGTGTAAGTTCTGCTCTCAAGGGAAAGATGATGAGTGCTAAATTTAGTTGTTCTTTAAAAATAAGACTGAATAGAAATTAGTTTTAAATGTGTGCAGTTTGATGCTGGTTTTGAAGACTTCCACTGCTACCCAGTTGCCAGGAATTTTAAAAGACAAACTGCGTGCAGCCTCTGCATGACAGGACAGCGAGCAGAGAGCTGTGTGTGGTACAACAATGGTAAAATCAACAGGAGTCTAATTATGACAGCCTGAAGCTGTTTATAATTATAATGCTTAATTAGGTGAGACACAAACAAGGAGAGAGTTCATTTGGTCAATGTTCTCTACAGTACTGTGTTCTGATGGGGAAAAAAAAATCTCTATACTGACCAAGTAATGAAAACAAAGTTTTAACACAGTTCATAGCCTTTAGTGGAATTAAATTTTGTAGTTGTGACATTTTATGCAAAGTTTTGACAAAATTTTAGCCTTTTTAAAATGAAAATCTACCTGTGAAGAGCAACTCCTGCTGAGAATGGTCAGATGCACTCCTTCACAAGCCACACTTATTTTATTTGAAAACTGAAATGTGTTGCTATGGAAAAGCTGCCTGGTTATCTACTTAGTTGTATATGGCATCTTGTAATTCTAATTTCTTTGATGGCAAGGTATTTTATAGCACTGCAGTCTTCCCAAACGGTGAAAGCAAGCAGTTGCAGTGCAGGTATCCCAGCTGGGCAGGTCTTAACCTGAGGGTATCCACAGGACTGGGAGCTCTTTGCAGAGAGCTGTGCCATTGCTTTACAGCAGAGCTGCAGAGAACTCGGAGATGAGAAGCCGTGAGATGATGACATGTATCCTCAAAGCCATAGCTTTGTTCTCTAAATCTTTGTTTGTGCAGCTCTTGTTTGGAACCTTCTTACCATAGAAATGTACATTTCAGATCAAACTGGTGTCCTCTCTTGGTATCTCATCCCCACCAGCAACAAAAACATAGGAAGGAGTATAAGAAGGAAAAACCTTTGGTAATATTTCCCCCAGAAGGCACCTGCAGCCTCCAGCAATTTTGTTCCTCGACAGGCATTTTGAGCCAGTTGTCTTATGTGTCTTATGCCCTTGAGGTATTTTTCCATCTTTTACCTGTTTGCCTTTCAGCTGCATCCTTTGTCCTGTCCCAGTAGCACCCCAATAACATGATTCTCTATTTTTGTAGAGGAAACAACTTTCCTACTTTGAGCTTCTCTCAATAAAGTGCACTTTTGATAGGAGACTTTCACCGTGGTGACCAGAATCAAGAGTTAAAATAAGACATTAACGTGTATGTTTTGAGCACAGAGGAAGATAAGACTTCTACAAGATGGCAGTTGTTGGTTGTGGGGTTTTTTTGTTGGTTTGTTTTTTTTTTTTTTTGTGTGTGTGTGTGTTTTGTTTTGTTTTGTTTTGTTTTTTGAAATGTGGGACATCACTTAATTTCTACAGAGAGACAAAGGTGACATTCTTTTAGTTGAAGTGGTTTTGCCAGAAATGCAGTGTGACTTACATAATTTTTCTGCTAACTTTTGTCAGGTCACTTTATTTAAAAAATGAGAACATGTGAAAATTCCACAAAACTTCTGAAGGAAATTGTCACTTAAAAGTATCTGAGTTGAAAAATGAATGCCACTGCCCTCAAAATCAAGGAAATATTTTGCTAGGGCGGACATTTCTTCAGCTATAGGGGGGGAAAACCCCCCAGTTTCATTGGGTTTGTGTTGTAATGGTTACTGCTCACTGATACCTGTACTGAAAGCACAACAGCGGGTGGTATGTAAAGCAGAAGTTGTCAAAGCGCTGCAAAAAAATTACTGGAAAATTGTGGTATTTTCTCATTCTGGGCTTCAGTAGGTTTGTCAGACTGAAGGAACAAAATATTTTACTAAACTAAGAATTCAATCATTTCTGTCAAGTCTCAGAATAGTTCGTCATTTGTACTTGTGTGGTCATTACAACTGTAGAGTAAGTTAATAAAAATGACTTACAGTGCTGAGTGTTAATTTCTGACTAACAAGTTGTAATGCTCACTTCTGTGCTTCAGGGATTGTTTCTTTAATGCAATTAGCATTTTTATGCTGAAGGCGGCATGTTCTTACTCAAGCCATAAATTATTAAGCAACACTAAATAAAAAATCTGAAGTATGAATATATGCATTTCTTTGTTTCTTCAAGCAATTAATTTTTAATTTAACAATGTCATATATTGGCAGTAACTTTTAGCACAGTAAGGATGTTTTATCCATTTTATTGTCATTTAGTAAATCAGCTGTAGGCTACATACACAAGCAAGTGCTTTTTGAGCCAGGGTGTTGAATGAATTATTTTATATTTCTGTATGCTTTCCAGAAAATAAGCATAAAATGGAGTGATAAACCTGACTCAGAATAAATCATGTTAAAATGAGGAAGCAGAATGTATTGAAAGATTATTTAATAGAGTTCCTGAGCATCAGTCTTGGAACCAATATTGTTTAATGTTTTCAGTAATAGCTTTGGCACAAAAAGCGTGGTATTCTGTTGAAATTTATTAAAGATTCAAAGTTAGGTGGCATTGTCAAGAGGGGAGATGGATTGAATTACTGGGCAGAAAGTGTGGAATGACATTGAGGGTGGAATTTTTTATTTTACTTTTTTTAAGACACCCCTCCAAAAGAGAGATTAAATTCCATAGTACAAAACAAAATAATGCACTCGGGGAACAAACCAGAGATATTCCACATTAGTGTAGCTGCCCATCCCATTGAGGGAAGAAATAGTTTAAAGTATAAATTGATCCACATATGACTCTGAATTTCCAGTGTGATTCAGCTGTGGAGAAAAAGAGAAATTCACTTGTGGATTGCGTCATTCAAAATCCTTATAACTAATGGAGAGTTAAACCCCCATGCAAAACCCTTTTACGTTATAGGGGGTTACGTGCTCTTGTTTAAGAAGCATGGATTATTATAGATGAGGACTGAATTTTACCCTGATTTTGACATTTTATGTCACAGTGTTTGCAATTTTTTCTTGCATATTATCATGTTAAATGCTAGTGGAGCACTATAATTTAATTAGTTAAATGCTTAGAATTCATATTTGTATGTGAGAAATAGAAGTGACCTGGAATGCTTTGACTTTGGGATGAATAGTTTTCGATACTTTGATCATTTTCCTTTCTGAAAATCATTCATGATTTCAGAATACATAAACTGAAAAAACATAAAATCATAAACCATGTCAATTCTGAAAATTTGTACTGAAGAACAATTAGTCTGTTCTTTGTCTATTGGATGAAAAATTTACTCCATTCCTTCACCTTTGAGAATGAGATCTTACTAGTATTAGTTTTAACATTATAGATAATTTTCATTACATGTATTTCTATAACATATAATAGCTTTCCTTTTAAAAAAGACTAAAAGTACTCATTATAAATGCAAGCACATATCTTAATATTATGGTTATCTCAGAAAGGAGTAAAGCTATTCACTATAAATATAAACATTATTTTCAATACATAGTATTTTTAGAAATAGAAAACTATAGCATTAAGCAGTGGCAGTCTCAAGTGGGGATTTACAGACGTTAACATCTGCTGTGTTATTTGAATGCTATGGAAATACACTGCAGAGTGGAAATAGAAATAATTGCATGTTAGTGAAAGAGATCCAGATTGAGTCTGTTTATTAATTTGTACAAACCATAGCATTGGTATATAAGTTGAGTGCTGAGAAGACCCTATAGGTTATTGTTTCCTTATCAGTGAAAGTAGCTGCAGCCCGTGTTGATGTTGTTCACTGTTCCTCAAGCCTTGTCATAGATAGCTTTCAGGAATGATTGAATTTTTGTAGCTTGACTTGCCAGTCATGAAATTTAGGAGTTAGTGAACATGATGTATGTCCAGAGGAAGGGCAATGGCAAGGGAAAAGGTGAAAGTCTTCTTGGGACCAGATGCATGTCCAAGCATATTCTACTTCAAAAAAGGAAGAGGAGACTTACTATGGTTTAGGATCTATCCCACAATTTCTATTCCCTCGTGTCACTTCAGTCAGAAACTGCACTGTCCAAGTCTTTTCTGGGCCTCTTTCTTCTTCAGTACCCAAATATTTCAGTCGCTGTATAAACCCAAAATAGAGATTTTGTTTTGTTTCTGTCTTAATAATGATCTTTTATTCATGATAGGCCCACTATGGGTAGACAGGTGACTTAGTCTCATAAGTAGCAAACTGGAGCGTTATTGCCCTATCTTTTTTGTTTTGAGCTATTCACCTATCTGAAAAATATTTACGTGTTTATAAATATACTACTTTAATGCATAGGATTTTTCAAAGTTTTTTACTCATTGAGACTCTTGAGCATGTGTTTCTAATTCTGCATTTCCAGCTTGCTAAAATGGAAATGTTTTAGTTTCAAATGTGATTTTGTAAATAAATAAGATGTGATCAGTGGATGAGTTGATGAGTTAGCCATGTTATGTTCCCTTTGGACTTGCTGGGGATCTAGACTCTAAACTCAGTGAAAACTAGGATTTAATGAGCATCACCCTAAAGGAGATGTTTCCATGTGGTCAGCCACAGTGTTCTAACAACGCCTGGTTTTCTTCCACTCAGAGAGAGCAAGGGACATCTATATTGGTTCAGTGAACTAACTGATTAGTTTTCTTGTTTTACCAAAATGGGTAAAATCATAGGGAACAGTTTAAATGTATCTTGCCTTGTTGTACTTAAAGCTATTATTATAAATACAATTTTTGCTGGTGTAAATGGGATTAGGAATTCACTCTGTGTATATTATTGCTAGTGTTTTGTTAAAGGGCTCTGGGTAAGCCATTATGCAATAAATGCCAAATGTTCGTCATGGTCTATGAGAGACTAATGAGATTGTAAAGGGATAAATATTGTCAATCTAAGGAACATGGCTTTATCCTTCATAATACATGAAAAACTAAAGGAAGTTTAATTTTTTCCTAACTACATTACTTGGTCTAAGAGTCTACTTTCCTTGCACACCTAGACCTCTTGAATACAACTACCTCAGGAAAGCTTATCCAAAATAAAAATATAAACAGTTTTTAAAGTTTTGTTAAGATGGACTTTTGATTCTATGAAATACATACAATCTTTTCAATTACTTTTACTAAAATTTTTACATTCTTGACAACCCTGTATAATGTTCAGTACTGAACAAAATAGGTTATTTCTTTATGGATCAAAAGCTTTTAAGGATTTTTAGAAAACTGAAGCCTTCATTTGTAGTCTGAAGTCTTTTTCTCTAATAGAATGGGTCACCAAAACTGATAGGCATTTATTTAATATTAGTATTTTTCAATTATTAATTCTGTGTCCAATATTGTCAGCCAGAAGAATCATCCAGTCATAAGAATGCTGTTTTGACTCTGCTTTGTTCCTCCAATAACAGTTAAAAAAACCCCCAGTAGTATTATCAGTAGGACATCAGAGCATGGAAATTTTTTGCTACTTCAGAGCAATGTAGCAAATCAGCTTAATTCCTTATAGAGTAGGTGTTTAGATACTTCTGTACTGAAAGGGTTTTTTCCAACATCTGTAAAGATTCTTCCTGCCAACGTAGGATCTTTGCAACTCTAAACCACAACTCTTTACCAGCAATCCGAAAATACGCTTGAAGCATATGGATGTTGAACTATGAGAGTATGGGCCATCTGGTCATCATATGTCTACTTTGCATGCTTGAATTGGTATGTGAAGGATCTCAGAACTGTTTACAAAGGATTATTAAACAAGACAAAACTGGAAGATTACTGCAAAGCAGTGAAAGGTCTTGGCCCCCCTTTGACATGTCTTTCTTCAGTCTTAAGCTGTAATGTAAAATGAATATACTCACCAAATATGTTTGTTTCCTGCAAGATGGATACAGAACCACGTCCTCCTGTTTTGTTGGCTCTGATGTTCCTGAAATGGCACTAACCTTCATGACTTAGCTGCAGGCACATGCTGATGTTTCTGATGTGCAGTTGTGCTAGCACAGCTGTGGTCCTGCTGGCATGGACATGGAGAGAAAACTACAGCTTGGATTCTAAGTGAGCCAGCCAGCAGTGCCTGCTGCCTCTCCTCTGGCCTTACTTACCTCCAAAGTGTTTGACCTGTATATTTGCTGCACTCAGATGTTTTATGTAACTGTTCATGAAGTTCTTGTCTCCTCTGTGTACTCAGTGACAATTTCTTTTCTGTAGCAGTGATATTTTTCATGGCCCAAGTATATAAGATGGGAAGAAAAAAAATACCCCTTTGTCTGCCTCAGGTAGACAGAATTCTGTCTCGTGGCATTTCATGTGAGATTTATAACCTCCAGAAATCATTTTAAACTATGTGTTAGGGAGGCTCTCAAATAAAGAACAAACCACCAAAATTTAAATACTTACTGTCAACACAATTAACTAGCCCTCTGCAAATTACAGGTTCAAATGTCCGTGAGAGAACAGAACAACTTTCAAGGGTTTAATGACAACCCAAAATGCTCTGTCACTCACCTAACAAGCGAGGGATCTCAAGCTCGATGACCTTCTCGGGGCAGCGTCCTGACCCCAGCCACCTCGAGGAGTTTCCTTGGGCAGCGTCCTGACCCAAGGGGAGAGTCCTCCACCTCAGGGTGTTGCTCCAGGGGAGGAGCTGGAAACGGCTCCCCAGGGGACTCCATTGACACCCAGACCAAATCTGACCAGTGACCAGTAGCGGCTCCCGTTGGCCAAAGGCCCCAACTACCGCGAGGCCCTGAGAGCAAAGGCCACCAGGGGCTGTCGCCTTCAGCAGGGAGAAGCCCTCTTTTCACTGCGCGGGTGCGCCTGCCGCACCATGATGAGAAGTCCAGGCCTATAGTTGTCTATTCCATCTTTATTTTCATCCCTTGTTTTCTCTTATATGAAAGGAAGGAAGTTTGATACTTTAGATACTGTATAATAGATCTTTTCTAGAAGAAGTGTTTTTCTTCCTATGATTTACTGAAATGTTTAGTGCTGTAACAAATTGCAGACAGTATTATAGATTATTGAAGTTTTTGTGGAGAGTGCTGTCTTAATGGCACATGTATCTGTCAAGTTCCATGTAATCACCCACATTTTCTAGTATTTATTAAACTGGAAAGATGATCAACAAGCAGAAAATTGCTTAGAATATTAATAAGAATAGTAGACCTATGCTGCATTCACATGGAAAGGATTTAAATATTTTCCAGTCAAAGTTTCATGACCAATATGCAGGCAGTGATGTATAATTGGGAAAACGCTTTACCTGTATTGATATGTGTCAGTAATACAACTCTGCTTGTCTTTTAACTGGCTAGCAGGAAATATGGTGCTGAAAAACTGTGTAAATTATCAATGAGTACTATTATTGAGAATTTTCTATAACTTTTTGTGTGTGCCTTTTTCATGCATGAGTGCTTCCTTCTTAACCACAAACATGTTCTACAAAATTTTGCCTAAAAATTGCAAAATTAAACTCTCATAGTTTTCAAGTTTTGTATAATTTTGCATATACATAATGTATATATTTCTGTTTCTTTGTGCTTCTGAAAAACATAGACATTGTGAAGGAAAAAACCCCTCTGAGTGTAGCTGCAAGATGAATTCTGTGTCCTCTCAAGCTGTTTTTGAACACCTATATATAGCTCTTAAAGCAAAATTCCTGTAATTAAAGGGATCAGAGAAATCTTCAGGTCTTTTTTTCTCTGACCCATTTTTGAGAATCAAGTTGACACTTTGGTGGAAAGTCCTCATTTGATCTTGGGCAGCATGTGTGGGGCCATACTTCATTGTCTCCTCCCCCTGTAGTCACATACAGAATATCACGATGGTCGGAGGAAATAAGTACTCTTGGTGTCCATTGCATTAAAGGCAAGTGGTTTGCTGAAGATGTTTTGTGGTTCAAATCCAGGCTGTCATGCTATCATAGAATAGTACGTATTACATGCAATAATGGAGACACCAAGTACTAAGCCCCAAGGTTTATGTAAAAAAATACATTGATGAGCTCTTGAAAATTAATTGATTTTGTGGAGAGCAGTGTCTTATGAGATTACTGCTGTTTGTTTTGTCTGCTGAGACAGACAGGTTTTTATCTCATTCTGTATATCACTCTGCTAAGATTCCAAAGAGGTCTGTGTCAAGACAAATCCATGGATATTGTTCTGTGAGTTCTTGCATTTTGTGCAACTTCCCAGAGATTCAGGACTGCTTTTTTAAATGTTCTATCTGTACCTTTGTTTGCTAAACCAGCCCTTGCCTTTCAACCATGTTGTTGGGTTCTGATCAAATACTGTACCAGCCACAAAGCCAGCAGGTTTTCTCTCCCCCCCGCCCTTTTCCATTTGAACTTGACTTCAGCTTACAAGATAAGCAACAAAAGCCATGCTGATGCATCCTGCTCCAGAGTGTATACCTTTGTGGCTTTTGGTCCCTGTGCCCTGTCTGTTTGAGTATTGGTGTTTGCATATTGATATTTGCTTAAGTATTGGTCTGCTCTCTGCATTGGTGGCAGTGTTGCTGTTACGGGAAGGGAGGTGAGTGTTGGATGTCGGTGTGACCCAGTCTCCTGTGCCACCAACCTGGTACCTCCAACATGGTGTCTGCTAGGCTCTTTCTTCCAAAAAAATGTTCCTTGCTGTTCAGGTTACTCTCAAATTTTGGCTCATTCAGAAAAAAAGTATTTATGCTTCTGAAAGAACATTTAAATCGTTATTAATGATATCTGTTCCTGAAATGATCAGATTGTCACTGAGGCAGATGCATCATGCGCTGATTTTATGGTAACTGAAACCAAAAAGAAAAGCAGCTTGCATTTCTGAAGTGTGGGCAGTGTTTCCCTGTGAGAATATTTATATGCATTCATGTAAAGTACACTACTCAATTTAAGTGTTCTCTCATTCAGGTTATTTTTTTCAAATTCTTGTTATTTTTCTTTTGTATCTGATTCTGCTGATTTAGATGAAGAATTACGTTCCCTACTGTAAGAGTCAATATAAAATATATGAATGGCTTCACATAAATATTTATCTGTTGCTCTTGTAGCTGAACATAATTACTTCACATATATATCAGAAAGCGAATAGACACAGCTCTGTGCGTGTTTGAAAACAGAGACTATAGAACTTGAATCATTTTAATATCACAGTGATCTGAAGGATCAAGTGAAGATGAGGCCATTTAGGAATCTGTTAGATTATTTTTAATATTTTAGGTAATCCTCATTATGCTAGTGCATTCTCAGCAAAAAGCTGTTCACTGATGTTGTTCCCCATTAAAGAATCACACGAATTTTATTTCTTTCTAGTCTTTTTCAAATCATGTTACCCACAAAGTAATGAGCGGTGATGGAGAAGGCAATGGATGGTTCCTTGATTTGTGGGGATAGAATATGAGTTCATATTAGAGTCTTTTGGGAAAGGTTTACTGCATTCAAATGTTAAATAGAATGACTTCAGAAGTATTGAGAGTTTTTGCATTTTTAATCTCACAAATTCAAGTTGTATTTCATTGTTTAGTTTCATGCTGTGTGGGGGCTTTTTTACTAGAGGAATATGGCATAATGCAGTGGAATTAATAATTGATTTTTACTTATGTTTCTATTCCTGATGTAAGTAATAGTCTTTTATAAGACTATTCATACAATCTACTTGAATTACATTATAGTTGATTATAATTAGAGACTGCTGATTTTTTGGTGCTGTTGATGTTAAACCACTGAATTTTATGAGGAAATTATTTTTTTTCAGAAAATTCAACTGAACATTGGGCTTGAGAACACATTTCTAATTCCTGAAAATACTTATTTAATAGAATTCCAAATTTCATTATTCTCAATATTTAAAATACTTAAAATAAATCTCAATGATTTAAAATTAAATATGTAGTACTGCTACTTCTTTATGGTGTTGCAGTTTAGCATACATAGTAAGCCTGGGATTCTTAAGTACTAATATATTTTTATTTTAAGTTAGTAGCAACAAATACAAGGTAAGATTATTATCATTTTTTTAAATGTTAAACTAATGCTTCATAGTACCTAGCTATTGCAGTGTGGGAACATCTTAAATTCTTAGTTTAACAGCTAGTATACAAAAACTAGTTTATAATCTTACCAAAGAAAAAGGGAAGATTTTTTTATTGTGTAGAGATGTTTGAAATGTGATAGCCTTTCCTACAATTACAACCAGTCCAGCAAACTGTGAAGACCTTTTTAATCATGTTGGAAGTTACCAGGATATTTTCTTAGGCGTGAAGTCCTAGTTATAGTCTTAAAGTTCAGTTCTGCAGCATTTCTTCTCTTCAGTCCTGCTAACGGTCATACTTACTAATATGTTGCTAAAGCAAAAAGAGATAGAATTGCATACAAACTGTTTTCTTTCCTCTTTCATCTCACCTTACTGTCTGTATCTTTCTCATAAGTGAATTCTACCCCCAACACCAGACTTCAAGGAATGCAAATTAAATTGTGCTTTATGGCAAGTGTTGTCCTTATTCCCTGTGTTCAGACCTAAATTACTAAAACTTTAGTTTTATAGTTAAAGCATTTACACAAACAACACAAACATCACAGTATTGTGTATTTAAGCACTTTTCAAAGGACTATGTGAAATGAGATTATAATAGCAAAAACCTGTAGGCTGAAATCCTGCTTTCCCGACTCCTTTCAGGTTTTCACTGAATATAGACATTTGTTGGGGTTTTTTCCCCTATAATTTCAGTTTCTACCTGAAGTTCATCCACTGGAGTTAAATATGATGCTGATTGCTAGAGTATCTTAGCCCCCAAGCATGTTGTCAGGATTAACCTTGTACCTTTAATAATTTAAGACAGTCTTGCTTCTAAGTCTGCTTTTTCTGGTGATGCTGTGCTGCCCCAGGCTAACAGCTGCACTTAACTAAAGCACGGATCTGAATTCCTCTTCGCTGAGTCCAGAGGGGTAACACAAACATTTTCCATGAAGAGATTTAATTTGCCCATCTATCCACCCCTGAAAATTCCATGGTAGCTTGTATTTCTTTGCCTCAAGGAAGAGAATCTCCATTTGTCCATGCAGAAAAATCAGTTTTCTCCTTCCCCTTTGATATGACCGTTTCTCTTATGTTGTGACTCCTCTTTTGTCCTGGGCTGCATTAGCTGTGGATGAGCAATCTCCTAACCTTTCTCTGTGCTGATGTCCTGACAGGGTAGGCAGCTGCCTGTTCCCCCGACATGCTACTTTTGCTCACTTCTGATCAGATATCAAGAAATTTATAATTTCAATCAAGAAATTAATGAAAGGATGCTTCTAGGAGCAGTAGAAGAGTAACTACTTTTAGAAGACAACCTGCCTTTTATAATATTTCTCACATTCTTGGCAGTAAGCTTTAGTATTGACAGCACTAGCCTATTTATGACTCATGCTTCTGGCTGAACATGACTTAAGTTCAAGGCTAATGGGTAGTGATAATGCAATGGTTTTTCCAAGTTGTGCTGCAATATGAAACTTCTCCTTATGGACCTTGAGCTGTGATGCCACCACCTAATGATACTGGAGTGAGAGGCCAGCTAGTTTCCTTGAAAAGTTTGGAAGCATCCTAGAAATTTGAAGCGTTGCATGGAGACATGAATATTTTATTTCCTATTCTTTTCTTGTCTAATTAAAATTTTGAGGGAGCTAGGAGGGAGTTGCCAGAGTAATGGATAACCAGAGATTATTTCATATATGCTTGAGGTCTGTTCTCATATTGCAGGTGGTTTCTTGATTGCAGTTATCAGCCCCACAAAGTATTAGATTTATTAAAAAAAAAAAAAATAAATTAGCTCTAGATTGCAAAAAAAGAACCATTTCAGTTCCATTAGTGACATCAGATCAGGCGCACTATGCTGTTTGTGATTACTTTTTAAAATATAAATGTCTTAAAAGCAGGAACATAAAGAGATACTAAACCACATCTATAACCAGAAAATTAAGACTGAAGATGGGTATTATTTCAAGTGCTTTAAGTGTTTAAAAAAAGTCCAAACCGTAGAGTAAATAGATAAATTGTTACTGCACAGCCACCTCCCCCACTTGGCAAAATCTTCACTAGTTTAAATGTTAGGCCACAGGAATATCTTAAAATATATTGGAGAAGGAAAAAAAAAGGCCATAAAATATGTACTTTTCTCCTTTATTTTATAATATAGTTGTATTGTGTAAGGAAAAATAAACTTTCCTGTGATACTAGAACTCATCTCTTATAGCACAGCAGTTATATTATTATCATATTATAGTACAATCTTCTTTTAAAAAAGCTTCATATGCTTGCAAATCAATAGATTGTTTGGAAAGATACTAAGAAATAGAAAATAATTCACTTTACAGTAGCTTTTACATGTATATGAGTAATTGGAGGACACTTTTTTCCTAAGTCCCGTAAGCTGTATATAGCAATAGAAAACTAAATGCAGATTTAAAAATATTTTTTTTTAGATCTTTAGCTTCATAGATGTAAGATAATAGTAGCAAATTATCTGAATGGCAACATTTCTGTTACTTTATTTCTGAGATAAGCAGAAAGTACATTTATAGAGCTGTATCCGAGAAAGTAAAAATTTACAGTGATCATAATTGGTGGTTTGTGTTGGTTTTTTTTGTGGTTTTTTTTTTTTTTTCCCACTGGGCCATAAAGGTACTGGTTTGAGTATTGGAGTTTCATTTTAAATGATTTTGAGAATTTTGCCATTCATCTATATAATAGCAAATGTTTTATCCAGTTTATCCAGGAATTTTTGGAATGATGCTTAGTGTGTGCTCCTAATCACATGGCTTGAGTCACTTGTTTGAAATGCCTTACAATCTGAAATGCATTCACATCCACCAGTTTGATCACCTACATTTAGAAATGCAAAACTTAAAAATCATTGTTGAGAGAACAATATTAATCCCAAACTCATCTAATCCATTAATTGCAGAAGCTTCATGCAGATGTCCAACTCTGTAAAACTGAGAACATTTCAGGTTTCATGTGCAATGGGTCTCATGAGGTTTTTACTTTGGTGGGGGTTTTCTCTCTCTTTTTTTTTTTTAATTCCTTCTTTTATACAGTCTTGTTCTGAGGTTTTGTAAGGTTTTGAGTGATAGAGAAAAGTGTGGTGAAGAAAAGATAGGGGAAATACTTAGGGTGATACACTGAGTTAATTTCTGTAGGTTGGTTTCTGTAGGAAAATATTTTCCTGATAAATCAGGATCCTTAGTTCAAGTTTACAGTCCAGCATCCAAGTATGGATTGACTGAGAGAGTGGGGGGAGAGAGGAGGGAGAGGGGGAAGTTTTGGCATAGGTATTGCCTGGTTATTAGGTTGTCAATCATAGAACGGTTTGGGTTGGAAGGGACCTTAAAGATTCTCTAGTTCCACCCCCCTGCCATGGGCAGGGGACACCTTCCACTAGCCCAGGTTGCTCACAGCCCCGTCCAACCTGGCCTTGAGCACTGCCAGGGAGGGGGCAGCCACAGCTGCTCTGGGCAACCTGTGCCAGGGCCTCATCACCCTCACAGTGAATAATTTCTTATATCTAATCTAAATCTACCTTCTTGCAGTTTAAAACTGTTACCCCTTGTCCTGTCCCTACACTCCCTGATCACAAGTCCCTCCCCAGCTTTCCTGTTCTCCCTTTAAGTACTATGAGGCTGCTATAAGGTCTCCCTGGAGCCTTCCCTTCTCCAGGCTGAACACCCCCAACTCTCTCAGCCTGTCCTCATACGGGAGGTGCTCCAGCCCCCTCATCATCTCTGTGGCCTCCTCTGGACCCGCTCAAGCAGGTCCGTGTCCTGATGTTGGTGCCCCCAGAGCTGGACACAGCACTGCAGGGGGGGGTGCTCACAAGAGCAGAGTACAGGGGAGAATCCCCTCCCTCATCCCGCTGCCCGCACTGCTCTTGATGCAGCCCAGGACACAGTTGGCTTTCCGGGCTGCGAGCAAACATTGCTGGCTCATAGTCAGATTTCCCCCACCAACACCCCCAAGTCCTTCTCCACAGGGCTGCTCTCAATCCACTCATTGCCCAGCCTGTACTTGTGTTGGGATTGCCCCGACCCGTGGGCAGGACCTTGCACTTGGTCTTGTTGGACTTCATGAGGTTCGCATGGGCCCACCTCTCAAGCTTGTAAAGGTCCCTCCAGATAACAATGATTGTTATCTGAAAGAAACATGATTGCTAACTGTCTGGGTGAATCTAAAGCAGTCTATGACAAACATAAGTGGGTGATACTATGTAATTAAATGTCAAAGTATTTTTGGAAAGCCTGATGTGTCCTGAAAGCTCAATTTGATTTGTTGCTGCTACTTAGTTGTCAAGATTAAGAACTGAGAGCCAGGAAAGGAATACATGTGTCAATTGTTCAGTGAAGTGTGATATTGTAAACACTCTCTTATCTCTGTAGAGACCTAATAATATTAAAAGGATGATTGACGCCTCTGGCATACAAATATAGAAAATAGAGATTATAAGGGTTGTCTTTACAAAGATTTCATCTGTTGTTGGAAGTGGTTTTTTTGTTTGGTTGTGTTGGAGTTTTTACTGTTCTAAATGGGCACTTCTCTTGGGAAATTAAAAAGATTAGTGAAGTTCCTCAAGAGATAGAGGCACTTCTGTAGAGCAAGTACTTTAATCATTACAGTGGCGTCATTCGTTGTAGGAGACCGAAGTCCAAGTCCGTTCTCACATAACTTAGATGTGGGATTTGCATTTGGGACCTTGTACTATGTTTTCTAGTTCTATCATTTTTTCCACATGTTGTTCCACCTGGAAGTTCCCGAGGTTAAATGAAATCTTTGAAAGCTTTCACAAAAATAATTCTTGTTTTCTGCTCACCTTAATATTAAGGACTCCTTGGGTTGAGTGATGTGTGTGTAAAATCTGTACAGACATGAACCTCCTCTGCAAACACGCTTCTGTTGAGGAACGATACCCAAAAATGGATTTTCTCTCCTGTAGCTAATCTGCGCATGGTTCATTCTGATGTATTTGAGTTGTGTTGGATATGATGTAATTAATTTTTGTGGTTTGTTTTATTGTTCTTTGTTACAGGTCCTACAACACATTTATTACGACATAGCAAAAATCTTAATGAAACAATATTGTTATATAAAATATACTCTTTAATAAATGAGGTGCATTCAGAAAATAATGACAATTATTTTCTCTTACTATTGCTAAATGTAATAGAAAAGCCACATGAGAGAAGAATTTAACATGATCTGTATCAGTTTATGTCCTGTTACAAAAAAACAGTTTTAAATAAGTACATTTCAACCAAAACTAGTGTTCAGGTAACATATTGGAAAACTGTGTTTTGAACACATTCCCTTAAAAATTAATAGAAAAATATTAAAGTTTCACAGAACATCATCAAACAGAAAATAGTTTTCTATCTATAATGATCTAAACTATTACGGATTACAACTTTAAATATGGTTTCCATTATGTGTAAAATTTGCTGTGCACCGTTAAGAAAGGGAAAGCGTTGACCCGATGGGTGGATTTGGCAGTAGTTCTTCTCATTCAGGTGTGAGCTGAACCCACAACAGGGTTTTCAAACTGAGTAGAAAGGAGTTCTATGACTATTTGGGTCGTCATGGAATGGTGAGTTAACGTTGCAAAGTGATTTTAAGATTGGGTATGTTGTCTACTGCTACATCTTTTTGGGAAATTGAAATCTGGTTGTCTGAACTCCACAATGCTTTGGGGTTTTGCTGGGGTTTTTGTTTGGTATTGTTTTTTGTTTCGTTATTTATCTTATTTTTATTGTCGTTGGTTTATGTAAGTTTACTCATGACATTATAATAAACTTATGAGAAAGGGATTTGATGCATACTAAGATGCTCCCTCAGGACTTTCTGTGGATCAGAGGTAACATAGCAGCACAAATAAATTGCAGGTTTCCTACAAACAAGATAAGTAGAAAAAATTGAGTCTATGGTTGTTGGATTAATTATACACTGTGCATTCAAGGTGATAGAGTTCACACAGCTGTGTAAGAAGATAGATGTTAGGCTGGAATTATAATACAATGATTGAAAAAAATTGGCAGTTACTATCTGTTTGATGGGGCAGCATGTACATGTTTAGAATCATTTGGTCTGCAGAACATTTCCTGAGTTTTGGGTTAATAGACCTCTGTTACTATTCTGGTTTGTTTTATTCATGCTGATAGCTCAGGGTTTCAGGGCTGCAGCAGTTTTTATACTGTGGGTTTATTGTTTGTGTTTGGAAGGTGCATGAGACCCTGGATAGCTTCTCCAGGTGGACAAATAGCAAGTCAGGATCCAAAGCAGGACTGCTGCCTGTCCTGGATTTAATTTCAAATATTATTAGACTTGTGTTCAGTTACTGACTTTTAGAGAACCTGAAAAAGGATATGATTATCTTAAATTGCAGGGGGGGGTATATGGAAACAAAGCATGCCCGTGAAATATGTGCATGTGTTCATAAAGTCTATTCAGTTGTTATCATGTGCCTCATCTCAGAAATGAGATACAAAAGACTCTTGATGATGATATCCCACTGCTTATGTCAGTTTATGGGTCAATTATGCTTTATTCATACCTTGTTTGAGAGTGCACATTCAGAGCCAGTCAGCCCAGATCAGTACCTACTGCTGCTTCATTGTTAGTGCTTGGGCAAGAAAGGAAGATGGTGATAGTCCTAACTAGGCCATCATCACCTACGGATCTTTTGAGGCACCAGAAACTGATGTGAAAACTGTTTATTTGCCTCCCTGAATTCAGAGCAATGAGCCTGTTGACTAGGGACTTTGTCCTCAGTTTTGTGAGATTTCCAAGCGGTAGGATTTGCTGCATAGATCTATATGCACCGCATGAAATCAGGTGCTGACCCTGAGAAATCTTTCTGGAGACCTGTGGAATAAAGGTTGTTTTCTACTTGCTCGCCTTGTTTATCTCAAATAAGTATGCATCAACTAATAGGTTGATATGCCTAAAACTGCATTTTTCTTTTTCAGTTGCTGAATATTACCCAGCTTGTACTTCTGTAATTACAAATTCAGTTACTTGCATTTCTATGTTTCTTGTACCATAGCTCTGTTTATTGTGTTGCCTGTTATCAGTTAATACTTGTCATAGAACAAGTTCTCATTGAAAAGTACATTAATAAATCAAGATTTGGTGAAGAAATATTTTCCTTTTAATTCTCAGCTGTGTTTCGAACAGGAATTTATGGATTAAATAGTAAATAGAGTGAACACACATGACTTTTACTCAGTCAGTTTCCTGTTGTCTTAATAAATTACAGGATTATTTGAGCAATACTTGAATGCACTCAAGACAAACAGATACGAAAACTGAATGAAATATTTGTGTGGTTAGAATTAAAGGGAGAGAAGGAAAATCTTCTTTGGGAAGAAAATTCATTGTTAATGATGGAAGGTATCTACATATATTAGGAGATGCTTTGTTAGCTGATGTCATCTTTCATTTCAATTTCACAGTCTATGAATGACAGTGTGAAAAATGCCATATGTATAAAACTGGAACTTAATCTATATTCAGGCAAACTCCCCAGTTAAACTACCATATTAATTATGCTGCTGTTATTCCACAGCAGCTCCACTGAAGTGGTTTAAAGCCTGCAGATTTACTGAGGTACAGTGGAGCATACATTTTATCTATATCAATTTTTTCATAAAAATAAGCTGTCTTCAGGTCCATAAAATCCACATGAGTTTTATTAATCTTGAACCAACTGTGAATAAGAGCAAGTGCTATTGTTTCTGATGCTTCTGCCTATAAACAAACAATGATACATAATCTAGTTTGGGTTTGTTTGTTTTTTTGTGGTTTTTTGTTTTTTGGTTGTGGTTTTTTTTTTTTTTAACATTTATTGCTGTATTTGCCTCCAGAGAAAGGTAGTGTACAAGAGTCACCATGTCAGGTTCGTGTAATGGTCCCCACAACTGCAATTCATGAATTTATAATTATTAGTCTTGTAGGATAAAAACTCAAGAATATTAGCAAGAGGAGGTGAGTGAGAGGCTCTTTTATCAGTGTGTCCAGCCTCCAGATGGGAGACAATGACACTGTTATACGTCCTGTGACATTGAGGTGGGTATCTGCCTAGTGGCTGAGGCTCTGTAAAATCTTGTTGCTGAAGAGCACTTCCACCAAGAGGGACTCCTACAATCTCGTTCTGCCACTAGATATGCATTGCTTCTAGAGTTTACAGCAGAGTCAGAAGCACAGTGTAGATACTGATAAGAACAAGGTCGTCTTTGTTAGAGGAAGGTGAAACTGATTTACATGCTCACGATTCTACACCCTTCTTGTAATCATTCTTTGAAATGGTGACAGTTTGGGTTTGGCAGTACTTCTGAGATATGCAGACTTCTCAATTAGAAAATAAAAAATTATTTTCCCCTGCAAAATATAGTTTCTATCTTTCCTCTTTGCATGTTTTCCCATAACAAGAGTGCCTGGAACATAGTATCTACCTATAGACTGGTAGTTTATAGTCACCTCAGAAAAATAGTAAGGTGTTAATGTCTTACAGATTTAGTAGTTATAAAAAGCACGGAATGGAAGAAGATAGATAAAGAACTATTACTGAAATTATTTCTTCAGGCAGTATGAATTGTTTTGGTTGAACCATAACCATTCTTGCCAATCATTAGTTGAAAAAAGATGAGCAGAGGACACCTGACATCTAATTTAACATCTGTCTCACTGTGGAAATAAATCACTAATTAATATAAACTGAGGTATTTGCAGCTAGGATGTTTCTTCTATTTTAGATCAGTGTAGTTATATTTATATTATAAATGTAAATTAAGTGATAAGATCTGACTTTCCTTTCTTTGCCATTCTATTTTTTCATTAATTTACAACAGCTCCATTGAGATTAAGATCACTGGACCTCAGTTACTCCTGCTCATTGTTAGGTGTAAGGCCCCACTTATTTCATTGATTAGTGGAATTTGGAATAACAAGGGTATAAGACTTGAATTGATATCTAAGATCTTGGTAGCCTCTGTGTGGTGACTATTTCATTAACTTTTTGAGTAGGAAGAATTTACATCCAGGCTAGCTGCTGTCTTTAACATTTTTTTTCATCCATGCATCTCTGAAGCACAAAATCTCCTTTCTGCTACTGACACATTTTTCCCCAGTATTATGGATGACTGTGATAGTGTTTACTACATATGGAAAAATGCAGACCATCTTGAGTAAAGATTCAGAGCCTGCATATGTGTATATAAAGTGGAGCTTTTTTAGCCAGGAGCCAGTGCTATTCTTAGAATTAAAAAGGTAGTGTTCAAAGAGGTTTAACTCTGCCAACTTCAGATGCTATCTACCATGAATTAAATCAATAAAGTGATTATTAAATCACTTTAATAAAGATGATGAGTCTGATTAAAGCTGCAGTCACTTTGGGTCACACCAGAACAGATTGCATTCAGTTGCTATTAAATAAAAACTGGATTTAAAATTTTTAGCAATTACTAGGGCTTTGGAGGAGAAGCCCTAGCCGTGGATGAATAAATAAGGGAAATATGATTTTGTATGTACTGTTCTGAAGTAAAATTCTGAGTGATGCTGAATAAGTATTGAATTCAAGGACACTTTTTTTTTTTTTATTATTTAAGGTTTTAGGAGGATTATTTTTGAAAAAAGGGAGGAAATTTTCTCCTGAGAGAAGTCCTGAATTACAAGAGCAGCACACACATAGCAAACTGAAGATGGAAACCAGGTTCTTGCACACTACATAATTATCTTGACTAAATCCTTGCAACAGATTGCCCTGGGTATTACAATTCTCCTGGGATCTAACCTATAGATAATGCAGCTGTTGGCATTAGATAAAATTGGAAGGTTAGTAGCAATTTAAACATGAAAATATTAAATAAAACAACACCCCTGTTGCACCTATTTTTATTTTACACCTGATTAATCATTTTACAGCTTTATTTAGTTTTAAGATTCAGTGTGCAATAGAATTTAAAGAGGAGAAATACTGAACACTGTGTCAAGGAAAACCTGTCATTTTGGGCCAAGTGATAGCTAGGGCTTTTGGTCCCATGTGAAGGCTGGGAATTAACTGGGATTTACAACAGATGCAAAGGCTGGTAGTTTGATCACTTGGGAAATACTTAATTGGCATTTGTATGATTATATTTCTGCTAAATCAAAGCTACTATTTTGGGCTCTCTGCAAACTTGGAATGGCGTTGATGTATTGTGTTGCATTTGTTTCCCGTTGGAAACATATTTTTAGCAATTAATAAGCTTTTGAAATCTCATTTTTCCCAACCCTAAATACTGTGGCAAAAATTGTGCTGCTTCAGTAAGTATGTAATATAGTCATCTGGGGAAAGCAACTTGGAACTTGTGTTTCCCGAGTGACAGGTGGAATGAGCTTTCGAAAGCAAACTTTACAAATTTTCGAGCAGTTTCCAACTTCTGGATAGCCAAAGACTATTTGGATAGCTACTAGTTAGAACAGACACTTCCTTATACAAAATGCATGTTTATCTGAAGTAATTGCAGAATCATGACTGATTCTTCAAATGCTTAAATATTATAATCAGTTTGAGTGTAGGTGGTCAGTAATTCTCCTTGCTTTGTGAAATGGCTGAAGTTTTTTGTCCTGTGTGTCATAGAGGCTACTGGTTCTTTTAGTAATTACAAAAGAGATTGAGATAGCAAAAAAAAAGGAAAGGGAACCTTTCTGCACAGAAGCAGTTGTGCCATACGTTTCCTAGAAGGCTCTGATAAGCATTTGACACGTTTTTCTTTCACCACTTAAATGGACAATGACGTTCTGAGACTAAAATTAAGGCCAGATAGGCATTCTCATCAGTCCTTTTTTTCTAGAGTAAAGGAGTATGTAGTCAATGCAACTCGTGAAATACACTTTTCTTCCTAATTTTTAAGCAGTTTCAATAGGGTGAAAGCTCTATTAATATCTGGTTTACAAACTCATTATTTTCCTCCTTTTCCCATGGATGAAATCTGAAATTTGTTTTAAATTTGATCATCTTAGCTTGTAATTTTTACTGCTGAAATAACAATGGGTCTGTTACGGCTTGTAAAATCTCCTAGGAGTCTCCACAGCTAGAGCAGCTTTGAGAACATGCCCAACTCAGCTCACAGAACTTAACCCTATGACATCAAAGTGCTACTGAAGGTTTCAGAGCAGCTTTTTGTTTACAGCAGCATTGTTCCAGATGTATAGTGCACAAGTCTCAATGTGCTGCTTGTTATGACCATGTCAGGAATAGATGAAGGGTGGTAGAATGGGTGGAAGTACAGAACTTCTAGGTTACAGAACAAGAGTCATTGAGTAAGAGAGTTTAATACACCTCTCCATTTGTTGGCATTCCCTTCAGAACTTTTATTCTCTGCCAGCCTGTTTCTCTTCTCAGTCATTGAAAAATCAGCCTCCTGCACTAAATAAGTGTCAATTATTAACAGTGCATTCAGAGGGAATATCTCCCAAACTTCTGTTTGACCACAGAATATTTTTTATTAGAAAATAACAACACATTTTTCATAGTTTTTTCATTTTCAATAACATTTTTCATAGAAAACATGGGTCAGGTTTGGGTTTCATTTTCCTTTCTAATGCTTTTTTTTTTTTTTCCTCCGATATGTTTTATTACCAAGAATTGTGGTGAGTGGTGGGCTTTAATGTGTAATTTACTTGTTCTATCAAAGCGCCTACCTGTCTTGCTGAAGCTCCTCTTGCCTTGGAAGAACTTAGACTAATATGAATGGTGAAAGTGGACAAATGCTTCTGCAAACTCAGGTAATAATTCTGACACAGTAGTGCTAGCCTCTGTTTTGACAGCTGGAAAATGAACCTAAAGTAGGAGAGATCTTTGAGATTCACTCTACTTGACAGTGTCTGAACTGACTTGTGCTACTGGGATGTAGCTGGTGTGGAATGATGTGTTGTAGGTTCACATATGACCTTGGCAGGCTGTAAAAAAATATATATATTTTTGGTGATGAAAATTGATGGCTATTACAAAACTTTAGATTCTCTCTGAATACAGGAATATAGGGGGGTTTAAGGTGAATTTTTTTCTACAGTGTATGCTGGGTCTATCTGAAGAGAGATGAGTGAGCCCTGTAGCAGTGGAACAGACTTGTGCAGCATCATGTGCTTGATACAGAAGCTAGAACCCAGTCTTAAGTTTTATCCCAGACTCTGTTTTCTTTGATACTTTCAGACTGCAAAGAAAGCCCTTACCAGAGCTCCAGCTGAGCAAAACACTTGCAGTGAGCCAACATCTACTTTTTTTCTGTCCTGAGGTTTTGGGACCACAGTTTTTTGTGAGCTTCGAACTGTGTTCTCTAAAAGCACATAAATTTCAGCTGAAGTGTTTCAGCAGACTTCCTAAATCACCTCTTTGCCTGCAGAGTCCCATTTATCCTCTGGCGCTCTCTGACTGCAGTTCTGTGTCTGGGTGGGCTGCAACTTCTGAGCTTTCAAATAACACTGGATAACTATCTGGAGAGTTGATATAGTCTACAAACCTCCTTCTAAAACATCTTGTAGGGAGGTGGAATCAGGAGGTGGACCAATATTTCAGAGAGGCCATCTGGGATATGAAGGCAGCCCACAATAGCAAATCTTGTACATATTGATTCCAACTGAAAAGACTAAAATACAAACAGCACAACGCTCTGTGCAGCCAGGAACCATCAGTTAAAAGCTAATGCAAAAGTTTCTGCTTATAAGCTCAAATCAGAACACTTAATAACTTTTTAAAATTTCTGTTATTAATGAGATTGTAAGAAAAACTTTATTTGTGTAGATTTTTCTTTGGTTTAATTTTCATCGTATTTATGCAACTTGGCTCAGAATAGGCCCAGAAAGTGGGTAAATGCTTCCAGTGTCCAACTTGTCATAACCTCAAAATAGGACCTAATTTTCTTTTGTCCCTGCTTCAGTTTCATGCTAGTTATGTTGCCATGATCCCTGTGGGCCTCATGATAAAAATACACATTTAGCAAAACATCTGATCTTATAACTGATTTTAACTATTCACACATTTAAATGCCTTGTTTCATTTGAGCAATGAGAGGTTTGTCCTCTACAAGTAGGAAATGAACAGTGGGCACTCTTCTACACACTTTCACTCCAGTTATCCTGGTACAAAAATTACGAGTCTGAAATTAAACTGACCTCCATTATCAGTGTTGCTGCAGCTTTATGATGCTGACAGAACTTCACATAAAGAGGATTGAATACAACAAAGAAGCAGTAGGTGAAACGAAATACTTTTAGTGGATGTGCTGTGTTTGATTATGCCGCACACTACCCTGGGATTTCACGGTATTTCTAGGTAGTTCATAGCTATTCAATGAACAGCTGATAAAACAAAGAAAAAAACCTGATCTATCGGTAGTATAATGGAATGAATAATGACTTACTCAGCACACGAGTTGTACAATCTGAGGACTGAAATTTGTGTATGACCACCTACCTCATGCACTTTATGTGAGAGCTGCTGTTGGAAGAGGAGATGCACAGAAAACTGGGGCATGGACTAAAAGCAGCGGTTTCCTTGGTGTTTACGCTGATACCTTTGTATGTGTATCCTTCTCCAGGAGAGCTTTAGGGTGTGTGTCCCAGGTTGTACGGTTGCACGCTGTATGCTCCCCGTCAGAGGTTTGTGACCAGTGGTGCCTGTATCACCATCCTATACCCTGGTGTTTTCCACCAGAGCTCCTGCTCACCACACAGTGGGTGGCCCCAGGTCCATGTGGCTGCTGTTGCTTGGCTGCTGTGCTGTACTCAGCTGCTGCTGAATTTGGTTTGCTGTTAGGGATGAATGCGATCCATAATTGTCTTTCATGTAGTGAAGAAACCAACTAGACCATATTCTAGCAAGATTTGAGGTTTCTTCAGTATGGTATATTCTCAGCTATAGTGAGCAAAACTCATTTTTCATGGTTTACTGAATCATGAAGCAAGAAGTATTTTTTTGTGTTTCATTTAGTAGGGCAATTTTTTTGTGTCCGTGGAGTCATCTGTAAGAATATTAACATAGAATGAGACATGTGAAAGACAGTATGTTCAAAATAATTGCTATCACTTGAAGAACTTAAATTATGATAATCAGCTGGCAGGCAAAATTTAATTTGGGAGATAACTGTATATAATTAAAATACAGTACTACTGGGGATTGACCTCTTCATATATTATTACTTGTGTAGGATTTAGTAAATTAGAAGGTAAAAATGTACTGCTACCATCTTTCTGTGGAATGAAAGTCTGACCTACTTTTTTGTTTTTTAAAAAAATGTAGTTTCAGTAAGTTTTGAAACTAAATGAAAAATAGCTTTGATGATCCAAAGGAGATTTATTTAAGATTTAGTAACTTATTTTAAATATTAAGATCTGTATTAATACTTGCCAAAGAAAGAAAATATCCATTTGAACAACAATGGCTTTTGCTTGTGTTTAAAATGAGAAAATATTAAAATATGATGTGCAGAAAAAAGGTCTAAAAAAAAGAAGTAGTTAATTCTTTTTTAATCATTTGTTAGACAAAGAAAAGCCCTACGTTATTCAGTCAGTAGCTTAAATAAATTCTGGATGGAAAAATAAGTATTGCAACATAGAAAACTTGCAGCAGTATTTCTGGCAAAAGTGATAGTATGTGACACTTTATTCAAAATGTAAGGGGTATAGTTTACTTGCAGGAGAAAAAAAGTAAGTTCATTAAGAGGGGCCATCTTGTCACAGATGACATTAATTAGCTCTGACACAGTTTTCAGAAGAGCAGTGAGAAAGAGTAGCCCACAAAATCAGGGCATGCACTGGACTTATTTTCTTTCTGCTGTTTGGTGGTGTCAGTTCCTCAAATTAGAGTGGAGCCCTGCTCTGTGCTGAGTCCTGCCTCTTTCAGCCACCAGCTGCCAGTGCCTTAGCATCCCCCTGGCTTATTTACTTGAGAACTGCCTCTGGGTGTTAGGCTTTTCCAGTGTAGAGATTGAAGACAAGAATTTCATTGTTTGTCTTGATCTGTGTCAAGAGTGTGGGAAGGTTTGGGTTTTTTTTAAGGATGGGGGACATGTCTCAAAATAGGGCAGAGAAACCACAACCTCTTGTATTGGGTACTCTGAAGCTGGCTGTGGGGTGAGCTGAGTAGGGAGAGGATGTCTGACACGTATGTTGGGTCAGCACAGCCCACGCTGCTCCTATGTTTCTCCTGAGAAACTGGTTTTGAAATAGCACATCTTTTACCTTCTGCTTGTAGTAATAAGAAATTCCAAAATATATTTGAAAGCACAAATTTCTTATCCTTCCGCTGCAATGTCTTTCTGTGCAATAATGAATATTGGTATAAGCCTTGATATTCCTACATCCACTGGCTATTCAATTCCAAACTTGTATCACTGTCAGGACAACATAGAAGTTGACTTCAATAAACATTGTATTAACTATATGAACTGATTGTTGTCTTATCACTGGAACTACTGCTGTCATACTGTGGGTCCCCATCCCATCCCTCCCATCTCTTAGCCATTCTTTTTTTTTTTATAATTAACTTTATTGTTTGCTTTACAGTTTGGCATTTTCCCTTCTCAGTTCTATCTCCAAATTCTCATAGTTTCCCTTTTGGGAAATGTTTTTCCTGTTCACTCACTTTCTTCGGTAAATGTACTGGCAGAGGCATTATAGATTTAGTCCCAATATTTTCTTCTGTAAATGCGCTACATTTCTCAACATTAGTTTATTGGAAGGAGTGAGGGCTATAGGTCACAGTATCCTTAATATTTGGTATTTTAAATTTGAATTTTATAATGATAATTGCAAAACTGTATTTTGAATAGCCACTAACAACAGAATACATCTGCACAATTCCTCAGGCCTATTGATATCAGGTTCCTTTAATGTGACCTCAGTCTTTTGGGAGTCATTTCTAGGTTAGAACAGTGGAATGGGATTCTGAGTATCAGAGCTCTGTTCCACACTCTGTCACTGGCAAATAAGTTAACTTGGATAGACCATTTTTAGGCATTATATAAATGCAAAGTTTTTCAGAAGCATCAAGAAAAACGTAGAGCTTTTAAAAGGCTCAGCTGAGACTAAATGAGGTTGGAAGGTGTGAAAAGATAAACCAACAAATGTATAGCAAGATGACAGCTGGGGTGTTTTTATGAAAGCAACAAAGGTTTATTTCTTTTTGATACAGGACTTCAAGTTATTAGGGGAAGGAGAATTTCACATTAGCTTTGCTTTATTACTGTTTTCTAAAAACCAAAAAGTTTGAACAGGGCACTAACAACAGATCACATTTGGAATATGTTTCCTGATAATTCTGTAAGCAAAGATGATAACCTATAACAAAGCAAACCAAAACATCCTTGACATTGGGTGTATGAAGGTAAAGCTTTGCCAGTTATTAAAGAAACAAAAAGCAAAGCTTGTGACTTAAGCTGGCATCTAAGTGAAGGACAGGATAGGTCATGAAATAGAACTTCAAAGTCTGGATGATTTAAGATTTCCATTTTCCATGTAAACATCTTGCATATCTCTGGAGAGATGTACTCTGCCTCAGTCTTCGGGAACTTAATGCAGCTGAATGTTCGTATCTGGCAGGGAAAAGGTGTGTCTGAACTGTGTCATTTATAAGCAGCCCCATGAAGATGATGAATCTTCGCATCTTAAGCTTCATTTGTCTCTGTCCTGCCTGTAAACTCTGACCATGAGGTTGTTCCAGCCTGAATAGGAGTTTATAGGAGTTGATAACAAAAAAGTGTATTAGTATTTGGAAAGTTGGAAATGTGAAGTATTTCAGACTTTTTTTTAATATATGATCAAGTTGTTGTACACTGATTATTGCAGTGAAGAATGCTTTTAATGTTGTTTTCTTTCTATTGTTCCATCTGTGGTTTCTTAAAACTGTTAATCTCCCTTAGAACTATAGATACATAAAAACCTTGCTGTAAACAGGTGCAGTTCAGTAAGAACTAGGCTGTGCCTGGTGGTTTCCTTGCTATGGGGGGGGGGGTTCTTTATTTGCTGTTGTCTTGTGTTATAGGCTATACCTTCTCTGCCTTACAATAATAAAAGCATCTGATTAACGGTTAATAATTAAATCTCAGGTATAATTCCTTGGGAATTAAGTTTTACCTCATTGAAATTTTCCTTGGAAATTTGTCGTGATTTGGTACATCCCAATGGTACAGACTAAAATGTTTTTCTAAAATTGCTTCTGTAATTTATATTAGCAAAATAAAAAGGTATTTAAAAGAAGTTTGGTTCATACTTATATGCTTGTAATTATGATGGAGGTATTTATCACAACTGCAAAGTAACAATTACGAAGTTATCTAGGTGATGTTTTAAAAAATAAATCTTTACAATATGAAGAGATGCTGGTATTAGTCTAATGGTATTTAAAATTAGCCAATACATTAGAGACTGTTTAGGTAGGTGCAATTTAATGTCAAACTTTTGACTGGAGCATTTAAATTTAAATGTAATCTGTGAAGCGATAAATACATCACTAATTAGCATTAATATAACATGATTACAAAATAAACATTTGATTAGTACATTTAAATTTCAGTGTAATAAACTGCTGAACTAATTAGTAAATGAAGTGCTGTTAATGCCAACCTTTAGATGAGACATTTATGTGTTGTATATAGGGAAGCTGTTTATAGTTAAAGTACAAAACAAACGCCTATCCCTACCAGTGGATATGGAAGTTAAATAGCTTAGCATATAAACAAAACCTTTGAAAATAACTTTCCAGTCTTCACTTGCATCGTGTTTTGATGCAAGTTTAGTAATAGATTCAGAAGACACATGGCTTCATAAATGTTGAAGTCAAGGGCATGAGCTATTGCCCCAGCTCTGTGCCTGTCACCTGAGTCGTCAGAGATAGACACAATTCATACCTGAGTCATTAGCTGGTCACCTGTGTCTGCTGTTCTGTGTGGTTTTGGGGAAACCTTTGGCTATGAATAAAACGACTTGGTGAAAAGTAGTAGCTTGATATCAACATGAATGTCCATTATGGTGATTTTTGCAGTTGACTGATAAGTCTTTGAGAGGCTTAATACTGGAAGAGCAACAGTGAGCTGCTGACTTAGAAAAATGACAGTGAAACGTGGACTTGGAGTCTCAAAAGGCACTACTTGCTCTTGGAAAATCCAGGTGGATGTAGTGCTGGTTTAAGTCTTGGCTAAATTTGTTGCAGCCAATGAGTTTCATTTTTTTCTTTTCCATTTCAGACACAGCCTTTTGTTAGATTTGTAGTCCCATATGGAAGCTGCCTGAAGTTACACAGCAGGACAGTCCTACCTCTGTAAGGAATATTCGAATACTGCTTATCCAATGAAAGGAAAATGAAAAATTTATGCCAGAGAAAGTGAGTACTAGTGCAAATATTTAAAAATACTTTCTCTGGGTACTGAGTTAAAAATAGACAGTGTTACTGCATCCAGTGTCTTCTACTTAATAATGAGTCACCAAAGGAAACATAAAATGTCTGTATTAGACTTAATTTTAACCTAGTTTTTCTCCAGGATTCTGGCTTTATGTCATAGGATCAGAGAATGGTGAAGTTTCCTTTGTATTTGAAAGTTCTCTTAAGACAATACAGAGACGTTTTCCTTGAAGATTCTGAACTAATCTTACTTTGCAATTGCTGCTATTGCAGATAGTAGTTGCTTTAAAAATAATCACAATATTTCTGTACAGAACACAGTATTTTCTAAGCTTTTGAACACAATGTATTCTAAAGCACAAGCTCCACAGAGCAACTCCAGAACTGAGCAGACAAAGCCATTTTGCACTTCTTCAGCACTACACTGATTGCCTGCTCAAAACATTTCAGGAACAGCCCATATATCTTTCAATACACAAAAAGCTTTCTTGGAAAGCTCTCTTACACATTGTAAAGCTTTCTTTATTTCTTTTGGCATAAAAGGCATTCAGAAACTGTAAAAGAAATCTTTGCTGTAGTCATTACTTTCTCACTAGCTCCTAGCACAGAATGCGTTTCAATTCCTTGTTATAAGGCAAACTTGTTTGAGCGTTTTATTTTTGCAATAAGATTTTAATCAGTTAACTATAGTAGCTAATTTAATAGAATGAGGGAGCAATTCTTCCAAACAGCTTATCTGGGTTCCCAGTGTCATTTGCAGGATAAAGTGTAGCTATAAATAAATTAAAGCTCTTTCAGTGGAAAGTCAGTCCCAAGGGACATCATCTTTGTTGCTATGAAGTATGATCTATCTTACAGTGACTTAAAAGCTGTAGCAGGGAATACATAATTAGTTGGTATCAAGGATATTTGAAGCAGGATTGTTTTTCAGTCTATGAACTTCTGGGATAGCTGCACTTATTTACATTGCACAAGAGTATAACTTGTGGATGTAAGGTTTTACATGTTAAAACCTAGTTATAGGTTTTATAATAGCTGCAAAGATCCCCACATGCTTTGACAAGGAAGGCTCTAATCTGAAGAAAAACGTTAATCTTTTGAGTGATGGATTTTCACTTTTCAAGTGTTTGGAACTGACAGTACTTCAAATGTACATTAAGTGGAGCTTACAGCCTATGGCTAATGTAATCCACAGTGTCCAGCTGTTCACTCCTACTCTTTGAAATACTCTTCTATAGGTGCAATTTTCCCGCTCATTCTTCAGACCAGTACTGAGCACCCTGTGAGAGAGTCACACTGTACTACTGCCCTCCTCCTTCTCCACCTCTGTTTTCAGTAAAATCTTTCATTCAGATATTTCCCTTCCCTCATCTCAAATCCCCCCATGATTTGGAAACTTCAATAACGATTAATTCAGTGGCATAGTTAAGTGAATTGACTTGGTGGAAACGACATACCTTTTCCAGTAATGTGTTCTGTTACTTGTGATCCTATCTACTCCTTGGTTATTGAGTTGGATTTCTTTCATGATGGTCAGATTTTGAATGGGGACGTGACCTTCTGTGTTTTTGAAGTTTCTCATGTGCATAGTGGGAGTTTCACTTTTCTGACATTTCAAGGCCAGAGCGCTGTACAAATATATTATCACAATCCTGCCAGATCAGAAGGGATATGCCACAGAAACTTTACATATAAATGATTTGTGGTTTGTACCTGAATTGTCATTAGGGTACTGTTGTCATGTTACAGGTAGCGTGGGCATACCAAGGTAGCTCTCTCTGTTTATTTTTTCCCCTACTTTTTATTGGAATTGCACTGATTTTGCTAGACTTCACCTTTTTTTTTTAAAAAAAAAAACCAGGAAAGTAAACAAACTGCTGGTATGAAATTGTTCTCTACCTTCTGTTGTTCTACAAATGTCCATCAGTGCTTCATTATTGCTATGTATTGAGGGGTGGCAGTGGGGAAATAAACAAAATTCCTAGTAATACTTGTAGAATATCTCTCCAGGAAAGATCTTGGGGTTTGCACTTTATTGCATCAGAAAAGATGAAAAACTTAATTTAACAATCATTCTGATGTGGTCAAGATTCCTTGGTGAGTAAAGCTCTATTTTGTGTGGATTGGGTAGTAGTAAAATCTAAAGGATGTACCTTTCAAGGATTTATTTTTCTTTCCTAACTCAAGTTTTATGCTGGATACAAAATCAACACTCACCACTGCTAATGAATATCCCTCTCCTTTATCCTTCTTACAGAGATAATTTCTGGACTTTCCTTTAACTCTCCAATATGTTAAACTATTTTGAGCTTGTAATTTATACTGTAAAAACAAAGGTAGTGTAGAGAGGAAGTATTTCAAAACCAAAATGGGGTACTTGTAGTAGGTACAAACATAATAACTGTTGTACCCATTAGTTAAAAAAAAAATAAAAATCAGGCTCCTTGTATCTGATAGAGCTGATGTTGAGTGACTCATAGTACAGATGACATCTGAAATGACCCTATTTGCTTATGATCAAAGACTGATTTAGTCACCTTTTCTATGGTTATAGAGGGTTTTAGCATAATGACAATAACAGAAGTTGTATCATGTGAGGATTAATAACAAGAAAATCTGCTTATTTCAAAGTTCTTAAAAGAAACAGAAAAATGTCTGATCTTCTAGTGTAGACACCAATTGTAATTTACTTTTTTCATTACATGGCTGCATTCATAAATTTTAATATTTTAAAGGAATTTTTTTTTTTTTCTGTACCAGAGCATACTGTGATTCCCATTGCTAAGATTTGTGGTGGCTGAAAATACAGCTTTATTGATAGGAACCATTTCAACTGAATTTTTGTTTTAAAATATGGATGTTCTGGTATGCAAAAATCTATTAAACTATAGTGTAAGGAAAGCAGAATAGAAAAAAAAAAAAAAAAAAAAAAAAAAAAAAAGTAGATTCAGTATATATATATATAGCAAAGTTGACTGATTTGTATTCACAGTTTGGGATTTCTCATTCTTGTTCCAGTTGAGCAAAAAGCGTGTGTGTGCTTGTTACTGAATGTGTTCATTGCTGAATTATCCTTTCTTTGGACAAGCCTACCACATAGGTTTTTAAGACAACTTTGTAAGTCCAGGAAAATGTATTTGCAAACTACTTTAAAAAATACAAAATTATGCCCATGATTAATTCTAAGGCTATATTTTGCAGAAGGCATGTATGTACTTTATGCATTCAGTACCATGTAGTTGTATTTTAAAAATGATGTAACAAACCCCACAACTAATACAACAAGCCTATCTTAGAAATCAAGTGTACAATTTTATTAATAAAACTTTCCATTTATGTTTTTGAAGCAGAAAACAAAGGTAAGTTATTGATGATTTAAGCAGGGACAAGTACTGTATCTCATCACAGAAAACCATGTGGTGGTGGGAATAAAATTAATCAAGGTAATTACATCACATGGATAAATTAAGAATAGTTCATAAAATTATTTTATAAGCAAGGAATTTTCACTGTTATCACGGTATCAGGTTTTTTGAGTTGTCTTTGCTTAAAATATATTGGTAAATTTATGTGTAAGAATATACATCCAAATAAAGGAAACTTTACATGTAAAATTCCTATAGGAACCATCCATCTTTTATCAACAATGTAGGTGAGAACTAATGAGAGTCTTAATATTTTAAAATATGTATACTGAAAGCTTACTATGTTCATACATCACAGTGACTTAGAATGTTACTAGTAAAAAGCAGGTTTTAATCTAATTTGAAATGATTCTTTGCTTGATTCCTTTACTGGTGAGAAAGTAACTTTATCACACTGAAGCAAATGAAAAAAAATATCCTGATTTCAGTAAGGCCAGGTTACCTATCTTTATATTTATGTTGTGTAACTACCAGACTCTTTTCACCCAATGCAACTTCTGCAAATAGAAGTTCTAAATTTTTGAAACTCAAGCAGTGATAATGTATTAAATATGTTGCTTGGGATGTAAAAAATGCATTGGATGACTGATGCATTGGATGACTGATGTTCAAGGGTGCTTGGATCTCATCCTATGACCTATTACTTTTATATTCATCAAATTTATATATTTCTAATCTAACCATGTCAATGAATTTTGCAGATATTTAATTTATGTATACCTTGTACCTCTGTTATATTGACAGAGGTGTTTCATTAACATTTCCTGCTTGATGCAGCCAGTCTAGACAACTCAAGTGTGTTCCCACAGGATGAAATCTTACATTTCAAAACATTACCCATTGTTAAATTGCATACTAGCTCCTGGGTTAATGTCTTAGGGTGCTTTTTCTGTATCAATTTTTGAATGCTGTTGCTTTAAAGTTCATGTCCACTGGATGCTTGAAAAATAAGTTAAATATTGGCAATCAGTTGAGCCCTCCATGAGTGAGCATTATTTTGCCTCATATATCTGCTGTGCTGCTTGGTGAAAGTAATTTTGATTCAGCATGCTGGAATATGATTCTTTCTGTTCTTTCTGGTATTTTTATGTTCTTCTGAACATTATGTCTGGTTAATGAAGTAAGAATCACTACATAAATCTAGAGAAAGTATTTCCATTATCTGTAGTTTGGTCATTGAAGCTAATCTGTGTTTTTCTGAGCCTTTACAAAATAAATGTCTCCCTTCAAGATACAATACTGAAGTGTTGTAATAGTTCTGGATCCTTCAGACATCAAATTGTATTTAGAGATCAGTTTGTTCAGTTATGCTCAAGATACAGCAGAATATTTGCCTAAAAATCTCCAGTTATTATATTTTAAGCAAATTATAAACATCCCAACCTGGGAATTCAACTGGACTAGATGAAATATTTTTTTCTTTGTCTGTTCCTTCTTTAGCATTATAAAAGAAAGGAAATAGTATGTTTTAAAAAAAAAAAAAAAGAGTGATGATGCTGGTGCAAAACACCTACCAAGAACCTGGTCTGAATCACCCTAATGGCATTTCTTTGAGCTTTTCTTCAGTCAGCAGTAGAAGGAAGAGATCTGTGTCATATTGACATATTTTATTAATTACATTTAAATTCAGAAGGTAGTATCACTTATATGCTGCTATGATGAAATGCAGTGCACTTAGATGGAAGCTTTAATGTCACTTTTTCCAAAATAAAGTGATGAAGTAGTATTTAACAAGAGGTGCTTCACATAACTTTCATGTGGAAAGTGGAATAGAGTCCAAGAAATGAAATAGAATAAAATGAAACAGCTGGAATTTTAAAACTGCTTTTAAAATGTTCTTGCAGTTCATGAAAAGGGCAGCGGTGGATTTAGTCAGTCATGGGTTAACTGGTACCAACTGAAGAGCAACTAGTGAAAGCAGAAAGCAGTAATGCTTCAGTAAAAGCTAAGCTTGCTATTGACTGTCCATATCATATTGCCAGAGGTGAGATAATGATCCAGAATATGGTACTTTCCATTTAAAGAAGCCAAAGTGCTTTATAAACGTCAGTGAATCAGCTACCAATGCCATCGTGAATAACTACTCTCTCATTTCGCTGCAGAACTTGGTCTGTGAGTGTTCCCGCCCCTACACAGCAATCAGTGGTTACCTTGGCCTCAGGGGCTGTAAATGGGGTAAGGGGTTGTCAAAATCTAAAATTGCATTTTCTGAGTAATCTGGAATAGCAGGTTGAGTTTGGGCTGCTTTCCCTTCTAACTTTTTTTTTTTTTCCAGAGAATAGCAAAATACTTTATTGTTTTGGCCTTGCTTCATTTTCTGGATGCTGAACAGAAAAAAAATTCGTATTTTTTCTCTTAACTTTTACCTAACTTATAACTCCTTTATTGCCTTGATTTAAACAGTCTTCACGTGTGTGCCTATTCCTCAGCTGCTGAACCAGCTATTCAGGCACAGGTACTGCAGAGTGCCTGCAGTGCCAGTGTGATGTTGGTGATACGGTTCTGTGAGCCCATTTTAGCTTTTCATTGTCAGGTTCTCCTTCTTTGGCTGCAGTCGGCCTGCAGCTTCTGGTACATTGGCAGTAAGTTGGTATAGACATAGTAAGCTTGTTGTTATATTAATTATGAATTTAGATTAGCTCCTTAGAGGGCACTTAAGCCCCTATTTTACTAAATCATTTTTCTCCATACATTTTTGGAACATCCCTAAATTCAAAGGCTAGTTGTTTTTCAACTTTCTGTTTTGCAATACGTTGTCACAAAAAGCCAGTCACCGTTTATGATGTGTGCTTTTATCATGAATCTCTCCTCCTTCCTCCCTTGTGTTCTCCAAGGCTTGGTAAGCCTCCTGACTAGCAAACAGGACATGTGGAAGTAGGTTCCTCATGGCCAAGCACTGAACTAGTAAAGAAGGAATTAACAGGTGCTGGGCATCAGTTCATGTGAACAGGGTAGAGGGAATGTGTGAGAAAGATTAACGCTCAATTTGCAGCGTTTCTTCATATAACTGTGGACAGGCAATTTCTAGAATGGTACAGCTGGAAAAAGAACCTGTGCCAAGACCATGGCTCATTTGCATGGTTCCATAAATCAAGTGAAAAGACTCTTGAGATGATGGCAGCCAGTTCTCACTGCATTTAGCAACACATCTTCCTTTGTGTTGAACCTTTTGTAAATAGTCCCTCCATCAATATATTGAATCCTTAACATCAAGTAATCATCTCCAGAGTAGCCACAAGGGAAAGATATGCCTAGGCCAGAAATGGACTCTAAACTGCAGACTAAATGCTGACTTTATTTTTTTATTTTTTTTTTTTTTAACCTCTGCAGTTTCCCTGATGGTATCCAAAAGCTGCACATAATGTATTTGACATACCTGCAGCTCAACTGAAATAACCTCAGCAGTTGATTCTTTTAGTATTCAGTAAACCCAACCAATTAGATGCTTGGAATCTGAGGGGTTATTCAGGTGCTCATTTATAAGACTCCCAGATTACACTTGCATGTATTGGTACTGGTAAAGTGGCTGCAGCTTCAACTCTGTATTGTTTATATTAGTTTTGCTGAGACAGCTTGAAATAACTAGTTTAAAATCCAGTAGTTAAGAAAAAAGCTATTACAAACCAAGAGGCAAAATTTGAAGTTACTTAGAACAGCACATAGTAAAACTTGAATAGTCTTCATCACTTACTATATGAGCTAAAGTTTCATATAATGTACACTTTTATTACTAAATGGATGGTGATAACAATTATTCCCTAAGAGGCGGTTTGTTAACTAAAGCAATAAGCTGAATTGGTTAGTTGTTTTTATTCCCTGATTCGTTTTTAAAATTTTTTTCTCACAAAGTTCTTCCAGACCCTCCGTTAGAGCTATTTACACCTTATAATTTATATCTTGCTATTGAGGTAAGTAATTTATAAGTATAGGCTTCTAGTATTTGGTGATACTCAGATTTATGTTTCACTTGAGTGGAGTATTGATTCTTCTGTCTCTATATAGCCTAGTTTTTTAGGACATAAAAATGAGTGCAACACAATTTTCTGTAGTCAAATGCAGACAAAATAGAATTTCTCACTTCTTGGATTTTAAGGAAAAGGTGAATATAAATACTTCTTTTTCATGTTGAGTTGCCAGCAAATTGAATACAGATAGATAAGGATCCAGGTTGTCATTACTTTCTGCCATATATATACTGATGCCTTTGAATGTTTGTATAAAATAAGTTAATCAACCTAACAGGTTTTTATGTAAGTTTTACTCATTTTGAAGATTTATATCTATATTTTAGTATTCTCAAAAATAGTGTCTCAAGCTGGTTAATTTTTCTCAAAAAGTGAAAATGTGTCTGTATTCTCAAGCTAGGGCTTCTGCTACCTTTATGAAGAATATTAGTAGAGGTAAAATAAGATCAATTTTGGCATAGTTAAAGTTGAAAATTTAAAAGTACAATTAAGGAAGAAAGAAATCATGTTGTCTTTTTGCAAATCAGGTTCATCTAAGTTTGGCTCTTGCTTCAGTGCTAACACTTGCAGCACTGGGAAAGTAAGTAGTGGGTGGGCTTATTTGATATAAATTTAGAGAAATGTTATATGGTAGTACAGTATATCAAACAAAATAGATAGGATTGAAGACAAAGGGTGGCCCTTTTGAAAATACCCAAGAATAAACAGGTCATATCCTCAAAGATAGTTTCAAACCAAACCCCTTCCCTTTTTTGATCAGATAACCTCATTTCTTTTTGTTGTCTATCAGCCTTTGTTAGTTTGGTTGTTTATTTTGTTTTTTTTTTTCCTACCTGCCATGTCTTGATTTAACTTCTGTGGAAAGCTAATGGCAACACTTGTAGTGACAACATGTTTTTTAGTCAGACTTGTTAATCATATCTCTGACAAGATGCCACTTCATTATGGGGCTGGGTTTGTTTCCATCTAGGGTGAATGTAGTGGGCCCAGAGGAGGTCCCCAGTGTAATGATAAGGTCCAAAGCTGTCATTCAGATGCTCTTTCACTCTTGTTTTCCTTCACATTTAAAGTAACAAAGCAAGTTCCCTGCTCTCCCTCTGATTGGGCTGGGGATTTTTACTGCTTATTCTGTACCAATTTGTCATGTGCAATAGCCATTCATGTTGGTCCTGCAGAGGGACTGAGTGTGAAATATTCAGCAGAGCTTTGCAGTTCCATGAAAAAGGGAGTTTTCCTCTTGAAACGGAATTAGAGAAAGAAATCATAGCCAGGACTACTGAGAAAACTCAGTGTTCATGGAAATTCTGTGTGCTAAGGAAAATTAGCAACACCATATACCCACTGGGCTAATGGAGTAAGTTGTATAAAATAAAGGAATGATCAACAGAATTGTTATTAAAAGTAACGGAGTTAAATTGAGAAGGATCCTGAGGAATGCACCTCTCTACCATGTATATACCTATATTCTGCTGGGGGGGATCCAGCTTCTTCTCTGGTATCTGACAGGGCAGAGAAGACCGGAGTCTGATGTTCCTGGTATTTCCAACCCTCTTTTACAGAAAGGAGACACGGTGTTATTAAGTCACAAGTCAGCCATTCTTGTCAGAGGTCTGTTTTCCTCCTATTTTAGCTGTTTGTGTCATCAGTCACTTCATCTCTGTATCCTGAAGTAGGACCAAAGTGGGACATTCTGTTGGGCCTGGTTTTTGCATTTGGTCTCTTCCCTGATCATATCACTGCAGGACAAGGTACCATATTGTCACCATGCACCAAGGAAACAGGCCAGACACACACACACAAAAGAATGTGTTTAAATCTGCCTGAATCACTAGCTTGTGATCTAAAAAATGCATCGTAAAGGCATCATCTGAATTTTTAAAAGGAAGAAAGAAAGCCCTTAACAAGTATATTACTATATAATATTTATTTGCAGTAGCCTTGATTTTGGAAGCAAATACTTAAGGACGTAGCTTTCTATTCTGTTAAGTGATTACTATTTTTTCATAACAGTGCTTTAATTTGGAATTCTTTTTGAAGGCTCTCTTGCTGTGCATTCTTCTTGATCTACCTAAACAGCCTTACCTTGAGACAGTTATTGGCAGCAGTACAAATTATCTGGCTCCTGTAATGATCCATTAGAAGAAGAGTATGAGAAACCAGTGCAAATGAGCAATAAAAAATGCTAAAGCTATATATCACTGGCAACAATTTAGGAATAATATCTCTGCCTGAAGCGAATTCTGGTGATTCACTGGTAATTTGCTAGAAGCCTTTTAACTTGGTTCTCATTTGTAAAGTTAATGGTAGGTTATTTTGCATTGTGATTGAAAGTCCTGAAATCTTAGTTATTATTTAAGACTATTGATTTCTCAAAATGGAAATTTATCCATATATTAAAGATCTTCATGTCATAAATGATAAAGACAGTAGCAAGAATATTGTTTCCACATATTTTAAAATACTGCTCTGGTGTAGACACCATGTTTGCTTGGTCATGAGGTTCACCTGCTGGTTGGCACACAAAGGAAGTTCTCAGTTTAGGCAGCTGCTTTTATGACAAACATAAGAGCCAGCATTTTTTTTGCAGTGAATAAGGAATCCCATTCTGATTCAAAGGGCTTATGGGATGTCTGCACTCAAGGCTAACAAAGAAGGTGGTTGCTTAGAATGGCAGGCTGCTTGGAGCAAAAAATGTGTAGTCCAAAGTTTTGCCTCTTCCCTGACTCTGGGGATCCAGCTCTGTAACTTCTGTGCTGCTGTTGAAGGGAACTTTGAGGGTAGGAGGGAGATGGCTACAGCCAGGGGTGGTTTTCTTTGTACAGGCACTGCCTCTTGCTCTTCACTGGGCACCAGAGAACCCACAGCTCTAGGGCTGCTTTGTGGTTAATACAGCCAGGATGGGGTTTTATCTGTCATTCCCACAGTGTGGCAGGAGCAATGCAGTCCCAGCCCCATGTTTTAGCCTATATTGATCAAAAGCCTTGAGCTGTCTGCTGGTCATGCTCTGTATCTTTGTGGAGGTTACAGAGGGGTGCTGGTGTCAGTATAACTGAGCATCCCTCAGCACCAGGAGAATGGGCAGTCAGAGGCTTTTCCTCAACTTATGGGCATAATGCTATTTAAAATTAAAATACTATACCGCACATGAGGGGAACACGTGTCCTTCTGGATCCTCACACAACTCTTCAAGCTTTATTAGAGGGCCCATGTGATATAGACATAATTATGTTATAGAAAGTAAAAAAAAAAAAATAGGCAGGGAATAATTTTTACATACATATATGTTGAATCTTTAGTATTAATCTAATGAGATCATGTTGAATACAGTGTAGCAGGGATATCTCTATTTAATTTTTGACAGGAATTTATTACTTCATATTGCTTTTTTTAGCACATTTCCACAAAGATATATCCTGTGTGTGGCTTCTAATGCTTTGCTGCCATGTGGTTATGTGAATGTGGAAGCACACATAGGTGAGATGCTACCATGAGAGTGGCCAGATTAAATGTTGGTCCACAGGAGGGGCTACAGGGGAGCAGAGGCTTTCTAAGCAAAAGTAGAGTGACACCTGATCATGCCAGTGAGCTCTCTGTGAGAACTGTACATCTGTCTAGGTCCTGAGTTTGCTTCTTGCCAAAGGCTATAAAAATAAAATAATATAAACTGTTTGAGAAAAAATGGAAAGTTCAGTTTTCAAAGGTCAACTCTACTATGCCAACTGCTTTGTTTAATTCTGCCCATGACTCACAGAGTAAAAGCAGTCGTAGTTGATTGCCATGTGGTAGCATAATAAAGTTTATTTGTGGTACAAAAGAAGGCTCATAATACTTAACATTTAAAAAAATATATCTTCATGGCATTTGTCCTTTTCATTGTCTATTTGATTTGCCTATATTAGAGCTGTAGGCATGCACTTCCTATTAGAGGTTATGAAATAGCCTCTGTGTGTGTGTTTTTCTTAAATAGCATTAAAGGCACACTGGGAATTTAATCAACTTCCCACTGAAATTCTCTCTGAATTCTTTTTCCACAGGAAGTCATCAAGCTCAGTTCTGTGTGTGCAGTGTAATTCACCTAGAAATACCTCACTGAACTGAAGCATTCATGTAGTAGAAAATAAACCTTTTCATAATGAAGCATTTTTGAGGAAATAGTATTTCAGGCTTCATTTCTGGTTATACGCTGCTGTACACTCAGAATAATATTTAGCAGAATTTCTCCTCCTCTAACACCATGATAAACGACAGCAGAATTTCTCTCATTGGCATCCAGTCAAGTTGATAGAAAGATGCCAACTGCTGTGAGTTACACGTGTATATCTTTACTCTCAATTTCCATATTTTGATTCTTGTTAGAAGAGAATTTATATGCAAATGCATTTGTTAATACCATGGTGGAAATCCTGGCTTCAGTGAGGCCTAGACTTTACTCCAAAAGGCAGGATGACATGTAAGGAGAACGTTTGTGTTTCTTTTAAAGGCTTTTGCCTTAATAGCTGTGTTTCTATGCTGCTCTAATTTCAGTCCATCCCTGTCAACGTTACGAATGTGCAAAGTCTATGCAACAGAAGACATTCAGAACTTATCTATCTTGGGATCAGAAAAATACTTTTCAGTGCCAATAGATCCTGAGATAACATCGTCTTAGTTGCTTAGAGAGATAAAGGGCTATGTTAAGTGCTAAAGCCAAATATTAAGATTACTACTAATATTAGGAATGGAGCATTAAATTCAGTTCTGAGTGTCTTGGAGGATGCTGCATATGCTCTTGACACCTCACTTTCTGTAATGTGTTTAGTCTGTGGTCTGTATGGCACAGGTTTGTGATGGATGCTTTTGCTGAATGAGGGAAAATAGGAGCACTGGGTTATTTGATGTTAGGCTTTTGTAAAGGAAAAAAGATAGAAATCTTTTAATTTTGTGTCTTAAGTCTACTTAAAATAGCATCTATGCTAATTTTATCATGGAAAATATAATTAGGAAAATAATTTAAAATAGAGGTAACAATGCATCAGTCTTTTCGTCACTGCTGATTTTCAGATTGCAAAAATTGTCACGTGGGTTTATTTTTCATGTTTCCATCAGATTCATGACATTCTTTTCACAGGCAAATTTCCTGTCACATTTTATTTCAAATATGTCTTTGTGCAGTCCATTATTTAAAAACTTCTGGGAATATATATCTTTTTTCCCCCTTTTTCTTAGATAGGAAACTTAGTTGATGGGTAGTCAGTTTAAATGTGCAGATTTCCGAGGCGTGCTGTTAGTGTTTTCTGTTTCTTTTAAGTAAATGTTCCACGGCCAGATGATGTTTCTACAACACAAAGGACAAGTGCCATTTTCCCTCCAGTATGTTAGGTCAGTTTCAGGAAAATTTACCAAACCTAGGAAAAAGCTAACATCCCTGAAATAAATTTATAATAGTTTACCTTCATTTGTTGTTTTGTTGGTTTTTTGGTTTTTTTTTTTTTTTTTTTCCCAGTGAAAGTGGCTTCTTAAGCATTACAGATGGCATCAGAAAAAAATAGTGTTTTTTTAGGATCTGTTCTGAGACTCAGGAGACCTGGATTTTAATTCTGTTCATTATCTGTTTGCCATAGGCAACTTACTTTGCCTCCAGTTATGTCACCTGAGACCTCTGGGTCTGACTGCGATACAGATAACAGAGTTGATCCATCAGCTCTCTCATCCATTGTGCACATTGCTGGTCCTGTGACAATGTTATGTTCATATTTCTAAGTTTCACTGCTAATATGAATTAAGAGCATTATACCTGTAACTCAATAGATGACCCACCACTCCTTACACTTCTTAGTTTGATGGGGTTTCGTTGGGTTGTTTGGGGTTTTTTGTGCTTGAATTTTTGTAGCAGACCATAGGCTTACAGAGCTGCAGTTGGCCCCACTCCAGCAACCTGAAAGCTTTAATCACACCTTTGGAGGACCTGTATTCCTAAACAGATGATTTCAGCAGGTGTCAGAGAAATCAATCTTACTGAAATAAAAAGACTTTAGCCATTTTGTGTCTCCTCCTTAAATGAACTTGTTTGTGAAAGCTAATGGAAAGAGAGCTAGAACTTTGATTTTTAGACTAGGTGAAATGTGTAACAGCTGTCCAGACTCTCAGGCTTCTCCCACAACACTAACTTGGAGCACCTTGCAAGGCAGGGATGAGTGTGCAGCTAATCCTCCTACCTGAGCCTTGGCCTCTGCTCTGCTTAGCAAGGATACAAATTAGTATCAGGACGGCTGGAGCTTTCATAACAGGGCATTATTTCAAGACTGATGTAAAGCCTGAACAGCTCGTGGCAACAACTTCTGTTCGCTGCCTAACTGACTTAAATTCAGACTGGCATCTGGTGCGAGGGTCTGTGCTCCAGTCAAACAGATGGTGTTGGGTGTTGCTTATATGTTACCCTGTAGCACACACGCGTGTAGCTGGGTGAGAAGATGTATAGATAAAATGATGCTGTGTAATCTCTTGCCTGTGTCTCAACTTCAGTAGAGATGACTTGGATAGCCCTTTTACTTTCTGTGCAATCAGAATAAAAATAAAACCTTCCCTGCTCTCTGTGGCCACGTAGATGACCCGATTCACTGCCTATATTGTGAATAGTCCTTATTTTCATCATTAAAGGATTAGCAAAATCTCATCAATAATTTTTAGACATTTTTGCAAGATTTGCATCAAAAATAGGAGTTTTTCAGTTAGTACTGATCCCTGAAGAAGAATGGAGGAAAAACCCAGCAGGTTTAATTTTTATAATGCTCAGGGATTTCTAAGCCTTTTCACCTCATCCTCTGTTTCACCCTCAATTTGTACCCTCTGCTGGAGCATGCACCTGGTGAAACTCACATAATTTCCCCTCTTGCTAGAAAAAGCCCTAATACTTTACTTGAGATCAGCGCAGCTTTTTAGATACCCATGTCTGCTCAGTGTGAACCCGTGTTTCTCAGAACATGAGAGTTGGGAGGACTGTCAAAGGGAAGCAGTTCAACCTTAAAGGGAAAATGTTGGGTCTCCCACCAAAATACGTGTTTCTAAGTCTGTAATGACTCATGCATGTGATTAAACTTAAGCATATGAAATATGCTGCTGTATCCTCTTAAGAGTAACCCTTTGCATAAATAAAACTTAGAATATATTTTATTTTTTTTTTCTCTGAGAGGATGATTTAAAAGTTGTGTCACTGTGATTAAAACTACTAATTTTGCCTTCTAAGTACAACTGGTGATCAAGATGAAAAAAGATGGTTAGAAAATTATTGTTCTCATTTTTCACATCAGAGGTTTCCAGGCTCTCAGAATGTAAGTCACATAACTGTGGGGTTGAAATGAGTAGCAGAGGATAAAATGGCAGGAAGAGAGAATCACAGAATCATCTAGGTTGGAAAAGACCTTGAAGATCATCTAGTCCAACCATTAACCTGACACTGACCATATCCCTCAGCCCTGTGTCATCCCAGCTCTTAAACACCTCCAGGGATAGGTTAGTCAAGCTACACTACAGGGGTCAGGTTTGTCAAGCAGGACCTGCCTTTCATAAACCCATGCTGACTGGGCCTGATCCCCTGGTTGTCCCACATCTGTTGTATGATGGTACTCAGGATGAGCTGCTCCATCAGCTTCCTGGGCACCGAAGTCAAGCTGACAGGTCAGTAATTTCCCGGATCATCCTTCTGACCCTTCTTATAGATGGGCGTCACATTGGCCAATTTCCAATCTGTCAGGACCTCCCTGGTCAGCCAGGACTGCTGGTAAATGATGGAAAGTGGCCTGGCGAGCACCCCAGCCAGCTCCTTCAGCACTCTCAGGTGTATCCCATCCGGTCCCATAGACTTGTGTGTGTCTGTATGATGCAGCAGATCACTGACTGTCTCCTGGATTGTGGGGGGATCATTCTCCCAGTCTCTGTATTCTGGCTGAGGAGGCTGGATTCCCTCAACTCAACTAGTCTTGTTATTAATGACTGAGACAGAGAAGGCATTAAGCACCTCAGCCTTCTCCTCATCACTTACTGCCATGTTTCCTCCTGCATTTAGCAGGGGGTGGAGGATCTCTCTGGTTTTTCTTTTGCTGTTGACGTACTTATAGAAACATTCCTTGTTATCCTTGACTGCTGAAGACAGATTAATTTCCAGCTGGGCTTTAGACCTCCTGATTTCCACCCTGCATAGTTTCACAGCATCTTTGTAATCATTGTGAGTTGCTAGCTCCCTCTTTCAAAGGCTGTAAACTCTCCTTTTCTCCCCGAGTTGCAGCCAAAGTTCCCTGTTCAGCCAGGGTGGTCTTCTATGTCACTGGCTTCTCTTACAGCACCTGTGCCATTAAGACTTCCTTCTTAAAGAGCGCCCAGCCTTCCTGGACCCCTGTACACTTCAGGTCTGTCTCACAAGTGATTCTGTCAAGCAGTTGCCTAAACAAGACAAAGCCAATGAGGAGAACTCCATGGTGTTTCCAACACTGCTGAGACAAGTTTCACTTTAGTAGCTTCTCAGGTTTCCTGGCCATTCTCCTTTCTACATTTGCCACCAACAGTCTGTTTCCATCAGTTGTACTAAGGGTCAAGCAACTGTGTGCATGGCTGAGCAACTGAGAAATCAGACACTTTACATATGGGGTCAAGAACAAGAGGCTAAAATAAGAAGATCCTCTTAAAAAACAACAAGATAATCTGAGTATTGTTTATGAAAACTAAGCTCAGGAAATGGGTTACCATTAGTAGTGATGTGAATTGTGGTCAGAGTACTGTGCTCTCTTCAGCAGAAGAGTGACATTTTTATTCTTCCCCTTCAAGATATTACTATGGATGTAGCTGCTGAATTAGGTCTCTATTTAGAAAGTATTTTGTTGTGGTTATTTATTTTTTTTTTTACTACAGTCAACTCATTTTAAATGGTCAGCTATCTTATATAAAGTAGCTTTTGTGCTGATATTGATGACAATTCATAAGTAAAAAGAATCCTTGCACTTCACAAATTTGAAGGAATATGTTTCTTTTAGAGTGCATCTACTTTTCAAGTGACTGCCTCTCAATTTTCACGAATAATTGACAGCTCATTAACAATTCAGTAGGAGCTCTGAAAACCAACTGAGAAAAACAATTTCAGTACAACAGGGGGACAAAGTATCTGCTGGTCAGTTTTGCTGATAGTCTCCAACCAGATTTAAAATGAGGTTAGAAAACAACCTAAGTAATAAATTATGCAGGAAGAAAAGATCATGCTTGCATAGACAACCCCAGTTAGCTTTCATCAGGCTGCATGGGGTAACCCATTTGAAGTGTGTGAATGTCCAGTGCTTCCCACCTGCACCCGCTCATGGGTTCTGTGGATGTCTGTGCTGGGAGAGGCCTGTGGTCCTTCTGCAACTGCACTTCTGTGCTGGCACTGCTGAGTCAGGGGAAAGACATTTCTTTGCCTAAATATTTGATATGTCTTTTCTTAGAATTTACTGTAAATTTTGTTAAATTAGTTAACACTATTTTTTGATTTCTAATTAAGTGCTGGGCTTGGGGAAGACTTCATGTATGTATGGAAAAGTGATGTCCCATAATGATGTCAAAACCAGTATCAGCTGAGCTACAGCCAGCTCTGCTCCCAAATCCACTGGCTTCTTTTCTTAGGTAACAGTTCCTCTGTAAGAAGAAAAATTTTATCCTTCATTTCTCTTGGAAGTGGCCCAGATATCCATCCCAGACCCCGTAACCCACACCAGCACACACTGCAGGTCTTGGCACCCAGGACAAACAGTGATCTTCTGCCGAGTAACTCGTACCAGTTTTGCATGGGGAGAGAGGGAATTGCATCCAGCTTTTGCCTTCTTTCTGTCTTAGGTCTGTGGTTCTGTTTGGTGATGTTACGTGCATATTGCAGATTTAGACTGGTCACTAGAAAAATGAAAAGCCATTTTGCTCAGAAAGAAAAGTTACTGGAGTAACTTTCTGAAAACAAATTCTGACCTTTTTCTAAAGAACCAGATTAATATTTCATATCTGGCCTCATGGCAACATTCCTTCAGTTGTTTGTCTGATGTGATGACTAGAGTTGATAACATTCAAGAACATCAGGAGAAAAATTCAACACAGTGCTTTCTAATCTGGTAAAGGGCCTAATTATTGATAGTTCTGAGGAGCTGCAACTGCAGTTGCAGTCTGTAGTATTTCAGGAATACAGCATGGCTACAAAACTCTGGGTCTGGGACATTTAATTCAGACCATCAGAGTATACTGGTGAGGCAAATACATGAACAGATAGTTGAATTGGGGAAAGTTACTATTTTTCTTTTTTTTTTTTTTTTTTTTGCTGTTCTTGAAATAATTTATTTCCTTGGGAATCAAATTAAGATAGCAGCAGCATGTGTTTTTAGCCATGGTAAATGGATAAAACTGTAGTTTAATGATTTTATCAATATTTTATGACCTTGTTCTTTAATGTGTAATTGGTGATCCACAAGACACTAAGTAAAGCCATTCCCATAAGTAAATATTTTGATAAATCCAAAAGGCAATGGGCTATGCAGAATGAAAAGAAATACTACTTGGAAACATAACCACTGACAGTGTTTCTCCTCTTGGAGTATTAGTATTGCCTGGTTTTGTGTGGTATTTCTAATAATAAAAAGAAATTCAGAGGAAGCTGAATAGACAGGAAAAGGTTACTTTGCATGATTTTTGGAGGAAGGTTAAAGACAAAATGCTTGTTCTAGAATGTAGCAATGTGATTCGGGAAGTAATTGAACCAGTATAATGCTACTGCAGTAATATAACATAAATTGGGTCGTGTTCCCTGTATAAATATTTCTCTATTGCAACTGGTAGTGGAGTATACAACCCTTTAGTCTTCAAATTATGCATGCACATACACCCTCTGAAATTACCAGCATAGTTTACCACCTGATGATAATCAGGATAACATACATAACCAGATTCATATATACAGTGTTGAAAGCTGGGCATAAGATGAGTTCAGCTAATTGACAGCTGTTTAGATCCAAACCATACTGCCAGAAGTCAAATGTATGTCACGCTGAAGTCGGAACAGAAGGTGACTGCAGTCCACCGGCCGACTGCTTTCCCAGCAGTGGAGATGCTCTCTCAAGGCCGGAGTTTCAGATAGAGATCTGTAGTGAAGACTCCAGTGTTGCCTCTGTTTTGATGGCTGGGTAAACAGAGAATTTGCTGCTTCCAAAGCTATCAGTAAAGTAGTTCTGAATTTCTCATTTGCAGATATTTTTTAATTAAAAATGAAACAGATCTTTACACAATTCTGTTTTTTACAGGGAAGTCTGGGCCTGTTTTGGGTACTTTGTATTCTGTGCTCTTGTCTCTACTGTTCACTGGGCGAATAGCAGTTTTTCTGTTATTTTTGGTTTTCAATCTTGCATTATTCACAAACTTCTGTTTTGAATCCCAAAAGACAGAAAAACTTCATCATGCATTCAAATCCATACATATATTATAAGAACATCCACTGGTGATGAGCGTCATTGGCAGCTTTCACAAGCTAACATTAATTATGCACATAACTAAAAAGCACCATGACTGGGAATCATCATTTCTAGTAAAAACACTGACTTCTAGTCATGGATCATTTTATTCCTCCTTGGGGCTATAAATCACTCATGTCATGAAGATATATGCTTTTCCTCTATTTACTTTTTTCTTTATAGAAAGCAGTTGCTGGGAATATGCTGGTGTGGTGAGGGGAAGAGGAGGAAGCTGCCTTGCTTAGTCTTTTTGTCTGAACATCTTGGTCATCTACAGTGAGATGCCTGGGCAGGATATACACCCAAGGGCTAGTGCAGAAGATTAAATGCTGAGTCTGAGTGCAAGGAACAAGGCAAAGTCAAGGGTAGTTTCTGCACACTTGCTATGGTCTGCCGTCTCATAGTAAAAGCTTTACTTGGGGGGAGAGTGGTATCTTTAGTATTTAAGGCTGTGTCGTATCCCTTTCTTTCTGCTCTTAGGTGTTCAGGACAGGAAGAGGCTTGCATTGTTGGTATAGAAGCTTTTTCAAAGCAAGAGGTTCTTTTGGTATTTCCTAAAGGTAGCCAGGTTCAGGATTAATCACCTGGTGACCGAGAACTTGCTCTATTGTGTGGCACTTTCTGTAGGCAAAACTTTTCCCTTGGTCCTTGTGATCCTGAACTTTGTAATGTATTTTATTTCATAAGGTAACCTCACTAAATCAATCAGTTGTGGTTCCACTTTGACGATGTGTATTATTTGGTCCCTTGATTTCCTATGGATTTTTAGATTGGACATATGGAAAAAGTCATCAGAGTATTTCTGATCTTGTCAAAAGCTGGGAGTACCAGGAATCTTGCGTATTTTCTATTTACAAAGACTTTGGGAAAATGTTTCAGAAATGCTGTGACATGCAAATTAAAACCAAAAGCAATACTGGGAGCTATTGGTGTGCAAAGTGACATAGATGTTGTGTCTGTGACAGACACTGTATGGACCTTAACTAAGAGTATCTGAGGCCTGATTCAGGACTGGCACACGACCCATGTACTGTTGAGGTTGTGATCCTCTTCATCACACATTAGCTCAAAATATGAAGTTAGTAAATTAAAATTTTTGGGCAGCTGAGGGAACGGGACATAGAATACCATGTAACCTGCTTCAGACTCTGCCTGGTCCGATCTGTGGTGCCTGAGTCTCCTTTTACTTCTACTGGTTGAATCAGTATATTTCATTTCAACCAAAATTCTGTGTAAGTTCCTTAAAACATTTCCTTCAAGACTGAGCTGATATAAATACTTCTTTGTTTCAGTCACCAATCTGAAAACTTGCTACCTGATTTTGGGTATTCTTTTTTTCTACCTTTCACTGATGGCAAGGTCATTTCTGTCTACTTTTTTGTTTGCCATCTCTTGCAGTCTGCTTGGCATTTGGATCTGCCAACACTTTGGAATTAATAGATGTACATGAACAGAGGCAGACAGATAAAGAGTGTGTCAAGATTACATCTCCTTTTGAAAGCTGTTGTCAATATTACAGTGGATTGGAGAGCAGTGAGATTTCCTGTGGAATCAGCTTCTACTTTCATACAGAATATCTAAATTACTGAAGAATGTCAACTTGTCCTGCAAGGTATTTTTCTAAGACTTCTTAATTCTTCCAGCATGGCTACACACAAAATGGAGAGATATATAGATCCCAGTGGTAAGATTGACAGATGACTCTGAACTCACAGGTTTGCCTGGTTACATTTGAAAGCAGTGTTGCCACATTTGTGTGGTGTAACACCTCCAACGGGAAGATTTCAGGGTTATATATAGACTTTTTGTACTCTGTTCAAAAAGTAAGCATTGGAGAGCTGCCGGTCAGATTCTGAAATAGCTTCTTGTTAATGTAGAGACAGTGGAACTTGTGTTTATAATTGGTTTATATTTCTTGTTTTCCTTTTGTACTTCCCTTTTCTGTGTTTGGTGTCTGATTAGGGTATGTCAGTGTGAAGAAAGTAGTAACAGGTGAAAGAAATGGACATTCTAAAACAACCATTTTGCTGTGAATGGTAAAGAATTCAGTCAGGAGTATGAAAAGATAGAGTAAAACTTTTCTAAGTTTATTTTCTAAAAATCAGAGGTAACAAGTCATTTACTTAGCTTTTTTAGAGCTGGAAGTTTCCACTTCCATCTGAAACTTTTTCCTCAACCAGTTTTGTAAGATTTCCAAGTCCTCTTATGCAATATTATTAATATGATGTATGGTTAGAGAAGCTGTCTGTTTTATCTTGGCATTCACTAAGTGTGAAGATACCCGATCAAGTCCCCAGTTTTGTTTTAGCTTCTAGAAAGGTTAACACACTTACATTAATACAAGTATGTCTTGCATTACAGCACTTTTCAAGCTGTGAACACACACTAATTGACTTTGATCCAAGCAATTGAAAGAGTGGGCCAACGAACAGTTCATTCCACAAATATATTCCTTATTACAAGCAGAGCTGAGGGTTTATGAAAATGTTCCCTGTTTAAGCATCAGACCTTTGAAACAAATTGAAGCAGTTTTAATTATTAAAAAAATAAAATGTAAAAACCTTCAGAGTTTATAAGCCTTAGGGTGACTTAATTAAAACTGAAGAGAAATTAAAATTATTAGAATTTAGGGCAACTGGAAAGGAAGTGATAGGTAGGAAATTTCAGGCTATAATAAGAAAAGAAATAGCTTTCAGTTGCTTGGTAATTGTAGAGTAAAACTACTTTCATATGCTGGCTCAATTATTAACTGACCCAAATCTCTCTAAATCATCTAGGTCTGAACCTAAAATAAAGCATTTATGTATGGATAGTTCTACAATAAAATTACCTTACATCTGTTAGTTATCATTTTAATGGAAATAAACTACTGATATTTTATCATGAACTCTTATCACTGTTGTCCTTAAAATTGTAGATTAAACTACTTTTAGATTACAAATGAATCCATAATATAAATTCAGACTATTTTCAGTATCACTGACTGGTGCAAACATGATTTCTATCAGTCTGTAATATTCCTGAAAACAAATGGGACCCACTTCTGTAGGAGCTGTTGTAATTATTGTCAGCAGTCCATTTACTCAGGAAGATCACTTAAGTTTCCACAGCACTGAGGATCAAAGGCTTTTTAGGGATATTAGATGGTTTGTGTAGAATCACTTCATATTCTAGATGTCTCACGTTATTGTGCAAAATATAACACATCTTCCTTAAGTGTGGAGTTCACAGTGCTGTTTTCATTTATTTATCATTTTTGCAAACATTTGTGTCAGGAATGTTTTGCAGCACAGTTGCTCCATGTGAGGAGTGACCTGGTGGCAAAGGGGACCAAGGACTCCAGGGAGGACTGGCATTTTTGCTGATGAAGTTTTTTAATAAAATAATTGATCCCTTGCTGCTGAGGTATTTGCCTTCCAGGCAAATGTGTCGTGGTCTGTGTGTGTATTTGTCTGATTTTAGATGCCAGAGTTGAAGCTGTCATACAAGGTCCATGCTAGACTTGAACATTATGATGCATTCTTTTGTCATATCTTCTACACTTTTTCTGAGATTAGTTAATTATACTAATATACTAAATGAAAAGCCAAACAGCAGTAGCAAATCCAGGCACATCGTACCATGGCATCGAGCTGTTATTCAGAGTTCCTCATCCCAAAGCTTGGAAAAGCATGGTATCAGATGACAGACTACAGTTCATTGTTGGATCTGTTTGTTTAATACCTTATTACTAAGTCATTTCTGTGATAAAGCCATGGCCAATAGAAAATAATTCCATCTGCTGCAGCTGACAATTCAGTGTACACTAGTAGCTTAATATTTCATGAAGAAATTTTTCTGATGTAATTTTTATCAATTGGAACTCTCTCAGAACTTAATTATGTGTTTCCACCTACCATTTCTCCTTTTGTTGTAGCTCTCTACCAATCTTAAGGAACGGTGAGTTGATATCTTACCTTTCACATAAAGGAAGATTTTTACCTAAAATGTCTACATAACGTGACATAAATTCTCTTACTGCTTATTTTTCCAAAATAATAGTAGTGGTGTACAGAGAACCACTGCTGAAAGCTTCACATGCAATTGCTCTGTTTTTTTCAGAGCATTTTTCTCTGTGTTAATTTGATATAATAAAAGATGTGTTGCATATCTTTATCCCGAGTTTATAATTATGTTGCGTGACAGATGAATGAACATTGCTGTCTCTGTTTTTACATGAAAACATGAAAAGTATTCACCCTGAAGAAGTGATTTAGGGACAAGGTTGGTTGTTATTGTTATTCCTTCTAATCTATGGTATAGTTGTTGCCATTGTTAATTTGCTTGGTTTTGGTTTTCTTTTTTAGTTTCTTAGATGTATAGACCAGGAACAGAATTGTTTTATTTATCCACAGCAAAAAAGATGGCCATAGTATTTTTACCTACACTTTCTCTCAGTAATACCTCATTTCTAAGCTGGGGAAAAAAGGCAGTTTAGATGCCATTACCATTCTGTTGAGCCTTCATTAAGGGTGCAGCCTGTGATCTGGATTTCCTTGCTTGTCATATGTAGTCACTGGTAACCCACTGGTTTCTAATTACCCCAAGGCATTTCAGGCCTATCTTACTTAGACAAGTGCACAGCTGCGTGTTTTCTTGGGGATTACTATTTGAGCCCTGTTCTGAGCATTATTTAGATTATAAAGTATAAATTTAGAGGTGGCAGGTTTATGTATTTTTCATAAGGGATATGTGGTGGTTGGTGAGTACCAGGAGCTTCAGAGGAATTAATCTACTGAACAATAGCAGGGCTGATTGTTTGAAACTCCCTTTATGTTCAGTTCAGATTCAAGCACATTACAGTACCATACTTACAGCTTTAAATGCTCAGTTATTCATACTCTTCACGTATGGAAATATTCACATATTGTGAGGACCTTTTGGGAAAAAAAAAAAAAAAAAAAAAAAGTATTTAAAATGCAAGTGTTTTTGCATGAACAAACTTACCCGTCTGTATCTGAATTAGCAATCACTTCAGTTTTGATATGTTTGAGCTATTCAAAGAGGTCTTCTCTCACATGATATGCTTTCTGTTGTTACCTCTAAAAGCCAATTCAATCAAATGCACATGTGGCCAAATCTAAAAAGAATATCTGTCCTGTTGATTAATTTACATAAAGTTATAACCAACATGTTCAGCAAAACACTTGAAATGGAGCCTCTCTGTTGGTTTCAGGAAACCTGTCTGTTCTGTGCAGTTCTAACGATGAAAATATTGAATAATACATTATAATTTTAAATTTTATAACAAAAAATGAATACTGCAGGAGTGTGGTAAAATTAACTGAAGCTTGTTTTTTTTTCCCTTTATAACAAAAGATCCTTTTCCTTTAAAAAAAAAAAAAATATTAAAAAAAACCCAACTCAAATGACTGTTTTTATTTTCAGAGATGTAAAGTGAGCATTAAACTGAGTAACAAACAATGCTAAATATTTGTTAAAACTAACAAATAATATTAATACAGTGGCAGAAAAAAACCTAAAAACTTGTTAATCTTGTTAATGCCAAGCGAGAAGGTAACTCACCTTAGTGAAGTAGGTCACATATTTTTAACTTGCCCCTGTGCTTGTAAACACTATATTCTAATATGTTGTCCTATTACTGTGGTATTAGCATTGCCAAGTCCTATAGGGGAGAGTAATAATATCCCCTTTCACAGCCAGAGACAAACCTTTAATGGTAGTCCACAGTCAGTTTAGGGGTTTTCAGATACACCAGTGCTGGGAACTCAATGGCCAGTGCTTGAGCATGGTGCAGTAGAGGGGAGAGAAACCAGCTTGGGTGGCTGATGGGGCGCAGCTGCAGTAGGGCAGCGCTGGGGAGCTGGAATTAATCCTGGCCACGGGCACTGACGCAGCCATACTGCCGTCCTCTGGTGCAGAGCTACAGTGGGCACGTCTGGCTGGTGGTGAGATACCAGAGATGCATCTCCAGTCAAAGAAGACCCGTTTTTTCTCCGTGGTTCATAAAATGCTCAGGTTTTGTTGCCTCAGGTGTGCCCTTGCATCACCAGGGTGCTTCAGTGACCTGGCATGTGAACAAATTCACTGAGATCCCCTGCCAGCTGGGTAATTACTACCAGAAATATTGTTTAAATAGTTCATTCCATATGTTGCAAAAATTGTCAAATTTTGTTCTCCATCTTTTTGGTATTTATTTCAGTCCCTGTATGAATGTGATAAAGGAATGATGGTCTTGATGAGTCCTCAAATCATCTTTTCAGTTGATAGTAGAGAGAAAGCACATCTCAAAAGGATATTGTTTCTCTTAAAGATAATAATTTGTGTTTTGCATAAGCCTTTGAATATTCCAGGTTGCTTAATCATGTGAATGCAAGACTCAGCTGCTGAGCTTTTGTTTTCTGCCCATAGCTGGTGACTTGCTTTAATTTCATTGCTGTGAACTTCTTCGGTTTGATGACAAGATATGTAACGAGGCATCCGGCTATCTGTACATCTGTGTACACAGAAGCCTCAAGGAGGGAACAAACAATACTACATCTTAATATAAGTTTCATAATTAGCCTAGTTACATGTGTATCTCTGAGTATTTTCAAAATATTTTTTTTCTTAGTACCATATACTACTTATTCTCCTTTTCACCTGAATTTAAAATACATTTCTATCTTGCACAAGGTATATTAAATCTAACGCATTGTCTAAACTGAGATGTGTGAAAATGTCATGATGAAAAACATAATTTTTACTTGGTAGACTCAATTGTCACACTTTTTTCTTTCACGTAGGGCACCTCTTCCTTGTATCTCTTAAAAATACAATCTTCACTTATCTTGTTATTTGGGAAGAAGTTACGCTGTTAACAATAAACTAGCAATTAATATTTTCTTGAAGTTTCATAATCTGGGTATATTTTTGTAGGTTTTTTGCCTAAAATGGCTGAATATAGCAAAGTGTCCAATGAAATAATATCAATAGACACCTAATAAAATATTCTTTTGTAAAAATATTATGTTTTAAAGATACTTTGTGTAACAGAGTATTTCCATCTCTGAAATCTTCTAGCTCTGAAATGATGGAAAAGGGAAACATGTAGTGAGATCTTAATTCCTTTCCTCTTTAGGTTGGACAAGTCATGTCAGAGATGTACCATATGTAGTCTTAAGCTAATAATTTTATTTTATTCACTAGGAATTAAGCGCCTGCTTATTTTTGAGAGTATTAGCTTTAATAACTTTGTTGCCTATTATTTTGTAAAGTGATGACAATGAATACCCTCCCTCCCTTCCTCAGATTATAAATTCTTGATGAAGGCTGTTACTGTATGCTAGGGCAGAACCCGACTGGACATCATTACAGGCTTCTGTGCACTGTCATATTATAATAGTATGATTTTACTTTAATAAAGTTCTTGGTTTGGTTTTCTGTTTAGCATGCACTATTACATCTTTATTCTTCATAAAAGAAAATAGACAGACTTTTTTAGTCTACTGCCAAAAAGAAATTACATCAGTGTTAAACACTTTTCCTGTTGTCATTTATTGCAGTATCAAAAATCATCTTTCTAAAAACGAATTTCAAAATATAACTCATTTTCATTGCTATCCTTTTTTGCCACATAGTGTCTGTCAGTTTTATGTTCCAGAAAGAATTTATTTCTTTTATCTTTTCTTTTTTGGTGTTGTGTCCTTGTGAAGAATTAAAATATCTTGCATAATTAAAAGCTATATGCAATACAATCTAGAATTGATTAGCTAACAACAGAAGTCTGTTTCTTCTGGGTTGGGTTATTGCAGCTGCTATAACTGTTAAAGGCAAAATTATAAAAAAGGGAAGAAAACAGAACACCATAATCAGTCTTATAGCTACCAGAATAGTAGAACAGTTTAATTGCCTTGGTTGGCTGCATCACTGATGAGTACAGTTTCATTAGAAGTTCCATGGGCTGTTTAATTATAACTGGAAACTTGCGTCTCTATTTTTTCCAAAAGACTGCATTTCTTCAGTGCACCTTCCTGGAGAAAACTATATGGCAGACCCAAGGCTGATTTATGTGGAAAACCTCAAGAGGTCAGAGCCCAAATCCTATCTCTGCCACTCAGATCTGGTGAACATTTCATACTGAGTATGGCAAAACAAATTCTCTGCATTTTGATGAGCAGGAGGTTTTACTGAGCAGTTTGCAATAAGAGTATTTCAGATTTGGAAAACAATTTTAAATTAAGGGGGAACTTAACATCTACCTTAAAAGTTGGGGTTTTTTTCTTGCTTTGTACTTACCCTCTTCAAAATGTCAGAATTCAGCAGGTCTGCACACCTAAAATAATTCTTGACTTTTGTCTTCTAACTCTTTTTGGATAAAGGGAAAACCAGATTTAGCCCAGTTTATCACTAGACAAGAGCTAAGGAGACTAATTAAAATATGAATCCTCTTTGATCCTCTCTTAAAATATTGATTTCCTCTCCCACCCCCACAAGTAAGGTAATTCTTAACTTTTTTTTTTTTTCCTTTTCTGTGACTAAGTGGATTTATAAAATGGGTGGGGGACTTTTTTCAAATGATAATTTTAGCTACAGTATGTCTGCTATAGCTGCATTTGCCAGGGAAAAAACCCAGCGATATGAGCAAGGTTTCAACAATTAGATTGTCACAAAACCGCTAAGCAAATAAAGTTTGTCCTGCTGTTAATCATGTTATTTGGTTTTTTCTTTTTTTTTTTTTCCCCTAATTGCCTGCCATCTCAGCAAGTATCTAAATCTGCTTTGAGTAGCAGCCCCCAAAACTGAGGAACATAAAGAGAATATGCTATTGGGCATTATCAGGAATTTTAACAGAGAGGATTATGAGAACCTTAAAACTGTCTGTGTGCATCTGCTGTATGCAGTGGCCTTGTACTGTTAAGCCCTCCCCCCACCCTAGCACAGCCTACACAGTACTGACAGACTGAAGAGCACGAGGTCCCATGGGATATAGGAGAATGCAGAGAATGCTTCTCTGAACATCAATTCTCCTCATGTCCAGATGTTTCCATGGAGATGTCAGAGCCTTGTTTTCAGGACTTTTCTATGTTGCTGGTGACTGACACTCTTGGGGGAGCCACTAAGGATGCTTTCAAAGAGGTAGGGCTTGGTGCAAGAGGTGCTGTTTAGCCGCAGATCCAGGCTGATGGAGAGTGGGATTGCAGACGGGTGAGGTGGTTAGGACATGGGTATACCGGGAATCTGACTTTTGTGCAAAATGCCTATTGCTGTTAAAAATTCAAATTCTTCTGTGGTCCACTGCTTGCTCCTCCCTGGGGACCCCAAGGTGAGAGTCGAGTCTTGGATGCTGGTGGTGACCATGGCCATCAGGCAATCGCAGACTGCGCTTTTCTCTGTGTTGCGGTACAGACATCTTTGATTCCATTACATTTTACTCAACAGCTAGCTGTAACCCCGAGGGCTGTATGTATGTTATGATCCAGATTCGTAAACCTTTAAAGCTGATAGCTCACAATCTTTTATGTTACATTAAAAGAGCTGTAAGGAACACCCAGTAATAATATATTGAAAAGACAATTAACAATAAGGTTAATGATAGTGATACATTTGAGCTGTGATCCAACCTGGTAAAAATAATTAGTACTTTCAGAAATACAGAGTCCCTTTTTTGGGGTGGGGTTTTTTTTTATTATTTTTTAAATTTTTTTTACACAAAAGAAACATGTAACTGTTTTATTGCAGCCTTGTGGCTTCATAGTTTTCCATTAGTCTTTATCATGAAGATTAAGGCTTTGCCATTTTAAAGTTTAATATATGAATTCCCCACCCACCAACTCCACAACACTACTACCAGTGCTCTCATGTCTATGCTTCATGAGGAACACAGCTGCAGCACTGCTTCAGATTGATTCCAGGAGGCTTTTTGTATTTCCTTTTGTTCTGTGTATCGTAAGCATCACAACAGAAGGCATAACTGTGTTAACCCTGCTTTTACAGCTATTTCAACATCACCTCTACACTGTACTCCTCAGGTCATTTGTTGCCAAAACAGGAAAAATCTGTTGCTGCTTTGGTGGTTAAGAGGCATCATGGGCAAAGAGTGTTACTGGAATTAGTGTTCCTAAGCAGTTTTTCCTCTCACCCCAAGATATATTTGTAGCTACAACAGAGGATTTCACTAGCAATCATTCCTGTTGTCACTAATTATCTCTTATACCATTCCTTTGAAATTAAAACTGCACATCTAGGTTCTAAGAGTATTTTGGTGAATTTGTCTTTGTTTAGTTGGAGGTTTAAATTATATTTGAGAAACAAGTTCTATGACATATGAAGATATTATCCATATCTCATACTGAAAAAGTGCAGTAAGTTAATTTTCCAAGCAAAAATGCATTTATGTATATAACACATTTCTGTATGATGAATGCATTAAATTCATCAAAGCATGAATTTTCATTTAAGGAATGTTACATTTTCACTGTGTTTGAGTGTATCTTTGAGTTGTTTTGACATTAATAGTGACATGTTTAATAGATAAGAGGTACATCATTTGTGACACTTTCATTGCAACTGAACTTTTGAAGAATTCATTTCTCCGTCCTTACACACGTTCAACCTCCCAAGCCATATGGTCTGTGTTTCTCAAGATGTTTTGCACTAGATCATTCAACTAAGTGCATCAAAACATGAGTTAGATAAGAGGCAGTCTAGAGATTGGAGTACAAGGCTATTTTTTTTTGCCTAAGAAGTCTTTGTCCCCTGATTACATGATGCAGTAGAGTAACTGTCCCTCAGCTCATCTGGTAGGTGCAAGTAATAAACTAATATTCCGGCAGTAATTTATTCCCTATTGGCTGTGAATTATTCCTTTTCTGTTATCTCTGTAGATACAGGATGCTGATCCCTGTGTAGTGTTGAGTTGATAGTAAACTTTAAAACGAGAGGAGTTTGGGTTGTGTGTAATTTTTATTTTTTTTTTTTTTTTGTATTGCAATGCTCAAAAGTTAATTATTATTTTTTTTCCTTTGGGTCCTAGCCTGCATATAATATGTTTTCTGGTACTTATGAGATTTTTATTTCAGTGCAGAGGGGGCTAAACATGTACTCTTTACAATATGAGCCACTTTCAGTGTAAAAATTCCAATGCAGGGGAGGTATCATATCTGTATTTAGGTAATTCTGCTCTTAAACGTTTTACCCCTTCTGCTAAGACTTCACTTTATTGTTTTGCTGATTAAAATGGTGGAATGTTATCTGTGGATTCTGTATTTTCAGCCCCCCAAAAATCTACAAAATTGGAACATATATATCATGAACCTTACAGCATAGACCTTGTGTTTTGGGACTGTCCATTTCCTCGCCTGTCCTGTGTATGTCTCTGCGGCACTTTGCTCACAGACATTTCAGCTTGTGAGGCTATGGTTGCCGTTCATAGAAATGCCATGATTCTTGTGCAAAATTTGACATTCTTTATGTCTGCCTCCAAGCTCAAGAATTTCTAATGCGTTCTTCAAGGCCAAATTTTTCGATTACTTAATTTTGTATGTCATGTATTCCTTGCTCCTTTATTTAAATGCACTGGTACTTTAAAACCAGCCAAATAGTCAAGAATGGTTTCACTTTTCCATTCACACAGGTAGAAGTGGTCTGCCAATATACTTGGTACAAGGTCCATCTTCTCATTACCTAACTGCCAGCTTTTACAAAGTCCTTCAGTTTTTCAGTACAGATGAGATGAACTTTCAAGGCCAGTTTTTTCCCACAAGTGGCCAGGCGCTGTGAACCCTCTCTGACTCTGTATAATCAGGTTGATGAGTCTCTGTGCTCAGAGGCACAGTTGCTTTGATCTTCCTTAGTCTAAACAGCCTGTGTACTGTCTATGTTGTGCTGGAGCCCACCTATCAGTGCAAGAAAGTTATTTGCTCTCTCTCCACACCTATGGGGAAAAAGAGAAACCCCACAAGCATGGCTGGTATTCAAACAAGCAACTTTGTTGAATGTAAAGATTCTCATGTCAGCTGCTGCCTTGACACCCTTTGGCCCCAATAGCAGAGGAAGGGAGGTTGGTTAGTCTGCATAGGGCTACAAGGAAGCTTATGATATAAAACTCCCACATTTCCTCATTAAGCAGAGTGGCAAGCATTATTATGTTGTTCCCATTTCTTCTGTTTTGCAACCACTGGGTGTGATCTGAACACATCCCTTCCAAAGGCTTTTATGTTCCCCCCACTTATTTGGTCATAACCAAAGCAGTGATGTTCTCAGGATAATGCCATGATTGGACTGCTCCTGGCTTAAAGTGATACTAATGCAGACACCAGCAATCTTCCTGCGTGAACCAAACCTTCCAAGTGCCTCTTTTGGAAGTTCTTCCTTGTACCGTTTGAAAGGACTATGTGATTGCATTTTCACATCATAGAATTTCTTATTATGTCTTCTTTATCATCTTGATATACTTGCTAAGATACTTTTTCTTTAAGCAAGCTGCTGGAAGGTGTGTTCAGTTAACCACCAGCAATGTATTTCATTAAAGAAGCCAGTGCTTTCTGGAGTGAAGGGGGTTGGGGGTGGAAGTCACTCCTCCTTATTATTCCACTGTATTAATCTTTTTTTTTTTTTTTTTTTAGCATACATATCACGTGCAGGCTGTTCATTTGAAGTGCTGTATATAATACCTGTCATGTTTGCTTACTTAACCTCAAGACAGAAAGAAGTGACAAAAACTGTGTTGTTGAGGAAGAACAATATCAGTTGCATAATTCTACTCTAATGTTTAATTTATGATGTGATGGTGTGAGCGGTTTTATTTATTAAATTTATTTTTAGTCCAGATGATTCCCATCCTGTTATCAAACAATTATATTATGGAGCTATTATGTTATAAAGCTTAATCTGACTTCATTAACAGTTGTACCATGATAGCGAAGAGTAATAAGACATGTATCTTTTGTTTGAGATATGCTTAAAAAAAAAAAAAAAAGTTTTGTTAAAGATTGCTGTAAAACTTCAGGTGTTTTGTTGTTGCTTGCTATTGAGAAATCTGTATCACAAAGCAGTGACACAATACAGGCATTCTGGGATGTGCTGTCCTTGATAGCAGTGGTTATACCTGAACTGCAGGACAAGTGAGTCTGCCCATGACTGCTGTACTCTCTTCAAATTGAAACTGTACTGGAAATGAGCGTGGGATGCTGCCCAGACTGAGTGTTCTCTTCCAGGAGATGCTAGTGTGCGACTGTGGTGTCAGTGCCTGCCTGCGAGTGTGGAGAGAGAGGAAAAAAAAATCATCTCTTGTAGACCTTTCACTACTACAGAAAGGCTTTTGCCACAAAATGCATCCAGGATGTTCCTGAGTCTCCTAAAATAGATATAACCATAACCATTGAGACTCAAATGTTTACTTAAGTTTATGATGTTGATCTCTTTGCAGGGTCAGAATCCAGGTGAGAGAGCCCTTGGACTGTAGTGGAAAGATGCACATTTCAGGCAAGGGCAGCACAAGGTAACAAAGTACCCAAGGATCATGCTGCCTGTATGATTGCATACAAACCTGGGAGAAAACAATGAATGTGCTGCTCTGACAAACGCAGAAGTCAGTACCCTCAGGTGGTATAAACTGGTTTGTCATCAGAAAAGCTTCTGGGGATGTCAAGCACTCTTTGACAGGAAGATTACTTTTTAAAGGCCGTTCTGTGCAGAAGCAGATGGCTGACGGCACTCCTAAAGTTTGCTTCGCAAGTGAGAAGGCCTAAATATGTCCTAAACTACTATTAAGCTTCACAGATAATCCTTCCTACCTCTTGCAAACACTTCTGTCAAAGTTAGATTAACATCTTTCCTTCAGTGTAGGTGAGGGCACTACTGAACTGTACTAAGAGCATTTTACATAACACGCAGAACACAGCAATTTTGTGTTTGTTTTCCTATCAAAGTGACTCTATATGACAATGTGCAAAGTATGTACAGATGGCAAGAACAGTTATGTTATCAGGTTTGTTTCCTCTGCCGATGCTTACAGAAAAATAATTCTAGCTCCCCATCTAGAAGTATAAATAAATGATTGAAAAAAAATAGCTTTTCCCTCCACCAGCAGAATAGACACTTCAGAGTTTTTTTTCCCAGAGTAGTTATACATGATTAAATGAGTCAAGGCATCTTCTGAAGGTCACTGTCATATGCCTTTCAAATTACTTCTCTATTTAGCCCTGAAATTTTTTTATACTAAGTAGGTGTCCTATTATATTAATTATTAAAAAGTTATTCACATAGCCTGTAATTCGATGAAGATACACAAAATAAGATGATTAATGACGGGAAGCTTCATTTCACTGCACATCTGTGTCAAACTGTGGGTCCTTAAGACGTTTGGCCTTGCCAGAACCAGCTAGGAAACCTTGTTTTGTTTGCAGTTTTCCAGGAAATGTTTTGGATCGCAGCTGAGAATGCTTGGATCGTACTAAAAGAAACTGAAAAACCTAGATGCAAGAATCCTTCCAAATGAATTAAAAACCCTAACCCCTTCCTGTCAAGTGCAAGAGGTTCAACTATGATCAGAGTTTTCTTTCAGATGAAAACTTTGGTCTTATACCCTTTTAAATAAATATGTCAAATAAAGATATTTCACTTTTGTGATAGTCTAAGTACAACCATGTTGCATTTTTTAGAAAGACAAAAAAAAAAAAAAAAGAATCTAGAACAGAGTTAAAACTGAAATATTTTTATTACAGAAGGAAAAAGAAAAGAAAAATAGAAAATAAGAATGTGTGTAGTATCTATGGATTCTTTATTCTGAATACTTTTCCTTCTTGAAAAGAAAATATTATTTCTTGTGGTTTTGAATGTTTCAGGGGTCAGTACTGTTGCATAGGTTTTGTTCTGATGGGATTGCTTTTTATGAGTCTTCTCATTCACAGTGTCACAGCTGGAAAATAATATGTGCAAGAAATGAAGGTACAGAATAACAAAACAGCAGTACAAAATATCTACAAGAAAACAGTCTTTTTTTTCAATTTTTCTGGTGTTGCAATAAATAATGCATAAACAAAATTTCTAAATTCCTTCATCTATAGCACTCTTATTATTTTTGCTTCCTTCAGCATATAAAGTGTTCATTTTCTTTATATTCAAGATGATACTTCTTTTTTTTGTGTGTGTGTGGCAATGAAACATTTCTTTTAAATTCTGTTCATAGAGACACGCACTGAAAAATTAATGGTTAATTTTTCTTTCTTGTGAGGTATTGAACAGGAGAGATGAAAATGTTCAACTGTGGTGAGATTCAAGTGGGATTCAGTAAACATCTGTAGTCTTTTTCGAGTAATAAACCAAAAATAATTTACTTAAAACATGATTAAAGTCAAATCTCTTTGATATAGATATTTAAGAAATATATATAAAATGAATTAATAAAATTGTTTCTGAAGAAATAATATTCATACAATTTTTAAAATAATTCTGTTAATCCAGGAGCTTCTATTGAGTTCCTCAATGATATATTGCTGGCCCTACTTCAGCACAATTTATTTTTGACTTTTGTCTGTCTTTGACCTTTTATGTCCGTTTAAATGCTTGAGATAAGATCCTTCCAGTCAGCTGATGCAATAAAAAATAAAGATGTAGGATGTTGTCACCTTGTCAAGCCCTGTAGCCATCTCTGAGAGGTCAATCATTCATTTCTGGCTTCTGGTGGAAAGTTCTCTCTCCAGACTTTGGCTGCCAGCGGAGGGATCAGGAGGTGTCCAAGGTGCAAGGGGAGGTATGTGACACATGTGTGCACTGCTGCTCCAGCAACAAATGAAGAATATAGATAACTTTGTCCACTAGGGAAAATTTTTCAGCAAACAATTTATTTTCCACAAATTTTATACTAGATTTTGTGATTGCTTTCCTGTTTAATCCCCAAGAGAGCTATGTAGTGGAGGTACCCGGCACTGTTGGCCAGTGTAGTCTCTCTACAGAAAGAACCCTACAGTGAGCAATCTCGCAGTGGATTTGGGTCCTTTAGACCAAGGGAGGATTCAGTATGATATCTCATGTGCTGTTCAAATGCACATAAAAAGAGTATTATAGATACCTGCCTGTGCCTCTGACAGTAGTGCAAAAAGCAGGATCAGAGGTATGTGGGTTGGTTCTGATATCCCTCAGCCCTCAACAGTAACATTAAATCTTTTTTTTCTTCCAGAAACTTTTAACTATGACAAAATTTCAATTCTGATTTTGCACTTGTTCTGATAGTTACACATACCTGAGAGATGTTTAAGTAGTGTAAATCAGGTGAATCTCACTGGAGAAAATCTGTGTCTGAAATATTAATCCTACAAGTTGAAAACTGGAAGAGAGAGAATCCAAGATGATTGGTACAAAGCACAGGTTTCCTTTTCTCATGTTCAGGTACATTTCAGATGCAGGCGTTTCAATAATATTTAAAACCACCAGTGGCAATAATTTGAAAAGCTGTTCATGGTAATGCATTTCTTGGCAATTACACATCGTGCCCTATACATCAGTAAGGTTGTATTAGTTCAGTCTCTTAGAGGGAGAAAATCACCGGTCAAACAGCTATCAGGGCCTATAAATAAGGAATATCAGTTTAGTCATTCATACAAATTATATTAAGATTTTAAAATTTGAGACAAAGTGAAATTGTGAGACTGCTTCCAGGGATTATAACAAGTGGCTCGCAGGAAAGAGGTACTAAGTTTAATTGAACAGGGGCCATTTTTCCATACGTAGATGCGCTCAAAAACCTGGTATCACTGTACTGTAGTAGGGACCAGTTGTGTTTTCCATCATTTTTCATTAAAGTGTAAGCTGACCACTTCATCCTAAAGGACTGTTAAATACTGCTTTTGATACAGTGAATAACACTGCACTTTATAACGAGTGGGATTTTTGCAATTGCTTTGAATTTAACTAATTTGATTTTCACAGAATCATAGAATGGTTTGGGTTGGAAGAGACCTTTAAAGGTCTGGATTCAAGTGCTGAATCATTTCTAAAGAAAAACTCCTAGATTTGCCCCACCCCAGGCTGCTTTTCACCTAACAAGCGAGGGATCTCAAGCTCGATGACCTTCTCGGGGCAGCGTCCTGTCCCCAGCCACCTCGAGGAGTTTCCTTGGGCGGCGTCCTGACCCAAGGGGAGAGTCCTCCACCTCAGGGTGTTGCTCCAGGGGAGGAGCTGGAAACGGCTCCCCAGGGGACTCCATTGACACCCAGACCAAATCTGACCAGTGACCAGTAGCGGCTCCCGTTGGCCAAAGGCCCCAACTACCGCGAGGCCCTGAGAGCAAAGGCCACCAGGGGCTGCCGCCTTCAGCAGGGAGAAGCCCTCTTTTCACTGCGCGGGTGCGCCTGCCGCACCACACTGCTGATACAACTCGAGACCTCCCAAGGCCCCTCCAGCCTGGGTTAAGGTGTGATTTTTAAGTCCTACCTGTATAAACAAACCTTCATAATTTTACTGTTGTCATTGAAATTGTCCCAATTAAAAAAAACAAAGCTAAACCAAACCCAAAGAAATCCAGAAAAAAAAAAAACCCACACCAAACCCCCCGCCGCCTGCAATGTTTAATGGCCATGTCATTTAGTGTGGATTTTGAGTTTGCTGTTTAAAAGAAAAGGGGTGAATGAAATGTAGTTACTGATTTAGGAACAAACAACAAATCAAGCTGATAAGGTTTTTCTAGATTCTTCACTTGCTCATTAGGATAGACTTCTAGATTTCATAACGCACACATACTCTAACAGACCACTGTTTTCTGTAACTGATGCTGAAGGATATGGAATTGCAGATATTTTTTCGGAGGTGTTCCTGTGCTCTTCCTTTGTGATTTATTAGTGTTTAGACTTCTGATATAAACTAATATTGAATCACCATTTTTTTGCCTAGCTTAGTAAAGAGGATGGTAATGTAGCAGCAGAGTAATTTTGACAAATAGAGTTTAAAATGGAATTTAATAAGCAGCAAAATAATTGAATTTCCTACTTGAGCTGTATATTGTGGAGGAAAATATAAATTCATCCAAGGTTAAGTAAAAAGTTTTACTGTAATGCAAAAGACTTATTTCTTGCTCAAATTAGAAAATTAATCTTAATGAGGAATCAAAAATTCGAAAGCATCTGTAGATGTAAATGGGTAAAACAAATTAATATAAAGTAGAAATGGTTGAAGAACTGCTTGTTATACAAACTTGTGGTAATGTGCATGAAATCAATGTTATATGCACTGTAACACAGTTCTCTTCTAATAAGATAAGCAGACTCCTAAAATAATCTTGTTCAATCAGTTGGTCAAAGTAGTTGTTTCCCTTAGAAAAATAAACAGTTTGGTATATATTCAGAAATGAAGCAGCTAAAAAAAAAAAAAAAAAAAAAAAAAGGAAAGAACGCTACACTTATGGATGTATCCTCCCTAAAGAAAGTTTTATTTAAACTATTAGCAAAACAATCTACTTTCTAGTTCGTATTTTCTTCTTCAGCAGAATACTTTTTGCCTCTTTGGACTATTCTGCTATAATTCACCGTATCACTGCCTCTTGCTTGTTTTTCTAGAACAAGATAGGTTTAGTACATTTCTCTCAGAGCACAGGCAGGTAGTGCAGCTTCAACAGGCTCAGAGCTGGCTGGCTGGGGAACAGTTCTTCAGCCACTTCAGTTGGGGCCGCCCCAAAGAGCGATGCACATGGGCAGTTTTGACCTGGCCTTTTGATGGCTGGTGTAGGGAGTTCCTAGTTATGGTACAACCTACGATATTGAGAATTGCTTTCCCCGTTGAGAGAGGAAATTGACATCTCTGTGTAGGTGTATGAGGAGAGGGCACCAGGTGGGCACCAGGTGTCTAGAGCAATAAGAGTTTTCCAAAAGAATTTGATGTGGCATCATTTTAGAGGTTAAGAACCATCTGACATAGGCAATGTTTTCTTTGTGCACTTCTAGCTGTTAAGTTTGTAAATAAGTGGAAATAAAGAACTTGGAAGTACATTAGTCAGCTTTAGACTTGGAAACAACCACACATAAGAAAGGGAGGAAGGAGGTGTAGGATACTTGCTAGAATGGCTGAGCCTGTCTTAGGGTAAGTATCTTTAGTTTATTTTAGTTGTTATGGCTAATTGCTTGAAAATGTCTTGGTGTCATGTGGTGAGCATTGCACTAGTATTTAATCCCTTCCATATTTCATTCTTCTCTTAGAAAGATATATTAAAAAAAAAAAAAAAAAAAAAAGAGGTAATTGTTAATTGCAACTGAGCTGGACAGGAGATATAGTCAAGTGGTGAAGATATTATTTATGTATTGACACTATAATGGTGCCACATCTTGATATGATGCATATTTAATTTAAAGTTATGTTTAATATATATTAAATAGCTTGCGTAAGTCTAACTAAAATAAAGATAGAAGAAAAGTTACTTCTTTCTTAAAGAAAAACAGAAATTAAAACTTTCTGTCTAAATTAGGAATAATTGAAATGATGAATCCTTTTAAATTTTCTCCCATTCACTGTTATATCTTTTCAGCCAGGGGACATGCAGAGAATACTGCAAAGCAATGATAATTACTTGAGATTAAAAAACCTACCACCAGAGAATTAAAACAAAGTCTGATTTACCAGATCAAACCCACCAACCTTTAATATAGAAAACAATGTAGTCCTCTGTCTTTGTCTTACAGCTCACTTTTCTTTCAAGCAGATTAGACAATTCCTTCTCATTGCCTTTGAATTCTAATCACACCCTTTTTCCATTTCGCTCTTTTCACATGCTCCTTCTGAGAAAACTGTCTATAAATGATCTGACTTACCCCAGCCCTTGGCATGCCCTCCCTTTCCCCCCCACAACCCTGCCTTTTTATCTCTTGGCACTGAATGTAGAAGTTTCTTGCATACACTGTGTGTGATCTTATCCTCACCCATACCCCAGTGACCTTCCCTTAATTCATCTCCAGATCTCTCTTGTGCCCTTGACTTTCCCTTCCTTGTCATTCTTCTGAAGTTCTCTGCTTTTTTTTTTTTTTTTTTCCTGCAACCACAAAGCATTGAGGATGCTGTGCAGTAAAGCCTTGTGGCACATGCAAGTACCCAAAATTAATCTTCTCTTACCACTAAGCTCATCCAACATGCCCATTACCATTGTTGTTTGGAGACAGCAAAGTCAGCTCCTGGCTCTTGTTTTCACCAAAATTTCTAAAGAGGGCTAGTTACAAAGCTTCACTCATGCAGATCTGACTGGTTTTCTGACTGCTTTTAATCTGTTACGTATCATCTCTGATAGAGTTGTCTCAGAGCACTAGGTCAGCTACTCTTCCCTGAGTTGTTGTTGGCAGACCCACTCATGCATTTATCACATCTCCAAATGCAATCATTCAGTTTGCATTTGTATAACCAATGAGAATTCTTATTTTTTACCCTCGAATTCTCATTTTCATTATATTTTCTTTCAGCTGTTAAGAAAACACTGTTGGCAATTTAGGTCATATCATGCATATCATCCTTCATCTTCTCTATCTTGCAATATCCAGGCCCTACACACATGGCATCTTCAACACTATATCTTTTCTTTCCATGTGCTACAACTGAAATCTGTTTACCTGCAGCCATCCCTTGGGTGTGGCAAATAATAAATGCTTTGCTTGTATTCACTTTCAGTGTCACTTTCAGTTACAAAGATCTTTCTCCTGGCTTGTTCCCTCTAGTCCTTATTAGCCCCTGTCTCTGGAAATATTTCTTCCCACAGAAGATGCTTCTCTACAGTGTAGCCACATGCACTCTCAGTTGCTTTTGAAATACAAACCTTCATTTCTAGCTCAAGGTATTACCTTTCATTCCTTGTTAAAACTCTCATATATGCATGTTTTTTCTCTTGCCATATTTCCTCAGACTCTTGGAATGTTAACATGCCAAAATACCTCATTAACTCCTTTCAGACACTACTGGAAAACTACATGGTTTTACTTTCCTGATTAAAATAGTTTTGCCTAATGTTAAATGCAGAAGAGTGCTAAAGTTGATGTTTATCACTAACCAGTTTTGTCTTTGCCTTTTTCATTTGGTTTCTCTTGAACTTGGACTGAAAGCTGTTTAGGACCAGACCTCCTTTTTTTTTAATTAACTGATTCATAGCAGAAGTTGTTTCCTTTGTGCGTTTACACTTGGAAAACACACACTTTGTAGCAGAATTTTTTTCAATTGTCTTGCATGATCACCACCTCCCTTCCCCCTGCTCCCCCTGCTGCTCTTGCCATGTACAGAAGAGCTTAGCTTTCACATGTGCGTTTCTCATTAAGGCCTGACTGTTCCCATGAGAAATTTAGAATCTCTCTATTTCTGCTAGATTAGAAATCTAGACAGATACAATTAGAAAGCAGATGATAATAAATTGTTTGATGTCTAAGCCTTTGAAATTGTTTTAATTCCAGCTATCCTTAAATTCAGTTTCTTATTCCTTTTTTCTAAAGTGCATTTTCTTGAAATAAGGATATTTTCTTGTCACTGTGAGGCAGATACCCAGAAGTTGAACATAATGTGTTTATCTTTCTCTGAGTTTCACCAGGCTGTCGGTTTAAAAAAAAAAATCAAATTTGAAGTCTGTAATTTCTCAGAGGTCTTTAATTTTGTTTTTAACAGACTTTGCTCAATTTCTGATTTCCATTATTATTTCCCTCTGGTGATGCCTCCACAGACCTACAAAAGCAGAAAATTAGAGATGAGTTGTATACGGAAGATCTCCAGGGTCTTTGGAAAAACAAGCATAACTCCCTCCAACAGCCCCAAACAAACAGTAACATATTGTTTAGGTATTCTTAGGTATAGCTTCAAAATATTTTTGTGTGAAAGAAAATAGCTGAAAAAGAAATAAAAGTAGTTGGAATTAATCATAGTTCCTTTTTTACGTCTGTGTGCTGTAAAGTCAAATGTGCCAATTTTCTGTCATTTCTTAACTCTCATTTCTGGTATGTTGTAAGAAGTTAGTAGTAGTGCATACAATATCTTAGAAAGAAATATGTCTGGAAGCTCGAATAACTACCTTGTTCTAGTTCATCTGCAGTGATTTTTTTTCTTTCTTCATAAGGGAAAAAATGTGATGCCTGACCTTCAGCAAGTAGGATTTGTAACCTTGGACTTATGAAGAGTTCATTTTACCAGAAAGTTATATTGAAAGACAGCCCATGGGGTGAAGTTTCAGGATGTTTTTTTACCACAGTGGTTTAAGAAGCTACAATATCTGTGCTTTCGTGTTAAGAGGGAAAGAGAACACACTAGTGTTCTAGGGTGTTGCCTAGATCTAAAACTTGCATCTTCAGAAAGCACATTTAGCTGTTCATTGGTTTTGGAAACCTCAATTTTGGTGCTTCACCAAAAGGATTCATTAGGTACAGCAGAACTGCACCATACTGTGCTAAACCCATAGGTACCTAAGGCCCATTGGATGAGAGTTTGGGCCCCATGTCACTGTTCTCATGGGTATATACTTTCAGCTATTGGATAAAAAAAAATAATAATGTCTGTATATCAGGCTTGCTTAAATATGGTTCCAGACTGTGAAAGGATGCTGTACTTTTGTACCTTGAGCTTGGACCAGAAATCAGTGAAAACATCAGAATTTCCTCCTAACACTGTGGTAATTTCCCATTCAGGAGAGCTGCCCACTCAACATGTTGTTTGTTGGAGATCTTGTTACTTAGTGTTTTGAAGCTCAGCTAACATTGATGTTATGCAATTCCCCCTGTTAATGTTCCCCCAGACATCAACTGGCTTTTCTCACAGGTAGTACAAGTGGTAAATTCAGCCCCATAGCTTACAGCTTTTGTTTAGTTTAGAAGATGATTCATTCCGTTTTGGAAAAGTTTTTGTGCCTAAAAGGTGTTTTTTCCCCTGTGTGTCTATTCTTCTAATGAAGATATAACCTCTGCCCCAAAACTTTGCCTTAGTTAAAGCATATATCCTTAGAGTGTCACAACTATGGCAACATTCCCACTAATTCTGCATAGTTGCTGTAAATGGAGTGTGTAATTAAAAGGTGTGACTTTACCATAAAGCAAAGAATGTATGAGTGAAGTACTTTGAGACTGTTGTAAAACATACAGTTTCAAGTCAGGTGCAAAGAACCCAGTGCAGTGCTCCATCTGCAGAACAGGTTTTCAACTCTAACTCAACAGTTTGGCCTTACGAAGGGTCAGTGATAAAACCTTGTAGTGCCTTACCAGGGAAAAGCTCTCAGAAGACTTTGAGCAGCCCTTGATCTGAACAAGTTAAATATTTATGAACAAATAATTCAGTCAGGAATAGTTTTCTAACAGTTTTGAGAACTGCAAGATATCTTGGAATATCACATGATCTAGATAACTCAGTGCTCATAGCCGTGCAATAAATGTCCATCTTGGCCAAATTCTCTTAAATATGCTTGCCAAATATAGGTTGATGTTGTTCACCTCTTGACTTTGAAACTTGCTATTTATATGCATATTGTAAAGTTTTGTTTGCGTGTATGTGTTTATATGATCCATAGAGCAACTTGTCAAATACTATGTAAAATATTTTTTACTCCTGGTTTAAAATGCTGCCTCATTTCGCCGTTCCCTCAAGATGTGATATTAATTCATTCTTTAAAGGCGTGTCATATCAGTTTCATATTAAATGGGGTGTATATAATTTCTTTAAAGGGGAAAAAAAAAATCTGTTACTTGTGAAAATTATTTTAATGTAACTTGGCTAAGCTGCAGATTGAATGAATTAACATATCCGTTAAAATCTAGTCTAAGTGCAGGATTTAATTTTGGGTGATTTCATTGACCTAAGAGGTTTTTATGTGTAATTTGGCTTCTCTGGGGTTTTGACATTGAGCTCTTAAAATATAAAAAGTAGGCTGGACTTTTGATACCCTTTATAATTAAATTTCCGTGACATCCTCAATGTGACAAGACTGTTAATACAGCCCAGAACATGAAGGCCTGAGCCCGTGTCTCCACCAAATCAGTCTGCAGCATGTTTTCCCATGGAGGGGCTGGGGGGCTTGGTGGACACAACAGCAGCAATACAGACCTTTGCCCTCAAAGGATTTGGCTTCGGGAACTCTGTCTGCTGCCATCTAATGTCTAATGCTGTCTGAGCCATCCTAGCACCAGAGACAGTTGTCTTCTGCCATTCCTATTTGCACATTCCTATTTATGTAGATTTGGCCAGGGCCAAAAGCTAAAATGCCAACATCTGTTATCACTTCTGTTTTCTCATGATTTTGAGCTCTGCTTTTGGGAACAAAAAGATTCAGAAGATTCTGAGTTTTGTTGAAACATCTACATGCTTAGATTGAAAAATAGATCAAAACTTTGGAGAAACATTTTTTTTTCTGACAGCTTCTGAGGGCATCAGCTTATTTGTTTGTTTATTTTATTTAATTTTTTAAGATCTTGAGAGGCACAGTGGCCTGATTCAGAAGAATTGTGAAGATCCAGTCACAGACACAAAACTTCCTTTACCCTGCTCTTGCCATTGAGTGTATTATAGTGCCTCTGTAAATGAGCAGAAGAGAAATCTTTGCACTTTTTATACTGGGAGCATAGCTATGCTTTGGAATATATTCCAAAGTTCATGATGAGCCAACCTGAAATATTGCATGTGCCTGACACATATGAAATAGCTGTATAAAACCCTGCGTTTCACTGGTCCATCATCCATGAGCTTTCCTCACCTGGTGGGACTTGCTCAGTTACTGACTATATCAGAAACAAGCAGAAGGGTTTTCTGCACTAGTCTCATTAGCAAATGCTAAGCACTTAGCTAAAGGAAAAGGGAGATTTTGAAAGCCACCCAAAAGAAAACAGAAGGGCCATGGCAGAGTTCAAACAAGCTAGCAGGCTTTTAAAGCCACATGCCAGTGGTACTGGTTGGTAGCGTATACTGGATGGTAGCACAGCCATGGAGACTTTAGAACAGTATATTTTCTAGTATGTTTATAGTCAATTGTGTAATATCAGTTATGTCATAGTGCAAAGTGACATTTCAGCTGCTCTTTAGGTAGATGCTGCTCTTTTACACACAGCCCCAGCAGAGTGAAATATGTCCTTTTCCAAAGGCTGGTGCTCAGATGAAATTCTGAGGTCTGTGTGTTGGTCAGGTCTTCTGGCTACTGACAGTTCAAGCCAGAAGCTTTTGCATTTGACTGTTCAGGTGTGATGTCTTTGGAATAGAAGGAACTTCATTTTAAATCCAATCTAGCAGTTTTCTCATCTAGAATCTGTGGCAACATAAAAAGAGGTGCTTATATACCAACGAGCATAAAAAGCTTTTTCTTCAAATAAGGGCACTTTTCAACTAAGTTTTTCTTACATACCTGTTTTGGTTGGTTACCTTTCTATTAATGTAGTTGTACCTATTCATGGCTGGATGTGTTCTGAAAAAATAAATGGTCAAGATATCTTGGTTTCTAGTGTGGTCTTACTCAGTGAAAGACATTATGGCTATTGTAAAAGTGCCAAATCTAAATCCCTGGACTGATTCTCAGAAAACTTCCAGTCATATAGATCCTTTCTCAATAAGAAGGAAACATAGCGTGATTTCTTTTTGGTTCTGTTCCTAGAAGTCAGATGAAGTGTGCTGAAACTAGAGACTTGTACATTATGCTTATGATGTGATATTTATGATGGAAAAGAGAGTAAAGTCTCTTATTTATTAAAATATTAGGACAATAATCTATTTTATGGCAAAATAATTTTCATTTAAATACATTTAAGAAAAAAAAAATTAATCTCATATTTATTTTATTTTGCTGTGTTTTAATTTCTGATGGCATGGTTTCCATATTTATCCAAATACTGAATAAAGTTTATTGATTGGCAATTTTATTCTGCTGCAATATTACTATAGATGAAATGGAGAGGTGAAATTTGGGTTCAGTGTTTCTCAGTGCTGTGGGTTTGGTTTTGATCATATTTTTCAATATGAATTTCTTGTTTATATTTATTCCTAATAAGGTATTGTTTAAATTCTTATTTTAAAAGTGATAAGTGGAATGGTGTCTTTCTTGCTACCGACTTTATGGACATGAAATGTAAGATTTTAGAAGTAGAATCTAGTTATGTTCTTATGTATAGCCATACACTGGAATTGTTTTAAAAAACATTTTTTTCTAGAACACTGGATAGACTAATTAAACTAATGTTTGTGTGAGTTTTGGCTAAACAGATCAGTTTACTGAATCCAAGTTAAATCAACAACACCTGTCCACACAGGGGATTGCATTTATACTGATTTTAAAAATGGTATCTTATAAGCAGGTGATAGATTCAAATGCATGCATAAAATTTAAATTCCTTGTTTGTTTATTCTCCTGTTCTAAATCATATTATGACTACGACACATTTGGTGTTACTCAGACAAAGCCTAATGGGAATTTTCTTGAGAAATTCTCTCTGTATTTTTCACGGTTGCTAGGTACACAAGAGATGGTACTGACATTTTTTACAGTGCTGATACCTTTTATGTGGCACCAGACAGTGAATTTTAGATCAGATGTTCAGTTTTCCATCTACCCATGTATTTGGTCTATTAATTTTAAAAGCGAAATTAAAATATTGAACTATATAAAACAAAACATGATAGTGAAAATAACTTGGGGGGGG
>NW_020799110.1:16173867-16195401 GCF_003259725.1 Athene cunicularia | reverse complement strand
GGGGGGGGGGGGGGACACACACACAACACGGGACGGTATCCATCTCTGATCAATACAGAATGAGTTTAAGACTTATCATTATTTCACAGTAATAATGTTGCTTCTTGTAGCAAAATAAGTATATAAATTAGTCAACTTAGGTAAGATAGGGCTACCTTATCACTCACATATTATCTATGGTAGTTCTAAAATTAATTTTAAACATACTCGGTCACATGGTTTGTAAATTCAGTAGTAAAATTCTTGAGAAGTGGGGAATTACTGAAGAAGCAGTTTTAAAGAGGTGACTATCTCTGGCACACTTACTGACCCTGTAAGCAGAAGGATATTTTTTTCACTATTGATCTTCCCTTCCTACAGTAAGGATAGTCAACCTGCCTTGGCTACTATGAAAAAAATGTGTTTTGTTCAACTGTTGTGAGACTCAAAAAGTTGCATTGCCTTCGTTTAGCCCTTAAATTGAAGGGAGTTATGTACCATGAAAAACAGCACTTGATGCAAAAAGCTGTTTGTTTGTTTTTTTTCGTCTGGACTGTCAAGGTACCTAAACTGGAACTTAACCAGAAATGATTCCGATTAGACAGATAATTTGCAAGGAAAACGTTCATTTGTGAAACATGTACACTCCTCAGTAGCATTCAGTTTTGAAAACTTTTTGGCTTAGTCTTATGTCTATAATGAAGTTGTGGTTTGATTCAGGGAGACATCTTTCTTCACTGAAACTTGTGTTGCGAAGTGCTGTCTGATGCTGCATAATCTTTCAGTATACATCTTATGTTGACTTGCTGGCCTCCAGGCTCATGAATATGGCCAGTTGTGCTTTCCCATTGGGTAAATTAAAATTTCATCCAGCACAAAGCCTTACTCCATAGCTAACATTCATAGGAGATGTGGTGAACGTTGATCACATGAGCACATGCTCATTTTCTTATCTATCTATATGCAACAAAGCCACTCCACTGGGAGTTATTCATACCTGGAAAGCCAAAGTCATGGCTGTTAGCACACTTCTTTCAGATATTGGATAATGGCAGCACAGGGATTTCATTTCAGGCATTAAACATTTGGTGCTTTAAGCCTGGAGTAGATCTTTTGCTGTGTAGAGTTTGGAAGTGTCTTGGTTTCATCCTAATGCAGAGGGGAAAAAAATTTTTAATATATAACAATTTTTTTCAACACGGAAAAATAGTTTCCCATTCAACACTATTTTCAGCTCCTTGTAAGATTGTGTGTGTTTGGGGTTCTATTACAAAAGTTTTTATTACATTCTGTGACTTTCAGGTTTTGGGATCTGTAAAAAAATTTATAAAGAAATTTTTATGTGGTTTGATGCATCCGTTTCTATATTGAAAACTTCCATTGTTATGTTTTGTCAATCAGCATTGATGTAGTAACCCCTTAAGACTGTGTGCTAATCAAAGAAAAAATAATTTAGGTGGAATAGTTGGTTTCTTTGCTAAATCTCATTTAAACACAATTAGGTTTTCTTTGCACTTTGATAAAGTACCATAAACTTTTATATCTTCCAAGTTATGATCTTGCCCTCTCTTCAGAGTTCATTAAAACTGTCGAATGGTATACTCAATAACATGAGCATAAAAAAAAATAAGCAGCAATACCTGTCTAGCACTAGCTCATCTTGCAGTCAATGGACGTGTTTATAGTTTTATTCAGTAACAGACCTGCTTTAATAAAAACACACATTTCATATACCAATAAAATTGAGTACTTGGTGGAATTTGGAAGAAGAGTAACAACTGAAAATTTGTCTAGCATCAGCTAGTAAATCTTTGATACATACATAAAAGTCTTAATCTCGTGTCTGACATTTACATCTTTGTGTTATTCAGAACTAGATTTATCTTATTTGCAGATGCATATAGAAGTTCAATAACATTAACTTGGTATTGTTAACTAATCTCATTCTTTTTGCATGTTCTTTCAAATAAGGAAGGATACTTTTCTCACAGCATATAGAGAAACTGATCATCTCTCTAAATACCAACAACCAAAATGCTTTATTGGCAGTGAGTTCTCATTCACATAAAAAAATTCATTAATAGTATTTAATGAGTAGCAATTTAATGGAGACTGTTTCACTGTATCTGATCATACAGAAACCTTTTCAGTAGCAGGGAAAAGTGGGCAGCTTGTTTTGGGCTGTGATAACACTTCAGGAACTTAAATGTTACCCAAGAATTTCTCTCAAAAACCAGCATTCAAGGCAACTTCTGCAATAATTTAGGACATGCAGAATGAGGTTGTGTACTTTGGTGTTGTCAAGGATATAGTTAATAATGGTGCAGAATTCTTTATTTCGTTCCTTCCCTGCCTCATTTCTTACTCTATTTGCACTTCTTTTTAAGCGAGTCTGCTCTCATAGTCCCAAAACCATACTTTTAATATCTTGGTGAAAAATGTTATTTATTTGACTTCTGAGGTTACTTTAAAACCCTGTATTGCTATTGAAGACTTTGAGTTGAAATATTGCCTCAGCCTGATTGTTTATCTCATGGGACTTGTTGAAATAGCACACAAAACTATGGATGCCACAAGAAAATATCAACAGACTTCTAGTTTTTTTTTCTGTTGCTGCTGTCGTTCCTAGTATATAAATTGCACTGCTGAGCTTTAAAATAAGAATGGAACAGGGGTATGCAAATATGGGTGTCTTTTCAAAGTACCTTGTTTGGGTGACTGAGTTAAAACTATGAAATCAAAAGCCTGTAAACTTTTCATAAAGACTACTGAACTAAATGCAAGCAAATGTGTGCAAAGCAGTCTCTGGTCATACAGACTAATCATGGAATTACAAGTCGTCAAAAAGATTAATAGAGTCTGAAAACTAGATATTTAGAGATACCAAAGGTAATTATAAACAAACAAAACCCACTGAAACTTTTCCTTTGCAACTACTAATGTTAAATCGTAAGAAAATGATAAATTATTTTCATTTTTAGAAAGATAATAAGCTTTTAAAATATCTGAATTATCATATCTGGCCCAGGGCTTTCAGTGAGTCCCATTGCCTGCTGCTGATGCTGAGTCTGGACATATTAGTGCTAAATGTTGGAATTTTTACTAGAAAAAAGATGCCAAATTTAAAGTAATCTTTGAATTCCCATGATGAAGCTGCTATTGTTTTGGATAAAATTAACATTTAAAAGAGAATAGTAATAGGTAGACTCTGAAATTAGTAAATTCTGCTGAATTAGTTACTTGTGTATTGGATGTGTGTATTTCATTATATATCATTATGTTAGATGAAGCAGATGAGAAAATGTCAAAGAAGCCCTTTAATTATGATATCTTGACATGTATATTTCTCTTAAAAATTTTTAAAAATACAAGCTTATTTAAATGGAGATCAGGGAAATGAAAGGAAATGTCAACAGCAATCTGTAATTTGCTAGTGTGAAATCCAAGTACAGAAGCTACTTTCAGGCACTATAAAAACAAACATGAGAAAGCAGGCCACATTTTCAGCACAGCAAAGTGAATGAAAAATAATTCGTACTGAGGATGCAACACCCTTCTCTCTTCTCCCCCTGTATTTTACGAGATTAGCAGTTCAAATGGAAAAAAATGCTTTTGGTGGATTAAGGACCCCTGGAGATAGTACAGGAATGCAGAATTTGTGCTACAAGCTTTTTATCCTTTTTATCCCTTACATATTTTTCTCTCTACATATAATAAACCATGCAATAATGCTTTAACCTGTAAAGTATCAAACCCCTTTGGGCTCTAATATGTGCAGTTAACTGGGGCTGACTTAATTTGGTAACATTTCTGTCCTTTTTAAACGGCTATGTTTTCTTTCTCATCCCCAGTTAAAGCTAGATTTTTGTACCTCTAAGAGGATTTGAAACAGGTTATGTCTGTTTCATGTCACATTATGATGAGAGGTCCTTTATCCTGATTACTAAATCACACATTCAAATACAGAGACAAAATTTTAATACCCTATAACATTTACATTTACCTTCATTTATTCCATTGTTAAAAAATAACGAAAACTAATATATTCATTATACAAATGAAGTATTAGTGAAACAGAATAGTATTCACTGTATTTAAATATTTCATTACACTATCCAGGACAGTGAATTCATTAAGCTGTGTATTATGGCATACATAATGTTATAAAAATAGAACTCTGTTTCATAAACTTTAGAAATTTCTTGGCCAATATAATTTTTAGTTGGTGAGTATGATCAAATAGGTCAACTTGAAGAAAACCTAGACTTAAATATGTTGGTTTAGCCATGATATTTGGTATACATTATTAACAGTGAACTTGGGATTCTGAAGTACTGAGGACTGCTCCTGCAGGGTTATTCACTGCCTGACTACTAGGCAAGTATGGCTTTTAATTTGCCGTTCCTTTAGGAAGTCAGGAACCTTTTCTAATTTCTATTTCACAAATTCCTTCCCATTTTGGTAGCCCGTTTGTCGTATTGTTTGTGCAGATACTAAAGCATGCATCTGTCCTGTTTGTGATCTTTTTGCCCTTGCTTTCAAGTCTTAGGGAATTTGAGCTTCACAGTGTAATTTGCAAATATTACAAATGGCTAAGGAGTTTTAACAAAGAAGTGGATGAGAAGCAAGTTATGACCAACATGGATAAAGTTTCTATTCTATGAACTGATATCTCATGTCTAAGTGATGAGGCGTAGTTCATGGATAATTGCTGTATGAACAGTCAGAGAATAGAAGGCTATAAAATCTGAATTCTGTCTTAAACCATTTCCAGTGTTATCAATATCTTCTAAAGAGAGGAAAACATTGCCATCTGTTGTCAGTAAAGAGATTAGAGTCTTTGTAGGGCCTGTCAAAGCCCCACTTGGTAGCAAGTTGAGCATTGATAAGGAATTTACATTCCTGTAGAGAGATCTGCAACGCATCTTGAAAGTTGAAAAACTTATGTTTTCAATGTGTTCAAAGCACCCTTATATTATCTCTTCACAAATTTTCTGAACAGAATATATTGTTCATTGGTCTCATGGTAAGAAATGAGTTGTTTCCTCTGGAAAAGGAAACCAGCAGGAGAAGAAGAAATATTCTTTATACAAATAAGTACCAGACAGAATAAAGCAATTCTGTTTTAATAGAGCTATGTTGTATTTGATACCAGTAGGAATGTCAAAATACATTTAAGTAAGTAAATTTGAATAAGTTACTTAGAAAACTAAGTAAATTTAGTTCTATTTGAAATGTTTTTAGAATATACTATTTCACTACAGTGCTGCAGTGTTGTGATTAATTCTTGTTAGTTTAAAGTAAACGAGATTATCTTTCTATTCATATTGTAGGGTGAAATATGGATTTTATAACTTGAGATGCACCATGAGAGGAAAATACGTCAATGAAAAGGCTGAACAATTTTCATGTGATACACAACAATCCCTTACGTGCATGGAAGTTTAAATTCAAACTGTAAAGCGTGCATCTGTCCACGCATCTTGGTTTGCACCAGCTAGCCTTAGCAGTTCCACAAAACTTCAGTGTATGGGCTTAGGTGAAACATAGGTTGTCATTTCATAAGAACAATTGTAATAAAATTTGCTATGGTCAACGATTACACCTAGTATTCCAGGTTACTGATAAAATTATCAGAATCACTATCATGATGATTTGCATTTTCTATGTGATTTGATCACAAGGCTTAGTCGCTCTTTATCTGAATAGGCATGCAAGTGACTTTGCTCTAGTAAAGTCCATTTTCCAGGGGTACCTCAATGGCTGAGCATATATGTAAGTATATGAGCAAATGAGAGAGCACCTAATGCAGTTGTTGGTGTGTGTTGAGAACTAGCCATCCATTCTTAATCACTGAACGCCCTGAATTTGCTTTCCTCTATATTGGTAGAATGAACTGGAATTGCAGTGCCTTGTTTCACTTGTTCTAAACCCAGCAGTTTCTAGGAAGCAGGGCACTGCAGTTACAGTGTACTGTGCAATTCTACTGGGATGGGAGTTGCAGAGAACTCAAAAAGGATATTTCTGAAAACTCATGGTTACCTTGCTGTTTGCTTAGGGTATTTTCTGAACTTGGTACTTATTGCTCAGTGATAGACGTATCTGCTGTGCATTTTGAAAAGCAATCTGAAACATCTGTAAGAGAGGAGCAGAGTAGAAAGCCAGACATTGACAGTGGTGATGTAAATTTTGCTGCAGTGTTGATCCTGCTCTGTTGCGTCCATGTGAGGGAAGTGCAAAATCTCTGAGCAATAGCTCTGAGATTAACTGCCTTGTGGATGGCAAGTCCATAGTAAGTGTGCAGAGTCACACTGCAGTAGTGTTGCTGATCTCTTTTTGCCATTGGAATAGTTCTGTTCCCTTTGCAGCTTGCAAACATTAAAAACTGTCTTTGGAGGTCTCTTTTTAGAAATAATCCTTTAGAGATCTCTTTTTAGCTAGATCTCCTTTGGCCTTCAGATCAGTGTTGCATTCAAAAAATTCTTCCCTTTTCTGGGCCTCAGGTGTGTTAGATTTCCTCTGCCTGTGGGTACAGATAGCCATGATAGAAAGCACAATCAGAAGATATATGTCCATTGTATTACTTGAATTGAGAAGGTTATTAAATCTCAGTGACTTTTATGCTGTATTACTGTGAGAGAAAAAAATAAAAATGTATTTTTCTTGTAAAAGTCTCATTATTGAAAATTTGATAATCTGAAGTGTAGTTTTTCATGCTAGATCTGCACTGATATTGGAAATCTATCAAAAGAAAACAGGAAAGAAATTGGATGACCTAGAATATTAATCTCTGTTAAGGCCAGATTGGGCCAGATGGTGGTCAGAATGCCAAAGCTGTTTGGATAGCACTATGCTGTGTGGATGTGCATTGTGCTTGAATTATCCTTTGGACATGGGCTGTGGTGGATGAGGTTAGCCCTACAAATGCATCTCTTGTATGACTGTAACAGGGTGGTAAAAGTGACTGTATCCTATGGGGAATACAGATTAATATGTAACTGTTTTCTCTTGGAATTGAATTAGTTTCAGATTATCCTTCTTACTTTGTAGATATCATTTTGATTAGATAGAAGGTTGATTTTGCATGGAATGTACTTCCTGGCTTCTAACAGTTATGCTCCAAGCACTATCATCTGAAGTTTCAGGGAAAGTGCCATTCAGTTTTCCCATACTAATTGAAACGTCACATTCAAATGCTTAAATAAAATATAGCCTTCAGATGACAAATTTTCTGAGTATCATCACAACATCTTTAATTGTGTGTGGACTAGAAGGGAATGGTCACAACCTTTCATTTTCCTCCATATTGGCTAAAAGTAATATATATGGGCCATAAAATAACAAAATTTTCTTTGCTTTACAAATGAACAAACATAAACAGGTGCAGAATTAATTGTAAATCAAAGGCATAGAAGCATAATTGCATTGTAACTCAGCCTCCTCTAAAATCACCTTATGACTTCACTGGGAACTAGGCATAAGAAGGTAGCAGAGAACGTAGCCTGCAGCCATATCAGTAATCCCCGTTTACCAACCTCAAATTGTATTCACTTATAGCAGGTTTTGAAAAATATTTTTGAGCTACTTTTTTTTTTCCTCATTATTTTGGTTTTCCTCATTATAATATTTCCATTCTCACAATGAATCAGATTTTTTTTTTCATGTTGTTTGAACTTTGTCTCACCTAAACAGAATTGACAAAGCTGACAAACAATGCAGAAAGTCAAATTCAGGATAAACAGATAAATAACTAAATTTTAAAAATATTTTTGGTCTGAATTAGAGCAGGTTGTATCCTTACATTGGAGTTTACTAGCTACAATACCACATTCTATATTCACATGGGTACTAACAAGAGTAGTGATTGAGTAAGGTTGTAGACAGATAGAGATATCTTTTACTGACTCCACAAAAATTCAATAGGTCAGATCTTCTCTAGTTCTCTCTTATTTCTGTTTTAGAGATTCTGTCTCTGAAAATTTACTATAAACTAAATATCTAGTCTGAAACATGGAACTAGAGACAAGAATCCACATTTTTGGAGAATCTGAATAAATCTGAAAGTTACTCCTGAATATGACTAGGGGATAATCACTGAGCCTGAGAGCCTTTGCACAGTTAAAAACCCTCTTGTTTCTGTAATGCATGCATAATTTCATGTCCTTCCTGATGCTTGGCTTTATGTGGGATAAGATATGTAACCCCAGCTCTATTTGCTGTCTTGCCTACAGCCTTTCAGTCTCCTCTGGAGTTCTGTGCAGTGACAAAAAAGGGCAGATACCAGATGGATAATACCATCCAGATTGTGGTTACTTAGATGTTGAATACCTGTATTCTGCTATTGAATAAAGTTGCCATTGGAGATGTAAATATATAAATCTGAGTGCTTTTAAAAGCAACCAGTTTACAAAACCAGACAGGAGCTTGGAAATGTTCTGCAAAAGATCCTGACTACTAAACCAGAATGATGTAATGGTCTCTATCACTAACAAGAGCTTTCACAGTAGAAATGACTAGAAAAATCAATACTCTTTTCCAGTATAGTCAAAGCTTGAAATATTTCATTTCAGTGAACAGTGGTAGATTTTTATTTAAAGAAAGCAGGCAATTTCTCATGCCAACATTGTTTGGTTTTGTTTCATGGAAAGGATTAAAACCCCTGAACTGGATAGTTTAACGCAGGTGTGAGTGGTAGAAAAGAGCCACAAATCTGGGTTAATGTGTATGAGTCCAGAATAGGTTTCAGAGATTCCAAGTAGCAGAAGAAAGGGTAGACTCACAGGTAAATAATCATAAAATGACAATGAATAGCATAATGACCTTACACTGACCTTACAAAATAAGGTTGTAAATGTGAGGTGTGCCTTACAAATGCTGCAGTGCATGACAGCGTGGTTCTACAACCCTAATGTGTATCAGCTAGGAGAGGATGTTGCAATCAGAAAGGTGAAGGAAAAAGCAGATGCTCAAGATTTGGTCTGGCATTTGTATCACTTTAATTTATTCATTATGGTTCTATTCCTTCTTCAATTTTCATGCTTCTTAAAAAGAAGCTTTAAATGTAAGCTCTTAAACAAAGCACTTGTTTCCCCAGTGAGATCTCTTGCTATGGACTAGACACATTCATATTGTACATATCAATTTTATCCACTCATAATCAAACTCTTATCAAAGTGTGTGCACTGGCAGACTTGTGAGGCCAGAAGGGTTGTCATTTTATTGTTTAAGGAAAAGAAAGGTGCAAATAAGAGACATACAGACATCTGCAGTATGAAATTTTCCATTAAAAAAAAGAGTACTATCCGTCTCCCTGTCACCCAGCTAAGCACCTCTGTGTTCACAATTATATGCATATTTTTGTTAGATAGTGAGAAGTGACGAGTCACTACAAAGTTACTTCTTGAGAGAGGGAGCCCAGCAATGCTGCTGACAGTCTGCTTGCCAGGACAGGAGCTGATCTGAGATATGGATACGCTCTAATTACTGAAGTGTCATGCTCTGCTAGAGCATTTGCTGAATTCGTTCTTTCCAGCCCCTTCTCTAACCTACAGAAGGATGTGTAATTTGGAGGAGGTTAAGAGCTAACAGTCTGTGCAGTCTGTAACAGGAAATGTTCAATATAAACCAGAGAGCCTCAGCTGAAGAGGTTTTAGAAATAGTCCAAGTTCTTCACAGAAACACAATGTATAACAGGTTCACCTTGGCCTTAGAGAAGGGAAAGCTGTCTGTCCTTATTCTTATGCATTTCTGCTCTAAGCTAACACAGAAAGTTTAAGAATCGAAGCTCAGCCAGTCACTGTAGCCTTACCACTCTGTTGTAACTCTCTGCATCTGTGTTTGCAACTGAAGAGGACACCCCTCTCTGTCTTTCCATGTATCACGTTTTGCCCTGCCTAGACAGCCATGTTACGCACGTGTAAGATAATGATTTTATGTTAGCCATTGACTTTGGGTTTGTCAGTGAATGTCTACATATTTGGGTCATTCTGTCCTGAGGGCTGCAGTCTGCAGTGCTGACATTTACTTCATGGAGAAAGTAATTAGAAAGTCTGGAGGAATATCTGGGTAGGGAGGAAATACGACATAGAAATCTGAAAGAACTAAAATAAGTCGACTTTCATCTGTGATGAAAGAAAATGTGCCAGAGCCACCTTCAGAAATCTTGGAAGATTTTAAAGCCTGTGGCCAGTGTGTACAGAAGATGTTAGAAAGAAATTCAGGGACCAGGATCAGTAAACTTGGAGAACTAAAATGGTTTAAGATGAAAATAACAGCTGAAAATGTTCAAAAAAGGACAAGAAAATTTAGCCAATAAGTCTCAAACCCTCCTGACCACTTGGATTCTCTCATTTGACATCTTATTGTGAAGCAGTTTTGCTCACATCTATAGTGATAATGTATCTGATGCAGGATGCAAAGCACTATGATGCTTGTTTGTTTATTGGTGAGGAAAGGTTGTACATGTAAATTGAAACCTCTTCATTTATTCAGAAGCTATTGGTCTACTCAGTTTTAACATCTTGTAAATGGAACATGGTAGATGAAAATATTGGGCATGCATGCCAAACAGTATAAAAATAGGAGATAGATTTTTTTTTTTATTCAGTGCAGTTGCAATATGAGTGTAGGGTTAAGGAGCTTAAAGTACAATCAGAATTTACAAAGCAGAGCTATAGATGGAAAGAGTGTTTCATAGGCATCTCCTTATGAAAAATACACTTTCACTTAAGCACTGAGGAAGCTCTCTGCCCCCAGGGAATAAGGAAGACACGTCTTTCATTGTACTAGCAGTAAAACTAAAGATTCCATCAATGTTAGAGCAAGACATAGATCTGTAATAGAGGCACTTTTATTAATTTTTTAAAAAGGTATTTTAATTAATTCAGGGTTATGAAGAAGCGTGACTGCCACCAGGTGGATGGGCCAGCCAAACCTCCTCACAGGAAAGTCTGTACTTGCTGGTGGAGTTTGTGTATTGTAAGGAGAGTCAGGAATGATTGGAAAGTACGAAATATACTGGCAAAAATCTGCAGTGAACTAAGTGATTTAGTTCGAGACGCCCCCTCCTCTGTAGAGCTTATAGTCTAAACAGATAAGACAGACTTTCCATCTGGGAGAAGGAGCATTTGTTACTCCCACTTCACATGTAGGGAACTGAAGCACAGAGTGCTCTGATTCAGGAGATTAGCTGTGATTGGGACATGGTTAAATGCTGAAATCAGTCATTATTTTAAAATGGAAGGCACTATATTCAGCTTGCTGTCCCAGAGCTTTGACAGGTCATCTTTCCTGGTTTTCTTAAAAAAAAAGTCAAGTGTTTGAATATAATCTGTTATCTTAAGAACAAGAAACTCTACGTTCTTCTGATATAAATGACATTATCTATTTCATATTACTTCAAATTCCTGTTATTTGAAGCGAAAGCTTGGCTATGTTTTTATAAAAGGTTTTATATAGTGTTTAAATTATACAAATCATGATAATTTGGTGATCATATTCTTCACAGCAAAGTCCAAAATTATTTTCAATACACTATTCATTATGATATTACTACAAGCAGGGAAAAACAGTTTTTCAAATTCAAGCTTTAATATGAGCATCTACATCAATGTTGGGCATTTAAATAAATGTCCTTATTTGCCTGAAGGTCAATTATTCTGACTTGCAATGTATTGAAGTTTGATGATTTTTTGTGAGAATTGGTTAAGTGACAAGCAAATATCCAAAATCGCATGAGGCGTTTTTCTGTAACAGGACAGTTTCTCTGTAATCCAAGACAGTACGCTCAATTTTTTTCCCCAGCTCTTATTCAACCAAAATAGAAAATCCATCCCACGTTCTGCGTATGGAATATTAAACACTGTAAGAATGCATCTCACATACATGAGAGCGACCACTGTGGGTAGATGATTCTCTGCCACTTCTGAAATTTCACAAAGCAATTCATCAGGCCCAGCTACAAGAAAATGAGGTTTGGCATATACTGAAATAAACAGGAGTGGGAGCTAAATATTAAATACATTTAATGAAATGGGTTTTCTTCTCTTTTAGGAAATTTCTCCCCACTACTTAAACAGTTAGGTTTGAAGCTTCAGTATTTTCAGTTTATTGCTCACTATGCTGTTATCTTTGAATTTGGCCAAGTTGTTTAATCCCTCGGGGGTCATGAAGATGAATTAATTAACACTAGTTAAGCAGTTGAGATACCAACATAAAAGACACTGTAAAACTGAAGTTATACATATTAAAGTAAAATTACATAGACTGTAGGGTGAGACTTTTATTGGACAGTATATTGTCCCATGAACCTTCCATTTTAGCTGTCACTAAGGAGTTGTTTTCAGTAGGTCATTGTACACCAACATGTGTGAGCTTTCAGGAAAGCATAAAAGCTCATCTTTGCAATTCAAATGAAGAGTAACCTGTTTATAATTTCATTATTATTTTATTACTGTATGACTTCTGCTATTTGTAAATGTCAAATACAAAAAAAGAGTGCTTCAATTTAACCTTCCCTGTCATAGAATAAAGGCTTTATTTCCACTGTTTAAGGAAGTACTTCATGTCTCAGAGTAAAATATATTAGACTTAGCCCAATAAAGAATCATTTTCATGTAAATGGGGATGGGGAAGGATGGCATTTTTCTTTTAAAGATAATTTCATACACACAGGACATACAAGCACTCAGTATTTTCAGCTAAGCTTAATCAGTCACTTCAAACATCCAATGATCTTATTCCCCATCTGTTCATCTGTTGTGTTCATGTGTTGCCCAGAGAAGTTGTGGCTGCTCCTTCCTGGCAGTGTTCAAGGCCAGGCTGGACAGGACTTTAAGCAACCCGATCTAGTGGAAGGTGTCCCTGCCCATGGAAGGAGTGTTAGAATAGATGATATTTAAAGTCCCTTCCAGCCCAAACCATTCTATGACTCTATGATTTTCTCCTGCTCTTTTTTGAAAGTAGGCAATTCATGCAACATAAGCTGTATAAAGCTCTAGAAAGGAAAACAGTTGGGGGGTGGGGGTGGGGGGTTGGTTTTTGGTTTTTTTGGGGTTTTTTTTTGTGGATCATTAAAACCTATTGAGAAAAATGAGGGAGTTCTTCCCATAGAGCCATCAGCAGTACCTTTTTCTGAATTTGTGTGCATTTAACCCAAACATAAAACAAAAATTAAGGGGCATAGAATGTGCTTAATTTCGTGTTTGACATAGTTCTTGCATCCTATTGTAGATTTAGAGGTCAGCAATCTCTGATTTTAGCAGCCAGTGGAGGAGAGCCTCTGGTGATCTCACATCTCACTTCATGGTAGTCCTAAGTACCTTGTTGACTCAGTATAGGTTCATGAAGGATTACTTGAACACAGATTTCTGGGAAAATAATAAAGTGTGATAGATGTTCTGTTTGTTATAATGGACTGATGTATTTTTGCAATATTAATATTCAGTTTTGTTCTGCCCTACTTCCTTATATGCAGAGACTGTCGTAAAGTGAAATAATAGTTTAAAACTGAAATGCATTATTGTCTTTTTATAATTACCTTCACTTTTCCTAAAAATATGTTTTTCCATATTGCTGAAAATCATTGTGTTTTTGAAAGGTAATCAAGAAAAATAATAGCTATCATTAAAGGAAATAATCACAGGAGATAATTACTAGGCAAATTCCCAGTTTCAAGTTTTCTCCTTTTTGTCTGAACATGTCTGGGAAACTTCATGGAAGCAACTGATCATACTAACATTCACTTTGTGAACATAATGTTTAACTATTTCCAAAATATGGACAAAATGTTATTTCTTCTAGATAGTAATAACAAATCCTTTAACTAGAACAATTCAGCTATAGAAAAAAAGTGGATGAAAAAACCCTCTTTTGATGTGTGGCTCTGTCCTTGAGAGAGCCGTGACTAGAGTTCTTACAGATCTTACCAGTGGGCAGAGAAGACAGTAGTTGACATTATTGTGGTAAAATTGTTGTAAGTTTAAGGACAGACTTTTGCTATCCATAAAGTTAGTAAGAATTTTCACCAAAATTTTTTCTTACTCACTTTTTGCAATGTGCTGCAGAGAAAAATGAGAAAAAATAAAAGAGAGATATTTAGAAAGAAATAGTAAAAAACTGATGATGTTTTAAGTAGTGCAATGAGACATTTAAAGGAGGACATGAGGAACAATAACTTGGTATATCAGGTGTAATTATTAAGTGTCATCATTAGTGACTAGGATAGTCTCTGGAGTGTTTTATACATGTAAGATAAACATTGTCCTTACCTGGCAGCCTGGAGAGGGATGCAGCTGTCTCAAGGAATTAAGTTCTCTTAAAAACAAACAAACAAACCAACCCACTTAGTTTTTATGGAATTCAAGTGTGTAAGAAGAGTCACACACTGCTATTGTTCTAACATGTTTACATTGGTCCATTATGAAATACAAAATCCCATTGTTCTATTCTGTTCAAGAACTAGCTAAACCTGAGTGTTTTGAATGACTGAAATGCCTTTCCTTCACTGGTCTCCAGGTTACTGGCTTGTGAATTCTGCAGAAGAGGGACAAACCCAAAAAGTTATACTGCCAGGTTTTTTTTTCTTTGCATAAATGAGTAATCACTCTTGGCTAGTTCTGCTGAAGAATGGATGGTTAGGAAAAATAGCATTCACAAGCCATAATACAGTAGCTAACTCCCAAAGAGATTTTACTGTGTTTAGGACTAGATCTGTACTGCAAAACACCGCCAACTTTCACTATTTATAGTTCTAATTAATCTTCTCCAGAACACTGGAGAAATACATTGCTGTAGTAATAAATTGAAATTAGGCCAGTATTTCCATGCCTTTTTGTGAGATCTCATCAAATATCTATTTTTTGCTGTAATCAGTTCCTTTTTTCCCAATTATGAAATATGTCTCAGATTGTCTTTCAGTCTTGTAGCATCAAGTTTTGGAAATAAGAAGATTTTTGCTCCAGTCTATCAGGGAATACATTTTCATATAGGGTCTTCCATCTCCTAGCTCACTGCCTAGACCTTATCAAGGGTAGCAGTTCTAGAGGCAAAGTGCTCTCTTCTACAGATTAAAGTCTTGGTAAACTTGGAAAGAGCATACCTAGGAAGCTTCACTTTATTTTTGTTGAACAACCTAAAATGACACAGGGCAGGGGAGGAGTTACTTGAACTAAATTCAAATTCAGAATTAGTTGAATTGACTGCATCACGCAACTGAAGGGTCTGCAGTAAGGAGACTATCCTTGGTAACACAGGCTTAAAGAATGGTGTTGGCTTGCACTCTGCTAGATTAGATCGGACAGTGTCATAGCAGTTTTTAAATGTCTACTGAATCCAGTGTGTAGCTGACTAAGACTGGATTTTCTCATGAACAGTGTAAGCCTGTCCAGAAACTTGGGTAGGTTCGCAGAAGCCTAAACCCAGCTGTCATTGCTGCACATTACTTGACAAAAAAAAAAAAAAAAAAAAAAAAAAAAAAAAAAAAAAAAAAAAAAAAAAAAGACTCAAGCCCCACTCTTCCTTTGCTGGGATAAATGCAGAGACAACCAGGAGCTTCATGAGCAAATTCCTTTGAGCTCCATCTTTATATGCTCTACCGTGAAATCTCTGACTGATTTAGAGAATGAAGCTTTAACACTGAGATGACCCCCCCCCAAAAAAAAGACAAGACTTTTTACTCTAAGGGAATTGATGTAGTAAAAGAATATTTGCTTCCTATAAAATCTTCACAGCAACTGAAGCTCATTGACATAATGATGTAGGTTACTGTCTGGAAATATTTTACTTGTATTGTCAGCAGATTTTTACAGGCTGTTCAGGCCTGGATTCACTAGTTGTTCTTGCAGGGGGTTATGCCTTCTCCTGACACTTTCTGTTAGTTTGGGGAAGGGGATCCCACCTTGCTCCTTGCAGCTGTGGCTGCTCTCTGAAGGGGCTGTATCAATTCCTGCAGTCTGCTTTTGCTTTTCCTAAATAACATTTTCTTTATTTCACACATAAGCTTAAACATTTCCATAGGGAAGAACAGTCTCCTTAAGGGTATATTTGGCCCTAGATATTTTAACTAAGAGTTCAGATAAGGATATTTGGTAGTTTTAAAAGGACCCCTCACTATTTGAGCTGGTTCTTGTTATTTCTGACTATACTGGACAAAAAATATTCCCTGAAGTGCTTTTCAAACTAGAGAGAAATGTTTTCCATCAGAGTGTGCTAACTGGATTAAACTGAACTATTTTGAGGGATCATGTTTATTTTGATTTTTTTTTCATGAAGCACTGCTGAAATGAATGGCTATTTTTTGTTGTTAGTTTGACTATACCATTGTATAGCTGAAGGAAAAAAAAAAAAAAAAAGGATATGTTTTAAACTTGTCAAGATAAAGCATATCAACAAGGTTATTCCTGTATTCCCTGAAAAATGTTCCTTGGAATTTTCATTTTTGTAGAAAGTTTCATCCTATTCTTCCACTTGGGGAAAAAAAAAATTCAAAATAAGGAGATTTAGCATCAAATGGAAATATGAAATTGTTACCAGTGTGTTAGTTGCATTTATCTCACCAGATATTTCAGCATTTCGTTGCAATATGAGTAGAATCTACTTAATTGAACTATTCTAAAGTTATTAAAAGTAGCTTACTTCTGGTCAGGTAATCTGGTCATCTGATAGCATCAAGATTTTCCATATAGACTCCTAAATGTATTGCAAGCCTAAATTTATAGTACTGAAAACTGATCTATAAAAGAGTAAAATATTTATATTTCCCTGTTTGTGTCACGAGACATTTGTTGGAGAGATATTTCACAGTTGAGTGAGATTTTAAGAAGGCTTACCTGGACAGAAAACAATTATCTACTAGGAAAGTATATCTAAAACTTGATTAAATAGTTTTGGATTTTTTTTTTTCCTTAGAGTAATGCTGTTGTCAATAAGATAACAAATTTAATGGAAACTAGATTTTAGAGGAGGGTTGATTCTTGAAATAGACATTAATTGGTTAATTCTTTTCTCCCAGCATACAGTGCTCATCTCCACATAACTTAAAATGGGTTTTATATTTTCTACTTTTTATGTACTTCAGTATGTTATAGGGTTGGCATGATAGCTGTGTAAAGTCATTTGCAGACTGTTTGGTATTCATGAGCATTGCCCAGTCTGCCACCTCAGCTCCTAACTGAAAATGAAAGCTAGAGTTGTCCTGTACAATCAATTATGTTTTCAAGATTTATTTTTGGATGGGAGTTATACTGCACAGGGAGTTGGAGGTAGAGGAGATTGTAATATAATCTGACTTCAGTCATCTTAAATAGGGAGTGAACGAAGTTGTCAGTATTTAATTCTCTTAAAGGCAGCAGTCTGCTGGAATAACAGCAACTGTTCTTTTGCTAGTACTAGAGCAATGACACCTTTCTGATTTTACATTTTTTGCATGCTACGTTTCTATAACTGATGCTTACAGCCGTAACAGAAACAGTAAATAATTATCTGGCTAGAACTGGCTTATCATTTTGGGCAGACAGGCTCCAGCAGTCACTAAAGGAAGACCAGCTCAACCATTTAGATTGGGCTGAACTAAGAGCCCTTAAGGAAGACTTTCTGCATCACTATACAAGGCTGTTAATCAGTTACTTTCCTAACTAGTTCTAAATACTAAACGTGAATTTCTAGTAAGCTTTTAATGTACTGACGTTTTCATCTACTAGTTTTCATAAACGAGTGATGCAAATTGTACGTGACATGTATAAACATCCTATATTAAGAACTGAACATTCTAAAACATGATGGAGCATATCTCAACATGGTCGGACCACTATGGACTCATGGTACTGAGAGGGGTAGGGAGTACTGCAAGTGCAGGAACCGGATATTTTCCCTTGCAAAGCCTGAGGCCTGAGGAGGGGTCCTCCCATCTCTCTACAGCTTGTGCCTGGGGGGATAAGGAAGCAAGCAAAGAAAGGGCTGCTCGGAAATAAAGATTTCAGCGACATAGCATATGTGATTAGAGAACAGAAAAACTTCTGGTACTTGTTTGTGCAAGCGTTGTTTTTTCCTCTGTTCAAGTTAGAAGGTAATTTCTAGTCTGAAATTTGCCAAATGAATGGAATTCTGCAGGGGTACATGTGAGAACCAGACCTGAAACTTCTCTTGGCAGTGTTATTCACAGATTTCGGTTGAGGAAGACCACATCTGAAGAATGTGAAGCTCGCATTCTTAGTCATATCAAAAACACTTTTATCTAAAATTTCAGGTTTTATTGAGTCGTCGGGCCTAATTCTGAGTTTATTTGAACCTATGCCAATCTTAACCAACTAATGAAAGTCAGGTATTTCAGAGTTGTCTCTGTATTTATGGATATAACACTGAGTAGAAGCAGCACCACAGATCAATGAAAATATTAAGTATGGTGTGTTGGCTCCAGCTCTTTGATATCAAACAGAACATTTAAAGGAGATTTATTCTGAAACCGAAGCAATTCATACAAGGGCCTGGAATTCTGGAACACTTAATTTCTTTCTGTTTTGAGGTCAGAAGCACGTGGCTTTTTTCCAGTATAATCTGATCTCAGCGTAATGACCCTTTTCATCTTAATAGTGTGAGGGGCCTTGGTATAAACGAGACTTACATCGTGTTTGAATCTCCTTTTGAATCCGCTTTGTTTTAATCATTGTTGTCCATTCCACTAGCTATAAATATATAGGTGGCGAGGAGATAAAAGGGAGTTATGTGGTTAGTTTATGTGTGATAAATTGCTTTCAATGTGTATTCATGATATTAGGGAAGTGGCTTCCTAGGTGAAGGGAACTACGTGAAAGATCCCTTACGTAGTTATATTTCTCTACTGAAATGGAAGATAAGCTCTTGATACAAAACTCATCTAAATCAATTTGGACTGTCCTTTAAACTTCTGCTGGCACTGCATTGGGTCCTGGAAGCAAATGTAGACCATAGAGTTGGAAGCTATTCCAATGGAAATAAATGATAATTAGTCAAACCACTTACAATACTGTGAATTATGCTCACACCAACAATTGCTTTCCTAAAATTTAGTATACTTCTAGTTTGTGTCACTATAAGACTACAGTGAGAATAATGTGCTTTTTCTTTCTGAGAATATCCCATTCTGTATTCCAGATATCTTTATTTCTCACTACAAATGGTAAATTAAACTTCAGTGATTCAAATCAGATATTTGCTAGCTATTGATGGATCATATTTTGGAATTTTTAATAGAAAACTATTTCATGACAGATAAGACTTCTGATAAGTTTTTGGGGCGTTTTTTGATTGAAAAAAGCTTTAGATACTATCATCTGTGCCACTTGCTATCAGGTACCGTCAGTAGCTATTATTTCTTATCAAATCAGGCAGGCATGGGAAACAAACTGATTAAGTTTGGCATGTTGCCCACAAAAAAAAATGCATTGTTACCTAAATCCCTCTGTTGCATTTATCCTTTTCAATGTATATATAATTTCATGAGAAAGCTTTGCCTCAAGGGCTTTGGCTCTGTACATTTTGGATGCAAAATACAAAGCAAAGAACAAAAGATGCGTCTGATATGCTATTAGAACTTTCCACTGATGACTGACTCTGATTCTAGTTAACTTCTAAGGTGGTGCTCAACATTTTTTTAAACTCTGCTTGTGATTTTGTAAAGGCATTGATCTCTAAAGTTCAGAAGGAATACTAGAATTAGCTTAAAATTTATCCATTTTTCTTCTATCAGAACATTTTTATGCAAGCTCGTACTCATCTTGCAAATGAATACTCCCACTGACTTGCTTGCATTAACAGGTTCATCACAGTGACCTTGTATGTACAAGGTGGCTTAGGAAACAAGGTAAAATAAAAATGAGTGTGCATCTGTAACACAATATGATTCTGATTTACTGAAGCACTTAAGCATTTGTCTAATCATCACCTCCTATAAATGCAGCTAAATTTTGGAGAACAGAAATGTAGTATTAGTGGATATTTGATAAAACAGAAAGTTCAGGTTTCTTTTTCCTTAAATGCCGTTAGTTTCAGTCATGCCACCAAAGATGGCTTTCTCAGTAACTGCTTATGGTATATAAAATAAAAAATAATAATTACTAGGCTGTCATGTAAAGAGACCAGTTGAATCTGTGTTTAATGTCAACTAAATGTCTTAAGTTCCCTTTTCAGGTTAAATATTTAAAATAATAGGGTAGCCATCTCCTTAGCACAAAAGCAATAGAAGTGTGGCTACTATGATAAGAGGATTAAGGAAAGAAAAAAATTAAAATAGAATATATCTAGAGAAGAGACCAGGATGCAGAGCATCATATTTGCTGCAGATAATTAAATCTCTCAGAGAAACTTGAGTAATTCCTTAACTGCAATACTATTTGGTGAAAAGAGAAACTGGCTACACGAAGATGAAGGACCAAAGCAGGATGTAACGTAACTTTTTGTCCTGTAACATTATTAAAGGTGGATGTAGCTGTGTTATTAGTTTTGTAATATTAGTATATTTTTATTTTAATTATTTTAAAATTAGTATATTTTTGAAATGTAATTTGCATAACTAATTGGCTTCAGGTGGCTTTGATATGTTAATGACAACTCTGAAAAAGACCCTGTAGAAATCAGTTAATGGAACTGGATATGCTTAGACATAGCCTTGGTGTTGTCTTTGGTGGAGGAAAAGCATGTGAAGTGATTTCTCTCTTGAGCTGATAGGATATGCTTATAATGAGAACTAACTTATGAGTAAGGCACTATAACACTGTATATTCAATGCATAATATTTGTTCTAGACAGTTTGAGAACACATACCACTTTTTGGACCCCTGTGTGAATGAATTACAATGAAGTAAAACTGGAAGTAAAACATGTTACTGACTTTCTTCCAAGCTCTAAATATTATCACAGTATCAACAGCATACATTCAACAGGAGTTTTGTCCCCATTCACATTTAACAGAATTACCCTGTAAGTCTCAGTTGGCTGGAGAATTTACTCCTCACATCTTATTTTCAAAATTGTTTGAGTTTATAATGATTTCTGCAAAGACTGACTGTACTGGGTCTGGCTGAACTGGAATTGGTTTTCCCCTACAGCAGCCCTCACGGTGCTGTGTTTTATGTCGGGAGCTGGCAGGGTGTTGATAGCACCCTGGTGTTGTGGCTACTGCTGAGCAGTGCTTACACAGCACCAAGGCTCTTTCTGATATTTCCCCCAGTGGGACGGGGTGGGCAAGATCTTGGGAGGGGACACAGCCAGGACAGCTGACCCAAACCGACCAAAGGGATATTCCAGACCATATGACCTCTGCTCAGTATAAAGCTGGGAGAAAGGAGGAAGGGGGTGGGGTCACCCTTGGTCCTCCGAGGCAACCACTCCGCGTATTGGAGCCCTGCTGCCTGAGAAGGCCTGACATCGCCTGTCCATGGGAAGTAGAGACTTAATCTGTTTGCTTTTCCTTCCGCGCGCGGACTTTTGCTTTGCCTTGCTTATATTAAAACTGCTTTTGTTTCACCCACAAGGGTTAGTTTATCTTCTTTCCCCTCTTTACCCTATTGAGAAAACAAGGGGAAA
>NW_020799110.1:15961646-16173817 GCF_003259725.1 Athene cunicularia | reverse complement strand
GGGGGAGGGGAAGTGATAGAGCGACTTGGTGGATACCTGGCATTTAGCCAGAGTCAAACCATCACAATTACTTTCCTCTGTATCTCTGAAAGGAAAGGGAAATGCACGTTTTTCGGGATACTGTTATGTACCTGTTCAGAAAATAAATAATCCACAATCTTTTTACTTATGTGAAAGTTCCCTGTATAGCAGAAAAGGTTTTACCTTCTGTGAGGCAAGAGGGTGATAGAGATACTTACTGCAGATACATAGATTTATTCCTACAAAAAAAAAAAAAAACAACCCTAACAACCTTAAGTCCAGTATTATATGGACTCTACTTTGGTGTTACAGGTCTTGAAATAATTCTGTTGGAGAGAAGAGGAACTGGTAGTTGGAGAGAGGGAATAGCAACACCTCTTTTCTCAAAAGGTGTATTTTGCAACACCATGTTCTGCTAAACATTTTCTTAAAGGTGAGCTTGTTTCTCAAGAGATCAGTCCTGAAGTAGAACTCTAACTTTTTCTGAAGTTAGAGAATTCTAGACGAACTGATGTCAAGTTGCAAATTAATTTCACATTGTGTGGATTTTTTAAAATGTATTTGTTTCCAACAAAAATGTTAACCTCATTAAAATAATTTCATTTTTAGTTTTACCTCAGAAAAATTTCATTTTCTACCACTTCTAGACTTTGCCTTTCTTCTTATTTTTATTTAAATATTATTTCTGCATATGACATCCAAAACCTAAAGCCACTAAAAATAGAAATACAATGAGATACAGCCTCTGGAATACCTTTTTTTTTTAATCACTGCAGCAAAAAGGAGGCACTGCTACTCTTTCCATGCTATCTGAGGTGTTGAGAACAGTGCCTGTTGCAGGGTTATCCATGAAAGGTTCCCAAATCTGCTCTTTTTGGCTCATTAAAGTCTCAATTTAGTGACCATCAGATCTTGTCTTCACAGGCTTTTCCCAAAAGAGCAAGTATCATGTTTTTCTTGGTTCAGACATTCACAAAATTTGTATTTACATTAATTGACCTTTATGAGAAGTGGGAATGGTGATTTGTTTCTGTGTGTCTGTTTGTATTTTCATATTTCCTGTAGTTGAGAGGGATAAAGATTGTCCTTTTGAAATGTCAAGAATAAATGAGTATAAAATAGAACGCGTGCTCATATGAATTATTAAAGTCATTTCAGATCTGTGCCATTGAAGTCAGAAGGATTTTACAATAGATGGCAAAGCCTGTACATTAATATTTAATTGGTAGGTGGTACTTCTAGAAATGAGCCTAAAATTTCCTGACTGACCTGCAAAGAATTTGGGGACATGAAAGATGTTAGTGGTTGGCTCTGTATATGGCTCTGAGTTTGTAATAAGGCACCTATACTAAGTACTGTACTTGTTTTGATTCTAAAACTATGAAGTTGTTCATAGTTAAATTTGAAATATAAATTTGGCAATTTCAATATTTTAGTCCAAGATTATTAATAAGTTAAGGTTTGATTTGGTTTGTTGTTTTCCAAAGATATCTATATATATATAGATAGATATAGATATAGATATATGTAAAAATAAGGGGGTTTTAATTAATTTTTAAAGTATGTGCATATCAGTAAATTTAATTATGTCCAAACAGATTATTTCAGTACTAGACTATAGAAATAATATTTTAGAATAGATTAACTCTGCCAGTACCTGTATCACAGTAACAGAATAATGTAAGATCTGTTGCACTGCAGGTTTTAGGACCTGTCTGCGCTTTTCCCCTGGGAGAGGCTACAGCCATTTTTCAGTTATAAATTTTGAAGGTGACCCCAAGTCTGAGCTGAACATCAGCATCTTACAAATGCAGACCCTGCCCTTACTCTGATTTTTAAATACTGCTCGTTGCCTTTGATGCTGTTATTGCTGTTCCACACTAATGATGGTTTCAAACCAGATGCATCTGCATTTGTAAAACGGCATACATGTAAGAGATAAATGACAGGTGTGTTGTCCTCATGGCTCTTTTAAGAAAAGCCTAACAATAGCTTGCACTGAATTTACCTAGTCAGTTAACACAGCTCCTTAGTGCCTAACAGACATGGTAAATAATGCAAGTTAGTGAGATAAAGTGCGTGCTGACCTTAGGACCTCAGCTGCGTTGTTGTGAAGCAGAAAGTGCTAGTTATCCTAAAGATGTAAAGAAGTGTACATAAGGGTTCCAGCAGTGTCAAATCCATTTGAATCTGAATTTTATACAGCAATTGATCCAGTCCTTCTGACCTTGAAAGTTTGATGTATCCGTAGGGAGAGAAAAAAGTGTTTACTTTCAATTATATAACATTGCTGGATAGCCATATGCAGGTCACATAATTGGTGGTTTTATCTATGTTTTAACATTTGGTAACAAACAGGCTTTTTTTCTTTCAATAGACATTCAATTCACAGAAGACAGGGAGGTTGAAGTGTGTTATCTGTAAGTTAGGTAACATCCATAAGTTCTCGGAATGGATTGCTCATTACACTTTCTTTACATTTTCTTTCTGACTGTTATTAGTATTTGCTGTCAATTGTTGTTCTGATTGCCAGACCCTTGAACACCTTATAGTACCAGGTGTGTTGTTACGATATAATCCATAAAGTTGGTTTCCAACATTGAAATGGAGAATTTCTGAGACATAGCTTGGAACAAGTACTTGTTACATTTCCGTGTGGGCTGCTGTGGCAATATGAATGATACAAAATCAGAAGTACATAGTGGATCTGCAAATCTAGGAGATCCAGTTGAACTGTAGTGGATCCACTGTTGCTATTGTACATATGGGACAATTGGTGAGCAAGACTGGAGACCGCACTGTTGACTCTGTAGTCAACAGCTATCTAATAAACTGAAAACATGCAGAAGGACTCCAAATGTTACTTCTGGGTCAGCACTTCAGTGATCACAACATAGCAGCTTGGCTTCTTTTCTTGCCAGTGTCAGGATAATTTGTCTTGAGAGTCAGAATGAGAATTTGTATTTCAAACAAGGCTGCTCATATCCAAGTCATAACCATGCAGGTTAATTTGTCTTGAAACATGGAAAACAATCTGTTCTGTAATCTCAAAAAATTACCCATTTCTGGAGTGAATGCATAAGAAAATCCTCCAAGTATATATTAAATAGTTAACATTATGTAAACTTCAAATAATAGACAATTAAGTTTTACATAAGCTTCAGACTGGGTATTTGCTACATGTTGTCTCTAAATTTCAACTTTGGTGTTCTATGGCAAAATATACTGTTCCTGATTTGGAACATTCAAATGACTCTTGGCTTTGGAGGAGAATTTGAGAAGATAGAAAGGAGATGAATTTCCAGGAATTAGGGAGGGAGAGAAGCCTAAGTACTTCTGACTCCTCTCTGACATAAACAGAGAATGAACAATAGGAGCTAGTGGGGAATGTGTATGCCTCAAGGCTGCCTGTGAGCAGGCCTGCTATTACTTAGTAAACTCATTTTTTATATAGAGTACTATTTTATAAATAAACAAGCAAGCAACAATTTTCCATCTCTCTTATTGGTGAGTTGTCAGCTACAACAGAATGATGTTCTCTATAAAACCTTGATTATGTTATATATGTTTTTCTTGGGTATAGGATGTAGAGCCAGGGAAATCCTACTCCTTTGGTTAGCTAAGGTCACCAGAATTGTTCTGCCTTTCTACCTTTTGCTATCTTGTTCTTCAGTGCTATCCTTAAGTATGCTTTTTTCTTGAGGCTGTATTCTTCTTAGACATGTAATGTTACTGTGTAACCCGGATAGAGGGCTGTGAGGTTTTTCCGTATTTGTACCACTCAGTGTGTTGCAGCTACTTTCTGCTCTTACTTGTCTGGGAAAAAAACAAGAGCAGTGCTGTAGCAGTGCTTTATAGAATCATTTAGGTTGGAAAAGTCTAAAATAGTTGAGTCCAACCATTAACCTAGCACTGCCAAGCCCACCACTAAACCATGTTCCTAAGTGCCACATCGACACATCCTTTGAATGCCTCCAGGAATAGTGACTCAACCACTTCCCTGGGCAGCCTGTTCTAATGCTTGGCAACGCTTTAGGTGAAGAAATTTTTCCTAATAGCCAATCTTAAAGCTCCTCCTGGTACACTTGAGGCTGTTTCCTCTCATCTTGTTACTTGGGAGAAGAGACCAACACCCACCTCACTACAACCTCCTTTCAGGTACCTGTAGAGAATGATAAGGTATCCCACAGCCTCCTTTTCTCCAGGCTAAAAAAAAACCCAGTTCCCTCAGCTTTCCTCATAAGACTTGTGCTTTAAACCCTTTATCAGCCATGTTGCTCTTCTTTGGACACTCTCCATCACATCAATGTCTTTCTTGTAGTGAAGGGCCCAAAACTGAACACAGTATCTGAGGCGTGGCCTCACCAGTGCCGAGTACAGGTGGACAAATCACTTCCCTGGTCCTGCTGGCCACACTATTTCTGATACAAGCCAGAATGTTATTCGCCACCCTGGCCACACTGCTGCCTCAGTGTTGATCTGGTTTAACTGGTTAGCTGAACAGGTATTATGATGCTATACTAGAGCAGAAAGTAAACTAGTACTTTACCCTCTGACACTGGTGCATAGCAAAATCTGAAAAAGATGTAAATCCCATAAAAAACATGGATAGAAAATAGACCCAGTAGAAAAGTTTCCTACCAAACTTAGGAAATATTGGCTGCCAGGGAATGTGAGACTAGATGAATCACTGCTGTTATATGGTATTGTAACAACCATTTTTGTAATCTCAGTCAACTCACAGCACAATTAGAGTATCATCCAATCTTTATTTACTAAAGTTTCTATCCTGATGTAGGAAAGGTCATTCCACTTTTATTCTTTTTGAAGATATTATAGACTTTCCCATCATTCATGTAAATGTCTGTCTTATGATTAACATTTTAGTCATTTTTATTTGCAGAAATCAACTATATAATGAACACAATACCAATGATTCAGATGCAGAATTTGTCATGTCCCTGCTTTTTTCAGCTAGGAGAGGGTACAGCGCAATTTCCTTGTGTTATTTATAATTACATTTAAGTTTTTCCTAGAGAATCTTAAACTTTCCACTGTCATCTTATAATGTTCTTCCAAGTTCCAAAGAATCTTGGCTAATACCAGCTCAGAATTGGGAAATTTGCCACTAAATCCCTGTTGAGGTCCTTATGGCAAGCTGATTGTTGGGACACTTTGTCACATTAAAAAAGGATTCCCTTTTTTCCTCCTTAATATGCAGCAATAGTTATTGGAGCAGTATTAAAAATTGAAGAAATATTTCTGGAGCTGTATTTTATTTTGACTTTAACTTTCATTTGTAGTTACATGAAATATTCCTAGCTGAAGTAGTGTGTTTTTATATATAATATTGTACTTTCATTTTTAAAAATAAAGTTGTTCCTGTGGGATAGCAGTGTGATGGTCGACACAGCATGGGCTTTAGGAAGTGGCACTTAGATAAGTGCTGCTGTAGGTGATTTTTTTCATGCCTCACCCTGTATCCAGTTCTAAATGCCAATAGAACAGATGCTTTCAACAATTTAATAAGTGCAATAAATTCTAATATTTACACTGGTGTTGCTTGATAGATAAACACTAAACATTTTCAATACTTGCACTTCAACCTAAAAATTGTTGAGCAGTAGAATATGGTGTATGACTGACTCTTGGTCTTTTTTCTGATGACCTGGACAGTGAATGGCTGTAAGAGTTCTGTGGTGCTTTACCATATTCTTTGACACTCTGGATCCACGTGTGATTAAGTGATCGTGTTATGAACTTACCTTCCTCTTTATATACATTTGCAAAAGATTACATTTAAGTAAGATGAGCTTTTGGTAACAATTGAGATTCAAACTCTTCTCCAGAGATCACGAGCTGATGTGAGAAACTGCTTGGTATCTTTATTATAGGCATAATTCACAGCATCTGCTGGATGCTATAACTGATGTTAGAGAACCAGAAACCAGCCTTATTGACAGGCAGTGAAGGACTGGGGAGGTGCCTCACATGACTGTCCGCTGGATGGATGTGAAGAAGCCTGATGGGGTATTGACCTGGCACCAGTTAGCTGGGAAAGTGATTCAGGGACAGCCGCAGTAGACTTCAGGGTAAGCCAGCTGGGTGCTGATGCTGAGTACTTGCTGTGGTGTGGTGCTGTGTCTGAGCTAATAAGCCCTATCAGCATGACTGCTTGTAAGATTTTATAACTGTGAATTGCACCCATGTGGTGAACTTGGTGGAGATCGCCCTGGAGTAGTCAACGAACTGTTGACACTTCACAGTGTAGACCTTCTCAGTTACCTCTGCGCTGTTCAGCGAGGAGCTGGGATTGATACATGCTTGGCTTTGCTCATGAGTGAGTTCATGGTTAAATCTGGAGAATTCATTCTTGCTGCCATTCTAGCAAGCAGTGAATACAAAAATATTTCCTTTCAAGAACTTAACAGGAGAGGAAAGCAAGCAGTGGGTGTAAAGCACATCTTAGTAGCTTCCTTGAAGATGTCCTCTAACAGTCTTGAAACATTTAATATATTGACAGATATTAAAGAATACACTTTCAAAAGAAATGAGTGCCTGAGTTAATTTCTGTGATACCATTTTTTACCTACCCATGAAAAGGACATGCAAATTAGGGACACCCTCAGAAATTCTGATACTTAGATGATGGCAAATTCCCAAATTTTGATAAATCTGTCAGCTGTCTACTTCAGGTAGCTAGAAATACTTTCAAAGGGCAAGACACCAAAGATAATTTTATGCTTGCTTTTTGCCAGAGGTTCAGTATTCCTAAACCAACTGCAGAGTGCACATATCCTGCAGAAAACTAGTGTATGCAGGCAGTAATTAAGCTGCCTATTTAAAGTAGCATCCTGAAGGTGAGAAAGAAGATTGGACTCCACTCACAGAAGATATGTACAATACCAGATCCCAAAACAAACATCTGTCAAATGAAATTGCTATGGTTCTTTATTGAAATACTTCTTTTTTATCTTAAAACAATAATATCTGTTCCTTTGATGTACCATCCTTTACTGTTCTCTGCTTGTACAATCCTCTGTAGCAAGCTATCCATTTTTGTAGCCAATAGCAGTAGCTTCTTCACAGATAATCAGAAATGTTTAAATAATAGAATGCTGTACAAGAAATACACCTTTGTAGTGATTTCATAAAGTGTCTCGCTACTTAATGAGGAACATTACTAACACACAAATAGCAAGAACTGTATTTAACTTTACAATCCAAACCTATGGAAAGCCATGTTGTGTTGTTCCCAGGGTTTTCTGTCATCTGCTGTTCTCTCTTGAAGTGCAAAAATACTCAAAACATTTCTCAGGATGATGCAGGAAAGGTTTGGCAAAATTAAGGCATAAAAAGCTGTATTTCATCAGTAGAGAACTACTGCAAATCCCTAAAGTAGATCCAAGAGAATGTGTGACAGAGTGGCACCGTGTGTTGGAGACACTCACACTACATGCAAACTAGTGCATCCTGAATGGAATAATGCTGCATTATGTAGGATTATAAACATTATAGCCAGCCTCTGTACATTTTTAATTAGCCAGAATAAAGCATTTTGCTGCCCTTGGTTAATGAGATAGCTCCAGCACAACCACCTGGCAATGCATTGCATTTTAGAAACACCCTGGTATTCAGCATATGCACTGCAATGTGACTCTGGAATGAATCATATTAAAAGAAACAAACAAAAAGAAGAATTAAGAGGGTGAATATCGGAGGTGGGATAATTACATTGCAGAATATTAATTAAATTAAAACCAAAAGTAATCCAGAAGTTATTTTGTTGTTGTCATTAGTCCTCTCTTTACTCATACCATGATGATAGAATGGAAGGAGAAATGTCCAGAGAATTCTGTCTTAAACTGTGGCTGCACTCCCCTAGGTATTCCTCCTGTCTTTTCTGAGAAGATTTTGACTATGAGAAAATTGAGTTTATTTCCTGCTGTGACATTTTTTTAGTTCACCTCGGAAGTAGTGTCTGCTTTAAGTGACTTCTCTGATTTGGGGTGGAGGGTTGACAGTTGTCCTAGCTAAGCCACAACATGTACAGATTTTGATAATTTAGGACTTTTTCATTTTATTGATCTTGACTACCTGACGTAAATACTGGAATTAAGAAAAGACTTGTCTTATCAGTGTGGTGCTCAATGGCCCCTTTACCATTCATTGTGTTTTCCAGTCTGTAACTTAGAAACTGAATTAATGTGATTATGAATAAGGTGTCAAACCTGGTCTGAAAATGCTTCCTTTGCTTTAGCAGAAGTACCTAAAGTACTGCTCTTTGCAAAGATTTATTACAAAGTGTAAAAGAAGAGAATAGCATAAGTCAACAAGCAGGAGATGGTGTTAGAAAGCCGCAGCACAGCACTTTGACAGGCAAGTACAGCTACAGGACAAAGGGGAAAAAAAGTCAAGACAGAATCAGGAAAGGAAGAGGTAAGAATTGGTGTTAATCCAAAAGTATTAGTGGTGCATAGCACTCCCCAGGAGTCACTGAGTTTAGGCAGAAGGCAATTTGCATTTTACAAACAAGCTTGTGTCATTCAAAGATGAATTATTAATTTTGTTTTTCTTCCATTTCAGGGTTATATGGAAATAAGAGAATATTTAAAAGCATCTAGCAGCTCAGAAATTTCAGCAGCTCTGTATGATTGTATGGTTTGATTATTTTTTTTTTCCTTAGAGAATTTCAGGTTATATATAACAAATGAGAATCCATAAATTGACATTGTATAGCAAAAAATTGAAGCATGGGGGGCAGGTAGGAACCGTGGACTATGAATCTTACTGTTATGAGGGAAACACTGCACATTCTTAGCATTGCCTTGTTTATTTATTTATTGTGAAGGAATGCAGACTCACATCTATTCCTGAGGACATTGGAGAAAGGTCTGCAAACCCCTTCCAGTCACTGGTGAATGCCTAAGGCAGTTCACAATAGGATCACAAACCTTCCCATGCTCTCTTTCTGTTCCAGTGAATCCTTAACTGTTATCTGCAGAGTGAAATAACTGAAACAGGCAAAAATGGGAGTGCCCAGTCAGCCCAGAATATAAATAAGCATAATTTTTGCATTTAGGTTTCCTGCAAACTGTATTGGATTATAATGAGCCATGAAATATGAATCTGAGTTTGCATTTTCAAAAGTTCTTGGTTGTTCACTTCTGAGAGTACAGTAATAGTCACAAAAGTTTTTGTTCATTTTGGGAATCTTTTGCAAAACACGTAATAAGTTCTGGTGGTCTTTACTGTCACAAGGTGGGTGCAAGCTGAGAGGGGAATTCTGTTCCTCTGTTGTTGGAGCATTCCTACTAAGTATTAGTTTAAAGGTTTTCTGACTACTAGCAACTGTTGCCAGAAGCAAAAGGAATAAGGAGCACACAGCTGGATTAATACCCCTTCTAGGAAGCTTCAAGATAGCCATGAAATTTCTCAATTAATATAGAAGAAAGCAGAATCATAAGCATTCCAGTAAGCGTGAAATAATAACAACAAAAACATAACTTTGCACCATCAGCCATGCCTGCTGTGCCACTGCTTGTGGCGTTGAACAAATTTTTTGCTCATTTCTCTTCTTGTGCAATTCATTGCCCTACAGTTTGCAAACCTGCTTCAAGGATGCACCATTTCTGCATAGACATACAGACTGAAATAGCTTGAGAATTACATAAAGAATTACAGAACTCATCTGGTAGTATTACTCCTCCTTTTAAAACAGGCTTAAATGTTGAAGGAACTATTTCTGTCAGTAATTACTATGGCGAACTGGGCATGTGACAGCCTTTACAGAAATGGACCCACTGAGTCCAGAAAATGATATAGCATAGATAGTTTGGAAAAGCTACAGTCTTATTTCTTGCCTAAGAGAGATTCAAATAAAACATAAAAAAAAAAAAAAAAAAAAAAAAAAAAGTGTTAAGAGTAGCTGTATAAGTTTCTGGGAAGACTGTTAGCTTGTCAGATCCATTCTATTTTCCTACGTCCTCTCAATCTTGCAGCCTTTTCTTCCATATTCTTTTCAATTCCCCTTGAGTTCAGTGAATTCGGTTTGTGTAACGATCACAGGATATGAGTTTTCCTATGCCATGTTTTGTTCATTGTGAAAGGTGTACTCCAGAACCTTTACAGAGAGAATTAAAAACCCCACCAGCATGCATATCAGCAGCTGAAACAAAATCCATTCCTTTGTTGTCCCTTTTTCCTCGTGGATTTTCTTTGTAAAATGTTTGGTGAGAAAATGTTGCTTTCCTAGCCTTAAAATAATAAAGCTTTTTTCTGTATTTTGTTCATCTCAGGAAAAATAGGGTATAACTTTGCCCTAGTTTCTGAGGTTATACTTTCTTGGAGTAGGGAATCCTGGTTCCTAGTCCTTAGCCAGAAATATAATCATATAACTAAATATAACTTCAACATTGGATGGAAGTAAGCTGTAAAATATTCTCTGAGCAGAAAGAAGGCTCTTGTCACTTGTCAGTAGACTGAGTGGAAATATTTGCTAAACTGTAGGAGGAAATCCTATTGCAGTCTAATGAAATGATTTTGCGAGTTTGGACTGTAACAGCTTTTTGCTCTCAATATTTAAAAGAGCTCCCTCTGCCCTCATGTGAATAAGAATATAGAAGACTTCTCTTTCCCAGTGGTTTCTGTTTTTCAGCATCATCCATTTTGTAGTTTAGTTTTCTGTTGTCTATAGAAAGCAATTAGGTCACTATACTTCTTAGAGCTTTACCAGTTGCAGAAGCATTTGTAGACTAATTGATTAATCGCTAGCACTGCTTATCATCCCCATCATCTTCTAAACTGGAATGAAATTAATTGGAATAGAAGGAATTCCATTCCTTAGCCCTGAAGGCTGAACTGGCACAGGTCAGGGTGACAGGGCTTGGGCGTGGTAGATCTCTGGTCCTATCTCCAGGGTTTCTTCAGTTGTATTCTGCCCTTTACTACCTGACTTAGATAACATCTACTGTACATCCTCAATTAAACAACAAAAGTTAAGCTACTTTGTCGAGAAATAAACCTCTGCTTGAAATTCCTCACTGTAACTCAGTTTGAACTCTAAACTCAAAGCAAAGACTAAGGCTAGAGAATGAATTATGCATGTGGTGAGATCATAAGGGAGCAGGTTTTAATGACACATAGAACACTTACTAGTTCTTTTGGGGATCTGTATAGGAAATTAACTTACCTGTATTTACTAGCCCCCCAAAAAAGGCAGGGTGGAGGCAATGAAAAGCACCAAGTTACCTCTTTTCTAACGCAGCTGTTTATTAATGAGCAGGTGTTGAAGCAGGGCTCTGCCATAAGGCACTAAGCTCACGTTCATGTGGGCAAAGATTTTCACATGCAGGTGAAAGGAGTTCTTCTAACCTTCAACCTATGGTATCTGAGAATGGGCCAAATTTTGAGGCTAGCTATGTAAGTAGTGTTTCCCAGAGTTATAAATTTAGGAAAATGTTAACTATTAATACTCTTCTCTTACTTTTATAAGCTTATACTATTCAAGTATCTTTCAGTTAATATTTATATTCTGTTTTCCTGAGTCATTTGATATGTTCAAAAATATTTTGAGTAATGTCATAAGGTTGGTTCCCTGTCATGTCTTAAGATCAATGCTGAGAAATGGGACTTCTGGTTTAGAAAATGCTTCTAAAACTACTCTCAATAAATAAATAAAAGTTTTGAAAGAGGACTTCCATGACTTTAGAATGCTGACATAGCTATTTATCTATATATCAGATGTGATGAAAATGATAAGGCTTTCCTCATATTGTCTGATAAATCAGTTAAGCATTGATTTGGAATGTCCATTTGTTGCTAGCTCAAACATAAGTCAATATAGATGACACTTGCTAGACCCTACCAAGCCAAAATACCTATCTCTCTCTGCTCACATGGCTTGATCATGAATGCATTCTCATGTCAGACTCACAAGTGCAACTCACAATTTAAGAGAAGAATATTTCTTGAAGGAAAAAAAAACCAAAAACCACACAAACCCCAACCTAGTTTCTTTAGTATAGCTCATTCAACGTCCAAGTATATTCAAGCTTAACTTTAGATAAATAGGACTCTTTTCCTTAAATACTGGTAGGCTATTTATCAGAAAGGGTGAAAAAGTAATCCTGGAGACCTGTTAATAGCTTCTGAAAATCAGTGACTAAAGGCAGTATGAAGAGAATATTTGTTTTCTTCCCCTTTAATTTTTAAATGAGACCGAACAACGTTATTATAGTGACATTGATGAAGTCACCTGTCAGTGAGAATTTAAAAATATATTCAGAATGAGAAGCCTGTTGAGCAGTTTGTCTACAGTAATTATAAGGAACAAAATGTTCTACTGAATATTGGCAGATTCCTAACTTCTCTTTGTTCTGTCAAGGAAAAGAGGGTCATATCCTATTACAACTGGCTTTTAATGTATTATGCAAAACAAGAAGTTACAGAGTTAAAGAGATTAAGAGTGTACTATTAAGAGGAAAAACATGAGCAACTGAATAAGATGGAACAAAAATGTTGGAATCCTCATACACACAGAGAAGATACAGTTTCATGTCTTACAGCTTACCTGAGTTGTCAGCTGAAGCACTATTAGCATCAATTAAGATATTCCTACGGAAGCTGGCTGTGGCAGAACAGTTTAGGCCTTTCTCCGTAAATATTGAATTTTTCTACTGGCTGTGGACTTCATCTCACTGGCAGAGCTCCCAGTTATCTCTGAAGAGCATGAATTGACCTCTATTTGCATTTTTCTAAAGATGCATTGGATGTCCAAAATCGGTATCAGACAAGTAGGTCTAATTTGCAGCGGCTGGTCTTTTTGACTGTCTACTTCTCTTCTTCCCCACCAAAGGAAAATCTACAAATTGTTTTAATTACATACTTATAATTTCCAACTTCAGTCTTATGAGATATGAAACTTCATAGTTTATTTTCCTCCACTCTAAAATACAAGTCTGTACCCTGTATGAGAGCTCAGTGTCTCTAGGTTTTTTTCTATTAAATTCTTTTTGTCCTCTTTCTACAATTACAGCAGAACAGTTTCTGCAGTAATTCCAAGTTATGTGCTGTGTGGAACAAAAAGGATCCCAGAACTCACTGTAAATGTCTTCTAGAAAAGTTCATAGCATCCATTTTGTCTCCTTGTCTGCCTCCTCCCTTCCTGCAGCACTGGAAGAGGTGAAAGAATTTGATTTAGTGGTCAGATCTTGATTTTATAGTGACATAGGAATCTATGGGCATGTAATTCCTTTATCAGGATTTTTGTTACCTATCCAAAGTTTTGGTGGATGAAATAATTAATCATAAAGCAGTGGTTTATGTGTCATGAAATGCAACTGCTGATGACTGAAAAGGATCCATCTTTCAAAAGACCCTTTTCCTGAAAATTCTTGGAAACCAAAAGAATGTATTTGCAGAAATACTATTTACATTTTGATGTGCTTAGGTATTGCCAGTACAACAATGCGGAGTATAAAATCTAGCTGATTAGTTAGATTAGAAACTTAAATTAGGTTATTTTAATTCCTGAGCTCTCTAAATTAACTATTTAAAGCTGGTGCATGTACTTCCTGCTGAACAAAATTTTCTGTGTGGTACTTGTCTTTTGTATCTGTGAAAAGAGGTGATGAATTCTTTCTTAGAGTGTTAGTTGTTTTATGTGAACGAGTTTTCAGAACATGGGATGTGCATATGCCAAGCTTAATTCAGAAAATAGTAAGAGTCCAGCCATTTGCTTGTGTTTTAAATATGGTTTGGACTGACTGTAGCTGAATCAAATACAGACAAGATAGCATTGCGAATGAATGGAATAGCAGGAAAATATCATTTGGCTTAATAAATTGTAATTTCATTTAATCGGTACTAACAGGCATCTAAAAATACATATACTGACATTTAGAAAAATACTCTCTGTTTTTTGCTAAATCATATTGTTTGTCAGGAGCTAAGTTTTGATCCTACTCTGGAAATATTTAATTGAAACTGGTCAGTTTGTATAGTGAAGCAGTGTTCAGTGTGAGTAAATGTATCATATGTTTAATATCTATAAGGGATATTTTAAATTGTAATTACCTTACTTGTATGAATTGAATAGTAACATAGTCTGTAATACACTGACAATTTCAGTTCACATACATTTTTGAAGTAAATGTAGGGTTTTTTGTTGAAATCTCAAGTATTAAGATCTGTTACTTATTTGGTGTGCTGTTCACAAGATACTGCTTACTTCTGAAGAGGATGCAGAATCTTTGGTTCCCCCTCACACCCGCACTGCCTGCATTCATATCACTGTTTGTAAGCGTCAGTTCAGTTCATATGAAGGGCAAACTGCTATCAACTTGTAGTCGTCACAAAAACAAATGACCTGTAAATATACAAAGTAAAAAGTGCTATACAAAATAATATTTCCTATGATGTTTGACAGGAAGCAAACAATCCCAACTAGTACTTCTCAACTCACCTGATCACAGCATGCAGATTAAAAATGTCATCAAAAATGGGAAGCTATACTCTTTGTTCCTGACTTGAAAAAAAATAGCTGTATGTAACTAAATCCTGCATTTCGACTTTCTGTGCGAGCTTGAATAAATTTCAAATCATGACCATCGATAAAATTGATTATACATTTTTGAAAATCATAGTCCCCCTGCAACTTAAAGTTTCTATTTGCCCTTAAAATAGGTGGAGAAATTAAATATCTGTCTTCGCTTCTAATTTCTAGATTTATCTCAAAGAAATTTTTGCAGATTTGCTTGCTGCAAAATAGCTCAGTTTGAAGCTCAGAGCAAATACTTAAAGATTTGCTTGATATTCTGAGGATGTAAATGTTTAATTAAATATTATGGTGAATAACCAGTACATGGTGATAAGTGTTAATTTACTACACAAACCTACCTTGAAAGTGTTTGAGTAAGCCAAAATAAGTGCAATTTTAGATAGTCACTTTGTTTCTTTGGTGACCTGATACCAAACTTACATCCAGCACTATGTATTTATGATCTCTATACCAAATCATAATGTAAAGTATAATAATTGCATCCCTGCTGTGTTTGATTCTATAAATTCCTGTTTATATTAGCATTTTGTGGGAAGAAACGAGCAACAAAAACATGTTAATCTCAGAAGAATTAACCCTAGTTCAATCATTCTCAGGAGTTGGAGGAGATGTTTCATTGGTTTCACCTTGTGGCTTTGGTGTGGAAATTTCAGTATTGAAGAGATTTAAAAATATCTAGAGGCATCTAGAGAGAAACTAAAAAATCACTTGCCTTAGCAAACAGAACTGTTTGTCTTAAATTTAGCAACAAGCTAAACTGTCCCCATTAAAAAACCCACATAAATCTCTATGAGCAAAAATTTCTAATATATCTGTGCTTGATCTTTCATTTGTCTAATGCTTGTGAGTCACTTTAGTTCTATCTGCTTTGTACTACCAGAAGAATAACAACTTTCATAACCAACCAGCAAACTCAAACTAAGAGGCCCATAATTAAGTGATCACTAATAAGTAATATTATTAATTGTGTGACAGTTTTGGCTGTGTGTGGTGCTACCTTAGTGGCAAATATGTTGTCATATATTATATCAGCAGCTGAAGGAGAGGCAATGGTTCGGAGTTAACAATTTTCTCACCTGCACATCTTGTGTTCTACATTTTGGTGGTTGGTAATAGTGTAATCTGCACTGTTTAGGTCTATGTGTATGTTAGGGAACCCATAAGATTCTTCAGAGCTAAAGAGCAGCTAACCAGAGATGAGAGCATAGGAGAAAAATGTAACCCATGTTATACCTAAAAATTCCTGTAACTAATATTTTCAGTTATAATAGCTGCAGAGAGGATTCACGTTTCTTTGAATCCAAAAGAAGCCCGTGTGTGATGAACAGCTCAGTTTTTATTTTTGGCTGTTACGCTGCAGCTTCATTCTTGTTGTTCATCTGTCCTCCTGTGAGCTACTAGTTATGTTTCTTAAGTATCAAGCAGCAATTTTCATCGGCACTGTTTCTCCATCACTAAGTTGTATATCATGCATATCTCTCTCCTCTTAGCAGAGGCTGCCATTTAATTTTTCACTGGATAAAGAATAGATAAAGAGTCTAGTATATCTGTACAGCTTCATCTCTATTTTTAAGTTACTCTCATAGAAGTGGACTGTTAAATTGTCACACAGTCAAAAGCACAGTGGAATAGCATGATAACACGTGATGTCATAAATCTTCTAATGTTTATATCGTCTATTTTTAAAAGATTGAAATTGTCATTAATTTTTACCACAATTTTTATGTAAGATGCTTGCCATGATACTCTGTTCTAATATTTTGTAGGGGGAGAGAATAGAATATTGGAATTATATTGAAAATATAGTTTGGGGGGGTTTTACCTACTCTTGCACTACTGATCAAGTAGTGGCTTTTTTAATTAGAAAACAAATGTTTGACAAATGAAGATTCTTCAGAATATTAGAATATTTACATGCAAACAGAGGTAATTCTATGGCAATTAAAAATCTGTTTCAGACTCTTCTGTCATCAGAATCCAAGCAGATTCAGTATTGTGAGGTCAGCCATATATCATGAACACATTTGTCATAGTGACTGGATTTATTGAATTTTGACCGATCAGAGCATAAGTTACATAAAAAGTATCCTTAAGGCTGTATTCCTAACGAGAAATAAATCCTGCTAATAAAGTAAGCACAGTTAATGTAGTGATGCAATCATTCACCTACATTAAAAACAACAAAGAATGATGATGTAGTATCACTTGGATTTTTTTTATTTAGCCTGAGTTGCCATAGCAACCATAGGAATAATGAGATCACATTTTAATTAAGACTCTCTTAGTAATCCTGATTCTAACAGTTGCTTGCCATAAATACATAGTATGCTGATACTCATATTAAATGCAGAGGAGGTTGATAAATATACTGGTCACTAGAATTTTACTATACTTGGAGGAGGGTAAATCCAGATTCAGAACATCAGGTAATCTCTTTCAATCTTGCATATTACTAAAAGATGACAGGAAAAATAAAAATAAATCTCTGACAGGCAGTATTCTTAAAAAAGCTGGGAAAAGTAAGAAATACTGTTATGTCTTTGCATCTATTGAAATCAGCACAGAGTAAGATGGTAGTAATACATGCTACATTTCTCTGCAGAAAGACTGCCACTCCTTCTTGAATCAGGTGCAGATTTCATGGCTAGTGAATTTAGGAGTGACTGCTGTATAAACAAGATCAGAGACCATGAAGCATATTAACTGGAAGATTGCATGTGTTCCTGAGAATTAAGTATCCAGTTAGGTGATTTTGCTAAAAACAGTCAAACATCTGAATGTTGACACTCCATAGTTTAGAGAACTATCTAGTTAAAATGCAAACCCACTTATGGAAAGAAATAATTAAGAATCAGTTTTGAACTGAACTCAGCTTCTTCTTCTATCCCTTTCTGTAAGCCAAACACCTCTAGGTCTTGAGAATGTTACTGTCTAAAATTTAATACCAGAAGAAATAAGAATGCAAAGTTGTCATTGCACTGCTCTTCCAGTCACTCAGCTGTAGGTTTCGACCAGATTTTACTTGAAATACTTGATGGACTAATTAAACAACAGAAAGGTTTGTGAATTTGTCTGTGTGGTAGGGCTTGCGTTTTTGTTTTTTTGGGGGTCTTTGTTTTGGTTTTGGATTTTTTTTTTTTGAGATGTGAGAATTTTTTACCTGTCTTAAATTGGATCCGAAAATTTTAAATAAAATCTTAAAATATAACCATCAATTAGGTCCTTAATGTTTATTGTGGGTAGTAGGGATAGTTAGAAGTCAAGTATTGAAATGAACATACTGGAAAGTTACTTGAAGCTGGAAATTTGTCAAAAATAACGTCAGCTTGTACTGGAAAAACATTTGAGGAGGAAGAAGGTTACACTAGAAACTTGTAATCACCAATACTATTCGTGCAATCTCAGAAGGTAACAAGCATAGCAGAAATCAATTTCATAACACAGCATAAACTGTAAAAGCTTAAAATGTCATTGCTAAATTGGTTTCCTGAATACTATTCAGAAATATTTACTTTGGTGATTGCAACCTACATTCCTGCCACTCAACAGATATATATCTCTTTGCATGTCTTTAACCTCTTTGATCTTCATACTGTTTAAAAATTCTGGGATTTCTGACTTCTTATAGTTTACAATAATTTCCAGCAAGGATGTAGAATTAGCATTTCAAGTACAATAGATTTATTCAATGGGATGGAGAAATAATCTTCTGTCTTCAAGAACTTTTGATAAACAGATCCAGCTAACCTGCTTGCCTTCAAACCAGGATGAAGTACTGGCTAAAGGTTTCTACCAGACTATTTCTCAGTTCTGTGTAATAGGATGCTCATGATAAAGACTGTGTTAAAATGCAGCCATATTTTGCAATAGAATCATTGTACTACATCTGCTTTTAAGTATTCACATAGGATGTATGTTCAAGGAGGAAATCAAGAGATAATATTTATATATAGGTCAGACTAGGCTGATACAGGAAATTAGTGGCTGGATAGTGATGGGATGATTTAGTTCAGTCTCTCTGTTGCACTGAATGATGTTGCAATGATGAATACAAGTCTTTCAAACTGACCTGGTTATGACACTTTATACTATGCAATTCCAGTGTGATATAATTCAATATCCTCTGCACAACGCATTAGCTGCTTAATTAATTGCACTAATGACATTGTCCAACATTTTACACTTAGTGACAGAAGATTAGGTTGAAGTAACATTCACCCTAAAATCTATTCAAATAAAATTCAGTAAGAGTATCCCAAGATACCATCTGCGGTATAAGCAACTATAAGTATCTATCACAGACTATAATGAATTCATTCAATTGAAACCAACATTTCAAAGAATTTTTTACTGTTAAATAGATTTGCATGCTTCCTCGTTATGCTATTATTTAGAGTAGCAATGCTTTTTGGGTTGGGTTTTTTTGTTTTGTTTTGTTTTGGGTTTTTTCTGAGTTACAATACATTTTCAATTCACAGAAACATAAAAAAGACAATAAAACTAATGTGAAATATCGGAGAAGTATATTGCCATATGTTATACTGAACCTGAATATCCTCTGATGGTGGCATTGAACATGAAAAGCATTTTGACATTTCCAATGGCAAAGTTAAAAAAAATGAGAGGAAAAAAATCCCAAGAACAAAATTAGTTCTGGGTCAGAACACATTACTGCTGTTATGACCACAAAAACATCTTCTCCCTGCACAGAGCACCACTTTGGGAAAGTTCATTATTGCTGTATTGTGGTATACCACCACATTTTCATAACTAATTCAAGAAAGAAAAAAAATCTATTTAGGTTAGTCCTTTGCAGTTAACACACTCTATTCCATGAGAAAGTGATTGCTTTATAGTTTTCTTTGGTTTTGTTTGTTTTTTTTTTTCTACGTAATGTGCAAATAAAATTGCAAGTGGAATTTTACATTGCATTTCATGTTCTGTATTTCTATTCTCTCTAGATATGGAATTTGAATGATCAAAATTTTCAAAAACATTTGGAACATCATAAGAAAATATGAGCAACTAGGAACTGAACACTCTTGAAAATATGGCTGTTTCCTTCAGATGTCTATATAAGCCCTAAATTATTTCAAGGGAGGTGTAAAGTATGGCCAAGCTGTTATCTCCAACAGAAAACTTAGAGAACTCTTATAGTGAAATAAAAGGCTAAATACATGCTAACCTCCTCTAATTTAACAAAAGAGACTGAGGGAAGCATTCACAAAAATGCTGAACAGATATTAAGGATATTTTATGTTCTGATGTTAAATGATAATGCAACATTGATGAAAAATGTAGTATGGAGCTAGTGAATGGGTTACAGAGACACATTTGTCCAAGGATCAGAAAACTCTTCCAATACATGTTAAGTAGAATTTTTATGCCAAATTTTGTGCTAGTGCCTGCAAAAAACAATGTGTACTAGCAATTTTACTAAGTATATGATTAATAATTAAAATAAATGGCTGATTAGCAATTGCATCAAGAATGTAGGAATGCCTGCATATATATGAATCTCTATAAAAATAATCTCTAAATCATAAGAAGCTTTTAACAGCGTTTAGAAATTGTTTGATGATGACACAGAAGAAAACAATTTTCCATATGGTGTTTTTTCTCTGCCTCAAAACAATGACTTTTGTGTAGAGCAAGGGTTTTTTCCATTTTTGTGTTACCCTTATGCCACTAGCATAAAAGTAGTATCATTAGTGATCTCCAGTAACTAAACATTACGGAAGCTGGTATTAGTGTGTTGCGATTGTTTGATCGCCTGCTGTTACAACAGATGACATTTTCCTTTTTGAGTAGCTGAGGGGAAAAAAATAAAAAAAAAAATTATATAGGACTTTATCCTGAGAGACTTCTAACATGTGGATGGCAAGTAAAATTGTACGAAGTTGTAGTTCTTTGTGTGTGTAATCTTTCAAAATATTACCAGTAAAGTTATATGCAATTCTGTAGGTAATGACACAAGAATTTGACATTGAAATTATTCCTTGCATTTTGTAGAATTCAGATTTCCAGGGTGTATTCCTTGAAACTGGAATTTATTTTGTGTGTTTTAGTCATTTATTCAAAGGCTTTTGTTTCAATGATATCTTAACCTCCTTGACAGGAAGAACTTTTGTGCAGTCAAGTAGATCAATGTCTAGGATTGTTATACATTGTTCAGTGTGATATTTTTAAAGATCTAAGTAGACCTTTATGCCATACTAATGGTGTTCATTTTATTTCTGTTTTCATTTATGATTTCTTCATTAAATGTAGAATTTCCTGCTACACAGTATATGGACTTGATCTTTCTCTAATCATTGTCTTTTTTTCAGTCTAGTTGTGATACATTTCAGCAGTGCGGGGGGTGTGTGGGGTGGGGTGTGAAACACCAAAGATTGCAGTGTTCCTGATACATTCTACCACTCTGTTATTAGCATTAATATATTTTTTTACAATCTTATGACCATATTTAATATCAGCCACACGCAGGTCTACTGTCTCTAGGATGTCTTTCTTACTGCGTTGTCACTAGAAGACTCATGCTTAGCTTGTTCAAGTTGAGTATGTAACCATTTCTTCTAATTTATGCTCAGTCACAAAGTCTAGAGTTTCTTGGTGTTTGAATCGGAAATTCCATGCTATTCATCATGTCAGAGCAGTCAACCAGATAAATGTGGAAATGATCTGCCATCGTCTTCATTATTTCAGTACCTCTAGCAAAAACTATTTGATCTATTCAAATTAAATCCTTTGAAGAAAACAATATGTTGGAACAATGTCATACTTAAGGGAAAGGCCATGTAATTACCGTAACTTGGATATTATTAAGGTTCTGTAACATGTAAAAGCCATTTACAACACATATATAAAATGTGAGTCTGCTGTTCTGTAGACTTTTTACCACTCTCCTGTGCCTTGGCTTTTTTCCTAATCAAGTTAGTGACAGTGGAATGTCATTTCATGTTTAATTTGAAGAAGGCGTTTCTATACCTACAGCTCTTTCAGTCAATATGAAATATTTTAGCCACTCACTTCCATGCACAGTTGACCATCCAGGTGATGGAAAGTTATAACAAGCAAGGCAAAGAACTTTACTGTCCGATGAACTTTAGCTGTTATTAGATTGACCAGAAAAGCAAGTTTATAAGTAACTTGTTCCACATCTATAGAAAATGGTAACTCTGTAGTTATCTTATAAACGGGTTTTTACATGTCTAATATGATTTAATTTATGGTAAATGCGTGAATTTTCCCATAGGTGTGACATTACTCGAGTATAATTTTATTTACAACTTTTAACCAAGAGGTATATGTTTTCCCAGTAATCATACCTATATTTGAATTTTGTTATAAAATAGTTGGCATTTGAAACTTCATTTTTGAATGTCACATTCAGCAAGTTTGGTGAATGATAATTATTATATGCTTCATAATTTCCATTTTGTAATTGTCAGTGCTGTTTATTTTTTATTTACTTTAGAAAATGAAATGCATAGATACTTTGAAATGAGTAAGTAATTACGGAGTAGAACATGTTCTAAAGATGTGACACATTTTTACAATTAAAAGGGAGGAATGTGCAAACAGATTAAAAGATTTAACAGCTGCAACAGAATAAGATAAGCAGTCTTTTGCTTGAGAAAAATACAAAGATGACAAGAGAGGCATCAGTCTGGGATTTAAAAATGTGGCTTCTTATCCTTTAAAACTAAAAATCAAGCTGGAAAAGATTCTGACAAGAAATAGGAGTTTATATTTTGAATTGAGGCTATTCAGGTACAGGACCTTCCCTTATGAAGACAAGTACAAAGAAGAGCTAGTGGACTTTTGAGTAGTTATGTAAAGATTCTTCTGTGACATTTTTTGCATTACCGTGGCACAATATGTTTTTGGCTAAGCAATATACCCTGCTGTGACTAAAATTTTCAATCCCTTTTATCATCTCCCATACACCTGATGTGCAAACACAAAAGATCAATCCTCAACAGAGTGTAACAGCCATTACTGCATTTGTAAAGTTGAGTAGAATCAAAATATAAAAATAGGGAAAACCTTGACTCTTCTGCCTCTCTGACAATGTATTTCTATGTAAAAAGCAAATTAAGTAAGTTAAAGCAACTGAAATACTGATGTATATTTCTGAAAGATGAGAGTCTTGGCACAGATACATTTCTAAATTAGAACAATTTTGATAACACTGAAATTCTATGTTTTATTTGTTTTCCTTTTCCCCTTTATAATGAATTTTCATTAGAAATTCATAGTATTTTAATGTGGTGCCTAGAAGTGGTCAAATCTTTTATGAAATATTTTTTCTAACTTCAAGTGTTGCATAGGAATATGGTAATATTAGAGACTGGTTAATTCAGGATAACTGAAACTGTAGGATTTTTCCTTATGTTGCCACAGTAGCAATGTTTTTCCAATATTATCATACCTGTTAATTTTATTTATTATTTTTGTTTTAATGGTCCTATGTTGAAATCTGTGGGGGAAAAAACAAAAATAAAAAACTTCTGAATGCTATTCAACTAATGATGTTTTTTCAAATGTTGAATTTCACAAGTGTATTTTCCTATAATATTTGCTTAAAAAGATAATCTTGTTCATCAAAGCCAACCATCATTAGGATGAGATAATAACTTGAAGGAGGAATTCTTCTTTCCTTTCATATGGTCCTTGTAATCATTTTAGTTATCACTAACAGTGACAATTGACCAGCTGACCTGATACTTAACGTATTGGACTATTGGTGACCTACTAAAGTCAATGACATAGTGTCAGTTCTCACTTTCTGGTGATTTAGCACTATACATATCTTTTAAAGAGATGCCTCAGCAATTGAAGAGAGAATTTAATTCTGTAAATACCATGCATAAAAAAGTTATTGCTCCCACAAAAAATATAGGCTGATCAAACATGTATCTAAGTAACATAATAAAATAAGAGTGTCCAAAGAATGGCAACAAAGCTGAAGGGCCTGGAGCACAGGTCGTACGGGGAGCGGCTGAGGGAACTGGGGGGGTTTAGTCTGGAGAAGAGGAGGCTGAGGGGAGACCTCATCGCCCGCTACAGCTCCCTGAAAGGAGGGTGCAGAGAGCTGGGGATGAGCCTCTTTAACCAAGTAATAAGAGATAGGACAAGAGGGAATGGCCTCAAGCTGCCCCAGGGAAGGTTTAGACTGGATATTAGGAAGTATTTATTTCCAGAAGGGGTTGTTGGGCATTGGAATGGGCTGCCCAGGGAGGTGGTGGAGTCCCCATCCCTGGAGGGGTTTAAGAGTCAGGTTGACTTAGCACTGAGGGATCTGGTGTAGTTGGGAATGGTCAGTGTTAGGTTAATGGTTGGACTGGATGATCTTCAAGGTCCTTTTTGACATAGATAATTCTGTGAGAAGATGTGATTCAAGCTCTGGTCTTTATGGCATAATTCTGCAGAATTCAGTGTTGCATACATGAAAATACAGTTGAAATATTGCATGTATCTAGTCAAGAAAAAAGGATATTGTTGGAATAGGGCATGTGATAATATCCTGGGCAAACATGTGAGGTGTTGAATTAGAAAGGCAGCGATATCTACAGCATGGTTTTACCTAGTCTGGGTGTGAAGATTAGAGAAATTTCTGACATTGATCCTGACAATGTGGAAAGAAATGAGGAAGATGAGCCTTTTAGCTGCAATATATTAATTTTAGGACCATACATATAGTGTTTCCAATCTGCTACTTTGCAGAGGCTTTTCTTATTTTACTGAAATTCATACTCCAAGGGTGGAATGTGTGGTGAGGAATGCAAGTAGTAGTTCTGTTCTTGGTGTAGCATTATGAATTTCTGTAGCTGTATGCAATATGTTGTGATATGGGATTGCTTCTGAAAGGGTAGCATTATGTAGAAGAAGAGACTTTCTACAATCTTCTACTCATTAATTCCAAATTACTTCACTTTGTGACTGCATTGTTTCCCTTTTGGTACTTTACAAAGATATTGAAAGGGATATTGAAATACCGTAGGTTGATAAGATGCATTTTCAGGCTGTAAAATTACAGAGGTAATAGATAACATTTAAGTAGAAAGCACTTACCATAAATGATGGTTTATTGTTGTGTTGGTTTTGGTTTTTTTTTTGTCAGATAGGTAGTTTAGTATATAATTTATGACATTTCTGTCAAGCTAGTTTTACTGCGCAGTCTTGATTTTTCAACTGTGATATGAAACTTGATAGAATTCTGCTTCCGCTCTATGTTCACGTTTTAACTCTTTTGAAACAGTTGACTTAATAAACATAGTTTTTACACCAATTTTATGGTGGAACAATTCTGATACTCCAGCTTTCAGGTGCACCATTGTCCCAAAGGGTATCGAGCTTAAATGAATGATCAATAGTTAACAACTGCAACCATCCCTCATCTAGAAGAAAATGTTGTTTAAAGTGGTGGATTATTTGGCTGCGTATATGGTGATTCTCAAGATGACAATTTAGTTGCATTGCAACCAGAATTTGCAATAGTACCCAAGCTACTCAAACTACCACCTATGTCAACACAGTTCCTCACCTGATTGGAACAATTTTTAATATAGTAAAGCCCTGAGTTTACTGGGCCCAGGCTACAACGATCCTAATCCTCTAGTTGTGTTGTTTTAATAGAAAGTATAGGTTATACAGAAAAGCAAAGTGCCAAATCATGCTTTATTGCTTAGTTTCATTACACTAACACTAAAAGGATTCTCTTGTGTCTGAGAACGTGGTGGTGTTTACTTTCCAGAAGCACAAGGTATGTGCTATATGAGTTTCTTCTGTATCAGAATATATTTTTTCTCCTTTCTTCCTGCATCACTTAACAAAGGTTTCTCAGCGCTCTGTTGCAGCAGTTTGGCGGAGGTGACGGAGGCTGTGCTGGGTTGTGATGCAGCACAGCAAGCTAACCTAAGCAAACCTTTAATACAAGCCATGTTGTGGTGGGATTCAAGATTAATAGTTACTTCAATTTTCTAATCACTGGGAGGGCTACTTACAAGAGGATTGTTTGCTGTGGCAAGTGGTAACACCAGGAACTGTAAATAACAAGAATGTGTTTGATCTGACTGAGAGTTGAACTTTTGCCTTCCTAATTCAGCATGCAAAGCCCATTAATATGCTGAAGATTGTGATTCCCTTAGCATGTGTATTTGCAGATGCTTCTTTCTTAACACAATGCAAGAGTGTGCTATGCAGAGATGGCTGGTTGGAGACTGTCTGCCTGGCAAGGTATTTTAGCTGTGGTATGTTTTAATCTAGTCATTTTGCCTCCAAAGTGAAAAGAAAATTTACTTCAGGGAGCTGAAAAATTAATCCTCAAATCTTTTCTATTCTTTGACTCCAATATAATCATTACATTCACACTTTGCATTCACAAGTCCTTTAAAAGAACTCAATAATTATTTTTGCTGTTCAGACCTATCAAATTCTGAATATGATTTGTGTAATCTACCGAAGTTCTTTCTGGTTGTTTTAAAATCCTGATTCTAGCACCATTGACCTGCTTAAAACATATAATAACTCACATTTTGTGGTTAACCAAGACAGAATTACAATAATGCCAGAGTCTATTAAAATAAAAGGCTATGCTTTTATTACTTAAAGGTCAGCAAAGTCCTCTACAGTGACATCTGTGTTACTGTATTGTCTTTTCAATCTTTAGATTTTCTTATGAACAGATACTGGCACATTATGTACTGAAATTCATCATGAATATTGGGGAAAGAGTATTAGAAAATAATTCAGGTTTAACATTTTTATCATGCACTAACTCGCTACCACCAGCTTTCTGCAATTTGACTGCTTTTTCCCTTCAGCAATGATTACACTATTCCTTAATTTTGTCAGACAAAATGGTAGTAACCTTAAGCAATTATGCTAAAATAACTTGTCAGATACTCATTATTTTATTTTTAATATCTTAAGAAATAAAATGCTTGAAAAGGGAATAGACTAAGGAGCTGAATCTCTCCATTTATTCAAAGGATGGCTTCAGAAGACCCGAGTTCTCGTACTGCCTGGCAGCGTATGGCTCTGAGTGCCCGGGCTCTCAGGGCCGTAGTGGCCTCGTGCAGCCCCCCAGGGCCTCCCCTCACCGTGCCCATGGCCCAGGCCACTATTTCAGCCCCTCCCAGGCCACCTATCCTGGCCTCCAGCTCCCCACAGTGCTGTCCTGCCTGGCCATGGGCTCCACCAAGCCAGGCTTACCCACGGGGAGGGGCTGGGGCTGCCCTGGCTGGGGGTGGGATGGGCCCCGGCTCTGAGGCTCTGCCCTGCCACCCTGGGGACCCCCCACTGCTCGTGACCCCGGGCATCTGCTAGACTGCCCTGCGCCCAAAAAAAGCCTACATGAAGAGCCAAGGACTGATCTCGGGAAGAAATTTCACTCCCTACACCACATTCGCTGCTGACCTGTCTGCCAGAGGTGTTTCTAGTGATGCTGCTGCCAAGCCGGACCTCAGTGTCCTAAGTTGCACCTGAACAAGGCTGTGAAAGCACATTATCTTGGTAGCTATCAAGCACCCCAATGTGACTTTGAGAAGCTCTAAGTATTTTTTACATGCTTGGCCTAGAATCACCATCTCTGGCTCATGTTCACCCATCTCAGCCTCTAAAGTGTCTCAGCCAGTCAGTGGGAGAGAAGAAGGAAGCATCTGGTTTATTGGAAGAAATTTATCCTAATTTCTCATGGGAGTTCAACCTCCTTGAGAGGGAGGGGAGAAGTGAAGAAAAGCTGTGGAACTGATTGTCTGCTCTGAGGGGTTTAGTAGAAACTGTTGTTTGTAAGCTTCTTAGCTCATGCTCCATGACAGATATATTACTGTAAATGGCCAGAATAGCTGAAGTGCTGGAAGGTTCAGAGAGTCTCTCCTGATCCAGCTGGATCCCTGCAATGGTGGCTCCTGTCACTGTCCAGACAGCACTTGGCCATCCTCCTTGAGAGGCTTGATTCCTCAAGTAAGTATTAGCTTATCTCAAGGTCTTGATGGTTTATTATTTTTTCTTTTAACAAACTGTCCATAGGCATCTGTGCAAGAACATGATATACGGACATACAAAGATGTCATCTCACTATCAAATTGCAACTCCACTAAGAACATGTGGGGGAGAAAAAGACAAGGGCTTGCTTTTGTGGCTGTGCTGTACTCTGGAGAAGGTGTCTTAGTACCTTGGTCTTTGTTTCCCATATGAAGGAAAATAGGGTTTTGGTCTGTGAGAGGTTCTTGGCCTTGCTAAGTGTAGTGCATATCCTCCCTCCTTCTGGGAGGTTTTTTTTCATGTTGGAGAGCAAAGAAAACCTTTCACTGAGGTACACTTTATAGACTTAAAAGAACTGTGCCTGTTCCACAGCATATTGCTTTCAGTTTGGGGTGGTTGTTTTTTTTCTCCAGGATTACTTTCACTAGGAGAGCACCTTATTATTATTAACAGCCTTTGAGAATGTTCATTTCAGGTAATTTTCACAGATCTCGTTGACATTATTCTAGTACATACTGCACTGTACTTCCACAAATGACATACTGCCGTCAGTAATGAATATGATAATCTTACCAATTCTAAGAGAATAAATATTCCAACCTTTGAAATTCTCTTTATATAACAAGTGTGTGACAGTTAGTCTGCTGATTTAAACAAAAGATACATTTCATCCCACATTATCTCTTGATAGATAACTGACCATTACACCTCCTTGTTCTCTTTCATGATTATTAACAGCTTAGACATATTTCTTGCAGTATCCCTCTATATATAATTCTAGGCTCAGAAGTTTGTTTCTTTTATAAATTAAGCTATCCAAAAGTGATAGCTCATTTCTCCATAACTAGAATCTGTCCCCTCTAGGAGCAATTTATCCTTGCAGCAGCTAACCTTTAGGCATTATTTCTTTCAGAAACTTATATTAATCATCTCTGCCAGTTTCCCTCTCAGTCTTTCTCTTCCCACAATCTTCTGCTGCAGTCAGAACACCCACCAAGTTTTCCAAATATTTATACTGCTGGTTTTAAAGGAGGGAGGGGTTCTCTGAGACATTGTTTTATTAAAACTGGATTGTTTAAACACCAGTCATCAATGATTGCACATTGAAATCTCAAATCTGACTTTGCCTGTAGAGTAGAGGATGGCTGTTTTGTAAAGTCAATCTGTATGTCAGGTGTAGATACACATACATAATCACTATGGGTTGTCCTCTGGGGGAGACAGGTGCAATAAATGAAAATTCATTTGAAGCAAGATTGCAAGAAGTAGGCCTAATGTTTTGAGTTTCCCTTGCACTGGCTAGAATAGAAGTAAGCTTGTCAAGAATATCAGTCCAAGTCTCTGCTGTGCCAAACACTGAGCTTCAATGCCAGTGATTAGAGTGAGAGACACCTACATTTCAGAAACATCCCCTTCCGTTCTCATCTACTGTTCAAAGTGTAGCTATGATTCCTCAGTTAACCACGAGATGGATGGACTCTATGAGGGTGGATTGGCACAGCTGCCACCTTCTACTTTGCCAGAGTTATAAAGGCAACATTACCCAGAGATGAGAAACTCATAGTAAGGGTGGGATTATGCCGACTGCAAAGCTGATGTTCTGGGTGAGGAGACGTACCAGACTGACATACCCATTTAGATAGATGTTTGGGGCTCCTTTTACATCAAAGAGTTAAGACATGCCTTAGATAATTTAGTGCTGCCATTGTAGCTACAACTTATACTGATGAACAGTTGCAGTTCATGTGCTCAGTGGAAGTCCTTTACAGACTATTTTAAACATTATTGAGCTAGGTGTTGCTGGCAGTTGCATTATTTCTTTTATATTGATTAAGAAATTTAATCAAATTGATTTTTTTATGGCTTCAGTCTAAATGATTCATACACTGCATCTTTAACATACCGTCTTAACAACTGGGTATTCTATTGTGTTACAGCTATAAAAGAGTATTCTTGTTTTCATTGTGATGCACATTGTCGAAGAAAAGAGCATGCAAAATTTCACACAAGTGTCTGTGAAAGTATTTTTTGTGTGTTTCATGTATTATTTAATGAAATTTTATTCTCCTGATACTGGTGATTGATGAACAGCAAAGAAGACAATTTCCTGTGACAAGTCTGTGCTGTAATTTAATAAAAAAAAAAAAAAAAAAAAAAAAAAAAAAAAAAAAAAAAAAAAAAAATATTAGCGATGCTGTACCTCAGCACATACCCTTTAGTTTAGAAAAAGTTAGTTGGAATCTTATGGGAAAACAGCAAGATTGACGTGGATTAGCTGTAGTAAAACTGCTTAGAGTCCATCTTATTTCCATGTAGGTTCCAAATATATATGTCTTTTTATATATATACACACACACAAAGTCTTATATACTTTCATATATATATATATAATAACAAAAAAATAGTGAGACTGTTAAAATCTGATACTATTAGTTTGCAGAATTAGAATTATTTCTTCAGATGTTTATGATTGGGGATGTAGACAGAAATAGAGCTCTGAGTTTCTAAGGTGACATGAACTCCCACTCCACTCCATCTTTGAAAGTGCCTACAAATGTCTATCAGTAGTGGTTGAATCTATCCATAAAAACCTTTGGTGTAAGAAATCCTACAAACTTCATAAACTATATATTCCATTACTTACCGCTCTGTACTTTGAGAAGGCTTTTCTGATGTCTTTCTTGCTGCAACTTAAGCCTTGTTGCTATTTTTTCTTATCAGTGGTAGAGATCTTATTTTCCCCTTCTATTTTTTGAAGGAGTATTTGAAGACTCTTATCCTGTATACCTTCAGTCTTCTCTTTACTAGTCTGAAATGATGATAACTGGTAATACCTTCTCTGCCTTCTTACCCACTCTGTAATTGAGAATTTTTTCCATGATTACACAAGATACCAGTTCTGTATCCTGCAGTGTCTCACAAAGTGATTTGTATACTACATCAATATAATCAGTTGATAGATGTTAGGTTTGCTGTATAGTCCCCATTTATTATACTGTTATTTATTTCTTTTTTTTTTTTCCTGCTGACATTTCAGCTGTATGAAGGGCAACTTCTTATTTTTTTTTATTTATTACATGAACTGTTTTCTCCTTTGATTTGATTTCTTACTGTATATTCTAGATTGTTTAATCTGATGCTAGAAACTGTTCTCCTAAAATGACTTAATAGACTTCATTATCTGGGATAGGATATTTTAATTCTGTATTGGCTAAATTTGCATGATACTGACGAGCTCCTTCCTTCAGCTGTGACATATAAATGCTTCTTGTAGCCCATACTTCTCAGAATAAAATAAATTTGATTTCTTAATTTTATTCACTCTTTTAATCCTCCCATGACTTTCACCCAATGCATCTAAATTTTTATTCTTTTCAAAAATATTATTTTCCTTTAGAAATATTTTTCATAATCACAACATCACAATGTTTTCCTTGATCTGGATTAAAATATTCTTGATGAGATTTTTCTTTGGTTGATTTCTTCACAGAGAACAAAATCTCATATATGTTCTCTAAAACCATTAAACCTGAAACCTGTGGCTTGTTCCATGTGATTATTTTCCTATGATGTTCTAACAGTAATTCACTGCCAGTTGCTAGGGAATGTAGAGTATTTCAGTTTTGCAATCAGAATGTAAGCATTTCTGCATGAGTGCAAATGCAGGTGGGGAGGCATTTTTTTGCTAGTTGGATGATGATAGACTACAGATCAGCATCTGAGAATAGCTCTTCATTTTTCTTTTGTTATGCTAATTGTTATGGTTTCTGACTCCCTAGAAAATGAAAGGTAGAAATGCCACTGCTTTGAAATGAATCCACTCTGAATTAGTATTATATTGATGTTCTGTTTAAACAGGTAGAACATTATTTGTTTACTGGTTTTGGAGAAGCTGAAAGTACTGGGTTTGTCTGATGATTTTTTTTTGCCCTGTTCCTGATAGTCACTTTGGGAGAGAGATTGGTATACTCCACCCAGTTTGCAGATCCAGACATTACCTTGTGTCTTTAGGCTTTGAAAGGGTAATGACAAAGAAGTGCTTATAAATCTTGTGTTAATTTAAGATATTTAGTTTTCTGTCTCTTTGATGGATATACTTTGGCACTTTAATTAGCTGCTTGTTAATTCTAGACTTGCACGTTCTTCTGTGCAGAGGTTTTAAATAAGATATGCCTATACTGAGACAATATTAACCAGCATATTTTAGCAGCAAATAGATTCCAACTTTGTTTTATGCATCCCATATATCATTTGGCTTGTGATTCAAAACACACAAGACGTTTCCAGGATTTCATGTACTGTAAATAAATGTAAAACAAGCTCCTTGCACAAAAGTACTACAAAGTAATCAGCACCAGCAAGGCTAAAAAGCTAAATGGTACTTGGAAGACTGTAATTAATATTAATCTCTTGCATGCCAGAACAAGTGATTAAACTACTCCACCTCTTTTGCTTGATATGCAAATATGGCTGAATGGCAACATTGTGTGATAAACAGAGCAGCCACTGGTTGAATTTTAAATATGTAGCAGGAGGGAATGAATTTAAGAAAGAGTATGAAAAGGTAAAGAACTTCAGCAGCTTAAAGCCTGTCAGTGTTCTGTTCTCACTGATAGCTGGAAAGGAAAGAACAGAGATTGTAAATTTTTTGTGTGAATTGGTTCAGGTATAAGACTGACCTCCAGTACTGTTTGCCAGCATGTGCTTTTCCTCAAACTCAGAAAACCAACACACAAAGCTCCTGGTAAATATGACTGGACAGTTGTCCAAGTGACTACTGAGAACTGTATGTTCCAGCCTTCTCCCTGATCTCAGCATGTCTCCAGAAGCTAGTCCTATTGTCCTGTTACAAAAGCTACTCTCCTCAAGTGACTGTTGGTCACTTTTCTCCTCTCTCTCTTCTAGGAAGCTCCATTCTTCTTCCATCAGTGCTGGAAGCAAGTCAGGTCATGCTCTAGTTTATTGCCTGCAGAGGAGTTCACTCTCTGAATATTACGATTGCTGTAGAATCAGTTCCAATTCAAAAATTTTTCCATAGTCAGATGCTGTGCTTCCATGTTTGAAATCGTTTGACACTTCAGTCTATGTCTTTCTAGATCAAGGCTTTGTAAGATACTTCTCCTTCCTCTGAGTTTCTTACTTGGCCAGCTGATTTCCTCCTGATTTCAAATTCAGAATCGTTTGAGACAAAGACAAGATCACTTTACTCATTGCAGTCCCAGTTCAAATCCTGGTCAAAAAGCACAAACTTCTGTAACAGTATTTTTTTTTTCTAACTGTAAGAATGACACAGACATAAAGTGAATTTTAGTTAAATTCAATTTGATTTTTAAACAGGATCAAACTTCTCATTAGGCACATACTGATTAATAGGACTCATCTGTAATGAGACACACATTAATCAAACAACTATGCATACTCTGTGTCAGTTTTTAAGTGTCAGTGCAATAAATTTAACAAGATTGGTGCAATTCATTTTGCTACCTAGGTAGCGGAGAAACTGTGTTCTCTGCTGACATGAAGCTCTTAATTTTCTTGACAGCTTTTTGGATTTCTTTATTTCAGATACATCCTTACATTCTGGTCTTTGGTTTAGGTCTTGATAACTTCTTACCAAAGCCTTAGCTTTGATGGTCTCTGTATGACAATTAAATATATGTCAATAGAATGCGATGTCAGAACTTTTGACTAGCTTAAGGTAAAATATTTCCAACACAGCAGAGAACCAAGAAGATGGCAAATCAGCTATGTTTTTAAATTATCCATTTTATTCACAGAACAACACTATATCTAAAGGCTGAAATTATCAGTAGTCAACATTGGATTAACTCTCCTTTTTTTTTTTTTTTTTTTTTTTTTTTTTTTTTTTTTTTTAGCTGGTATAATGAATTGAGGAATGTTCCTGCATCTTTCATGCTGTTCCCAGAAGGTTAGCAGTCAGCTCACTCTACTGGAAGGTTGGGTTTACATAGTCTCTGATAATATTTTTTCAGACCTATTTTGACCCAGAGATGTTTGTTCAACACTGTCTTCTGTGGGCTAACATAGAGGAGAAAAAGCAGAATTTCTGTTCCAGGCAGCTCTACTGGTGTACTTGCAAGACTTTTGCAAAATTAGTAGTTATAGTTTTCAATACATGGGACAGGAGCTTTTGAATAGCAGGTTTCAGCTCTAAAAAGCTAATTTTCCATTTTGTCACTGTTATATTTTCAAGAGCTGGATGCTGTTACAGTTCATTTGGACCCTGACTTGCAGTACGATGGCCCTGGATCAGGCTCACCTCTGAAGATGTGCCCTGACCCTTTGATTATGCTTTCTACATGTAACACTTAAATGGGGAAATTTTCATTCCCACCCGTTGCAATTGATGGGGCAACTATTTTTTTCTCTTCAGTGACTTTATTTACAATTATGTGTTTCTTCCTTTAAGACAACTGTGCGAGTTGAAACCCATCTAACCCATCTGCTTATGTGGCTTGGACGTTGTTGTTTCCTTTGCTCCAAGGGGGATCTTTTGCTGTTTGATTTTTGAGGGGGTTTTTTTGACCCTTGTGGTATATCCATGCTGATAGGGATAACTAGTTGATTTTCCTGGTACAATACAATATAAAAGAAGTAGAAATGAAATGAAATGAGGTTTGTTTCCTATTTTTTATTTCATTCCCAGTAGTTGTGTATTATAGTGCTGATCAGCATACAGTTTACTGAAGATGTTGAAAAATGGAAAGTCAAACCAGTGTATTCGTCTCCACCTTTTACATATTTGTTATTTGAGGCAAACTTTTCAACACTGGGAACCTCTGCTTAGTTGCCTATGAAAGCACTGAGTTGAATTTGTTTGCCTTCACGCTTAGTTCTTCCTTAAATTTCTCGGCTTAAAGTGTTGGAGCAGCTGTGCCATGTGCTGTTATTCCTAAAAAGAGATGGTCAGACTGGATAGAAGTGAGTGGATTCCCTAGCACTTGCCTGGCCTTTTCCAGTCATAGCAATCAAAATTTCAAGAATTAGTTTTGTTGCTGATGCTGCATAGTTTTATCCATGTTTTAGCAGTCTGCTGCACTAGCAGTGTCAAGATTCAGTGTTGTTCGGAAACAGAAGACAGGGTGTTTCAAATGGAGTTGGATGGTTGTTCCACCCATCAAAAGATAGTCCACAGCAGACCTGGGGACTGATTCCTCACTCTAGTTGCTTGGATTCCAGAGGGCTCTGGTGCTGCTTCAAATCAGTTGTTGGCTTAAATCTAACGATCTGTTGACGGATTATGAATGCATCATGAATTTATACTTTAAGATAGGAAGAATGTACTGTACCATGAACTTTGAACAATGTGTGTTCTTGGGTTTGGGTTTTGGGTTTTTTTTTCCTTCTGGGAATCTACCTGCAATACAGATCTCCCAACAGCAGATGGAAAATCAGTGATGTTTGAATTATAATTAAGAATCTAGCTGCTTCACCAGTGAGTGTAAAGAAGACGTAAGTTCTGCACACATTGTATAATCATTCTTCCCTTTTGGTTTTCCTTCACATCACTCTGTTGCATAATTTGAAAGAAGTGACATTTCTAACAAAATCCTTGTGGAAGCCAGATTTCTTCTATCATCCTGATCAAGCTTTTCATATATGCTGTTGAAAAATATTGAACAGGAATTTATTTTCCCTTTTCTGTCTAGCTTCCTAAGCAATAACCTATACCATCTGGCAATAGATTTTCTCCATCATATTTCAATAATCACATGAATGTTTTTCCATTACTTCTAGTACCATTATCACTTGGGTTAACAAATGCAATTACTAATTACATTTTTTTTCTGTTAGCATTCAAGGGCATTCCTTTATTTTTTACAGGGGTTTTCAACCTCTAATCTTTATTCCAAAGATACCAAGCAAAGCACTTCATGTGCAACTGTGAAATTCTAGTTGCTAATATAGAATTATGTGTTAAGTTAGTCTTTGTTTCTTCCTGTTGTCAGGTTTCTTCCTTGTTGATAGATGGGATGACCCTTATGCTTTGGGAGTAATTCCCATTTTAAAAACAACATATTGCTCCTAAAATGCTTGGCAGATCTATAAACTCTTTTCCTCTTGACATTCTCACAGAATTATCTAGGTTGGAAAAGACCTTGAAGATCATCCAGTCCAAACATTAACCTCACACTGACAGTTCCCAACTACACCAGATCCCTCAGTGCTGGGTCAGCCTGACTCTTAAACCCCTCCAGGGATGGGGACTCCCCCCCTGCCCTGGGCAGCCCATTCCAATGCCCAACAACCCCTACTGGAAAGAAATGCTTCCTAATATGCAGTCTAAACCTCCCCTGGCACAACTTGAGGCCATTACATCTTGTCCTATCACTTATTACTTGGTTAAAGAGACTCATCCCCAGCTCTCTGCAACCTCCTTTCAGGGAGCTGTAGAGGGTGATGAGGTCTCCCCTCAGCCTCCTCTTCTCCAGACTAAACCCCCCCAGTTCCCTCAGCCGCTCCTCGTACGACCTGTGCTCCAGACCCTGCACCAGCTCCGTTGCCCTTCTCTGGACACGCTCGAGTCATTCAATGTCCTTTTTGTAGTGAGGGGCCCAAAACTGAACACAGTTAATCGAGGGGCGGCCTCACCAGTGCCGAGTACAGGGGTCAGATCCCTTCCCTGTCCCTGCTGGCCACGCTATTGCTGACACAAGCCAGGATGCCATTGGCCACCTTGGCCCCCTGGGCACACTGCTGGCTCCTGTTCAGCCGGCTGTCAGTCAACCCCCCAGGTCCCTCTCTGACTGGCAGCTCTCCAGCCACTCCTCCCCAAGCCTGTAGCGCTGCTGGGGGTTGTTGTGGCCCAAGGGCAGCCCCCGGCATTTGGCCTCAGTGAAACTCCTCCAGTTGGGCTCAGCCCATGGCTCCAGCCTGTCCAGGTCTCTCTGCAGAGCCTCCCTACCCTCGAGCAGATCAACACTCCCACCCAACCTGGTGTCATCTGCAAACTGACTGAGGGTGCACTCCATCCCCTCGTCCAGATCATCAATAAAGATGTTGAACAGGAGTGGCCCCAAAACTGAGCCCTGGGGGACACCACTCGTGACTGGCCACCAGCTGGATTTAACTCCGTTCACCACAAATCTTTGGCCCGGCCATCCAGACAGCTTTTTACCCAGCAAAGCGTGTGCCCATCCAAGGCTCTGGCAGCCAGTTTTGCCAGGACAATGTTGTGGGAAATGGTGTCAAAGGCCTTGCTAAAGTCAAGGTAAATTATATCCACAGCCTTTCCCTCATCTAATAAGCAGGTCGCCCTGTTGTAGAAGGAGATCAGGTTTGTCAAGCAGGACCTGCCTTTCATAAATCCATGCTGACTGGGCCTGAGCATCTGGTTGTCCTGCATGTGTTGTATGATGGTACTCAGGATGAGCTGCTCCATCAGCTTCCCAGGCACCGAAGTCAAGTTTTATGCTGTTCTATTGGTCCGCTAAAGCTTTTTTTGTCCTCAGCTACTTTGTACAGGGCTTCCTAAGGAGTTTTCTGTGGGTTTTGTTACTTTTAATTTTTTGTGAGTGTGTATGTGTCATTTGTTTGTTTGTGATTATCTCCATTTGTCTACCGGACTCTGCATTTAGCTGTCCCAATTTCTGTAAGACTGATTTTCCTGAAAAGCTTTCTGTAAAATTTGTAAAATATTTCCTGCTCTATGATTAACCCTAAGAGATTCCTTCTTTGTTCATGCCATTTGTATCAATTTTCCTCCTTTTATTTTTGCTTATTTGGACTGTTAGAAGTATTGAATTTATAGTTTTATCATCTTATTTCTCAGTTTGAACATAAACGTTCAAAATATTTGTTGTTGGTGATAGCATTAAAATGTCCACAGTGACAAAGGAATAACTGTTTTCCTTTGCTGTGCGGGATGATAGATGGTAGATACATGTCACAGCCTTTTTATCTGAGAAGCATTTAATGTCTTGTGAGCCTTTATGAACTTTGCTTAGTGAAGAAAATGTGTGGTGGATATAGTTTAACTTTACTCTGACATGCTCAAATAGTAACACTGAAAAGAGTATTACCATTACGCAGAGCTATTATCAAAGGATGGGAATGGAAGGACTAGAAGAATAGAGATTGCACTTAACTTTTTTATTCTTTCATGTATTTTTATAGGTTCTTATGTATGCCTTTGTAACTGCTACAAATACCGATATAATGTCTGAAGTACAAGTGTGTAGCCCTTTTAAAATAAATATTTCAGTGTTGTTATTGGCATACAGAGGAGGAAATCGTACTCTCATAAAGGCATCTTCTACATTGTATTGGTACAACTGCATTCACAGTATGGGTGGGGTTTTTTTATTTCATCAACTTTGAGTAAGAAAAAAAAATCACTAGCAGAATTGTTAATTTAAAAATAAAAACCACACCACACAAAACAGAGAGGCTAATTCAATTTAAAACTCCTATTTAGTATGTTGCACGCTTACATAGATACCTCCACTCTTACAGCAGAGGGGAGGAATACAAACAATCTAAAACATCACACTTCAGTTTTGGAGTATTTGAAATGCTAGGGTTTTAGTTAAGGTTGACATCTGGGTGACTCCCACAGCCCTTCCCAAAGGGGGGTGAGTTTGCCTTTAGGCTTCCCCCCAGGGTGGGGCCGGCCTGGCAGTCAGAGCCATTGGGTAAAGGAGCCCCAGGTGTCTGCGTTCAGTAACCAAAGGTCAGGTGTCCCACTGAGGGATGAAAGCTGGGACCACTTGCAGGCAGGGGCAGTGTCTGTCTGTGAGATGGATGCCCTGTGCAGAGTTCCCTGTTGGGGAAGGACCTCCTGCCTCCCTGGGACTGGGCTCCAGTCAGGTCTGGCTTTTGTAAATGTGGGCTGTGTAGAGATTCAGTGTGTGGCTTCCTTGGTCTTGTGTATTTGGCTTGTTGACTTGGTTGTCTCCTGTCCCTTCTATGGGAGACTGCGTTTCACCATTTATTCCCCCCATTGTTGGTCGTGTGGTGTCGTTGTTGGGGTCAGTGGGATTGATGTCGATTATGTATAACCTGACTGACTTGTTTGTACCCCCAGCGCTCACCCATGTGCTGACCCTTTTGTATCAAATCCAATTTGGTTATTGGTTCATCTTTATGCTGGCTGTGTCATTTATGCTAGGTCTAATAATTGGCAAAACAAGTATATGCAACAAATTGTTACCGTTTTGATGTTTTTAATCAACATTTTCATTAATTTAAAACTTGCTTCATGTAAACAAAGATATAAAATTATTACTTTGTTTTCAGTTTTTACAAATATTTGATAGATGATAGCACAGATATTTCTTTTCAAACCTTCTTGGAAATGAAATTAAGTCTGGTTTTATAGTTTAGATCATGTCAGTACACTTTTAGAAAACGTTTAAAGAGGACTCCCTTTAAAGTATCTCCTTTTTTTCAATGTTTTTATCAATCCTATTTGGCAATTACTGGAGCAACGTGAACAGTTTAATTCTGGCTTGAGAGAAATCTTCCCTGGGAAATTTTATTTGGTGTAATATACTCATGATATTTGGACAAGAAAAACAGGAATAGTTTATCTTTCATATCCAAACTAAGACAGACTGGATTTGATGTGTTCATTTATTTTATTATTTAGTAATATTCTCTTTTGGTTTTTGCCAAGGCCTAAGATTAACTGACCATCTGTCTATTTTACGACAAAGCAGTATCTGCTACTCATTATTGGGAGTTAATTTTGTGGCAGAAATTCAGAGAATGTGGTTTGATATTCTGATTTATTCACTGACATTCACAGAAATGTAGCACATCAAACCAGAGAATTAAAGGATACATAGCAGAAGAAAAGTGTCATGAAAAATATTCACAACTGCCACTATTTAAAAATATGGCAATAGTATGCTTCCATGTGATACTACTTGGCCAGATTTACTCCAAATAGCTCAAACTCTTTATTAGGTATTTTCAACAGAGAGATGTGGCATTATTGGGTGCAATGCTAGAATATTTATGCCTCTGTGAGTGATCTTGTGTCCGCACAGTGCGCTAAGAATATGAAGACATTCTACTCCCATATGTTACATACTATAGACTCACATCTGTTTTTACATTATATCAGAAAGTCTTTAATATGTTGTAAAAGTATGCTTAGAAGCAAAAGGATAACTGGAGATGATGAGCTGTTCTCTGTTTAACTTTCCAAAACTAAAAAATTATTTAAGTTCTTCTGTTTTCCTGCAAGGCTTCTGGGATATTTGTAGATGGAGAAACATGTCCATTCCAACAAAATCCACCATTTGAATTTTACTGCTATCGCAGTTTGTGCAACTTTATATCTTCCTTCTGATTTTTTTCTCATTTCATTATTGTTGGTGTACTTAGATGAGATGTAGATGTCCTTATCAGGGCAATTTTAATCTTAACTGAATGAGAATTAGGATGATGATCTTATGTTCAGCAAAGTTCTTTACTAAACTGCTGCAAATAGTTGGTCCTTGATCCTTCTTTTGTCCTCTCTGTGTTAGTTCCCCAACTACCCCATTACTTTGGAGTATAAAATGAACTCAGAGCTAATGTAAAACAAGTGCACTTCCTATTTTTACAGTGCATAATTCTCCTTCAGGCAAATGAGTAAGGGTTGGCTCTGGTGTTCCTTTGTGTTAACTAGCATGCCAAACTGTAGTAATTGGAGCTGCTTATTTCTAACGAAACTGCATCTTTAGAGCAGCTGTAGTTGTGTTGGGCTGCGGATTGTTGTGTATATTTAATACCCATGTTAACTTTTAAATATAATAACATAGAGACAAGAAGCATCTACGTAGCTCCATTTAGACTAATTTTTTCTTAGTGAAACTCTTATTCTCTGAACAAGATGTAATTTTTGCTGCTAATTGAGTAGCTCATTCTCCTAAGGTACAGAGATATTCTTTCAAGTTACATTTGTGGTCATTCTCAGTGTTGTCACTCTTGTCTAGGGTGTAAACCAGTTAGCACTTATATCCAAAGCTGTCGTGGGTAGGCCACTTTCTGTAAACTCATCCTGGACTTACAGAGCTGGGGTAGATGCTTTGAATTGACAGAGCAGCAGATGGATCCTAATAATGCAAGTTTTGGGAAAGAATTTCCCTGTGGGATAAGTAGACCAATTATTATATATTGGCAGAGGGTTGCTATGTGATAATTTTATGGTTTCCTTATTTTCATATTAGGCTTTTATTGTTGTCCTGTTCATAAAAAAGAATCAAAACCACTTTGAGTACTTTTTCTGTTGTGTTCGGACACTTCCCTGGGCCTTTCAATACATACTGCAGAAGAACAGCATACAAAATATGCAATACAGTGCTAAAATAGCTGTGTACCTTTGGGATGTCCCGTGTAGACATAAAGTCTTTCTCAAGAATCTCTACCATGTTTCTGTATTGTACTGTATGCGTGGTCTGGGTTTGTCTAAAAGGAATTATAAAGCATCTTAGATTTGTCAATAATTGATACTGCTAGCTATACATAAGAGCTCATTTTACAAAGCTTATTGGCATCAGCAAAGATTGGTTGTGGAATTTACGTTTATTCCAAACTTGGTTATATAACTAGGTGTACAAATAAGAAATCAAAGCATATCATCAGAAAAGTAAATATAATCAGGAAATTAAATTAAAAATTTACATGTCCCTGACAGAAAAGCAGCTGTTCTGTTCCATTTAGAAAAATGAATCCAAGATGAAAAATCCAAGAGAGGATAATCTTATTATGAGGAAAGGTTAATATATACAAGGTATGATGTCTTAGTATTTATCATTATTTACTTTTTTTTACATGTTTTATTGCCTCACTGAAAGAGAATACTGATACATGTATGGAGAACAGCTATTAATTTGGTTCTTATCCTTTTCCTGTTAAAGCATGGTAAAATTAGAAAGATGGCATGAGAGAGAGAAAATGGAGTCGTGTGTTGGAAAGTCCCAAATTAGTGAATGGTTTAGGAGGAAAGGCTTCCTGGTTTTTGTTTTTTTCATCCAAATCTACACTGCCAATGTTATGCTGGCTGGTATGTACTCTAATCCGATGGCAGGGGATATTTATTTCTAGAGTGTGATATTAAAAATATGTACTCAAAATAAATTCTTTAGAGATGCTCACAATGAAAAAGGAGGTAGGTCTGCAGATCAGTAATCATATTTTTAAACATTACATCTAGTTTTGTTGCAGCAGAAAGGCATACACTTCTGCTCTCAGAAGTAAACATTTGTACCCAGTTACCATCCGCATATCAACTCTGCTTCTCTGTATAAAATGATATTTCTATAAGACGATTATAGCCCCATGTAAACGCTGGAAAGTGGGGTTGACAGAAAATATAGTTTGAGACATTTTGAGTGTTAGACTATTACAAAATGGTAAAACAACTTATTGATATTCTATAAGGAGTAATTTTCAACTTCAAATTATTTTATTTGAATGGATATTGCAATTGCACATTTTAAACTAAAATATTTGTATAATAAAAATTTATTTGCAAAATCACCATCGCTATCAACTTTTCAGCAATGTCTTTGAGTTTTTTCAAATTATTCCAAAAGAAATTTCCAATCTGGTAAGGTAGAAGAGTCTGTGGTTAGGAAGTAAAAATATTTATACTTGATTTATATAATTATTCCAAGTACTAATTTAGGCCCACAAACCTTTTGTTATGTGGAGTGACATTGAAAGGACTTGTGTATATGGTTTTTGGAAGTTTGACACACCATTTAATGAATTGCTTAAATGCAGAAAAACTTCAGGTGGTAGAATTTATATTGCAGAACCTTAGTTTCACTTGGAATATGTAATGTTATCAGTACTTCTGCAGTATTTTTATATAGAATTAGCAGGATGGAGGGATGCAATTAATCAAATGCAGTTTATTTCCTGTGCTCAAATATACATTTTAATGAGAATTTAATATTCAAAATTAACAATTTCATTCAAGGTTAGTAATTCAATCAAATGAACAAACAAAAAGCAATTTTCCCTCCCCTCTCACTCTCAAGTTAAACTTAGAGATGTTACAGAAGGAGTATGAAATATTTTCTTTTCATTGACATTATAACGACACTTTGCAGGTGTCCTTAGACTCTAATCATCCAAGACTTTCACATATGCTACACACTGTGAACAGTCCCTTTGAAGTTAATTGAGTTTCACCAATTTACTCCAGCAGAGAGTGAAACCCTGTTTACTGAATTTTAAATTAAATATAAACACATTAAAAAATAAAACTGTAGTTTAACTCCTGGTAGTTCTATTACACATATTGTAGGCTTTCTCAATTAAAACACATCCAATTAGATGTATTTAAAGATGAAATTACCCTCTGAGGCATTGGGTGTAGAAATGGATTAAAAACTAATTAAATGTAGGTCTCTGGAGACCTAAATTACTTTCCCTTCCCGCTAAAATCAGATATATGTCTAAATAAGGAGGAGATCTGAAGGTTAGTGATAACCTCAGGGTTGTTTTTTATTTACTCTCAGATTACCTGTCATCAGCTAGCCTGTTCCTTCATATGAGTTGTTACCTTCTTTTTGGCTTTTTAGATACTGAAATATGACTTCAGGTACTCCAAACACTTTTATTGTTAATGTTAAATAACATGTGTTTTTAATAGCTCTTTCCTAAATAAAGTGAGGAAACTACAATTGAAACTTGGCTGAGGAAAGGAATGTAAGCCAAAGCAGAACGCTACAGCCAGAATAAGTCCATCAATGAGCAAAATGAACGCATCAGAAAAAGGAATTTCATTTTCCCAGATGCGATTGTGCATGTCTACTTGGAGGGGAGCAGAATTTGAATTGATTGAATGACTTTGCGGAGAAAATTTCATTACTCTGGCAACTAGTTTGAAATTAAATTGGAATAATATTAAATTTGTGGTATGTAATGGGTGAGATGTATACGATTTCAAGTCGGTAGGAACTGGGCATTCAGTATTACCCGGAGCTTAGCTCAAAGTCACCTTAACTCAATTTATGTAACTTCTACTTGTTGAAGATGGCACACATTTATTAAGGATCACCATTGCGTCTATACCTGGAGGATATGAATCTGACAGAATTAAAAAGACTCAAGTATTTTTAGGTGATATTAAAATGTGATGCATGGTGCATGGTATAAAAGAAAGCACTTACTCAGCTGAAAGTGGCAAAACCTGAAAGTACTTTCAAGTGCGAAGTTCCCACATGTTGGAGAGTGGCACTGGCAGAATGTAGAGTAGTAGCTGTCATGGGATTTTCCAAAACTGCAACTGGAGGCAGCTCATTCCAAACTTGTGTTATGCTCAGAGTCATTTGATTACTATTATGCCTGTGCTCATGAAAATCAGGTAGTGAATCAAGGAATCACAACCAATATATGCCCAGGAGAGTAAATTGTGATTGTCAGTGTACATATTAGTCTGAAATAAAATTTATGCACATAAATTATACTTGGAATTGTGGCAGCACATCAGTTTGTTTTTGTTTTGTTTTTTTTTTTCAAAAGGGGTAAATACTTGGCTTACATTTTTTAATAGTACCTGAACTGTCCCTTTAATCCCTACAGGTCTGATCATATTTTACTTATTTGTGCTATCGGAATGTCAACATCATGGTAAAAATACAGTCTAAAAATCACAGGAAATTATCATAAGAGCAGTCTCATTGGAAAGGTTTGCATTTGATTGAAATAGCAGAGGGAGAAAATAAACGTATAAGGATACAGTTGTCCCCAGGTTGCAAACATCTTTAGTGACAGCAGTGTTCCTGGTGATAGCTTGCCTGGCAATGGAATCCTAACTCCCAGATAGCTATCAAAATTACTCTTGGAGCACATACATTGATATGACATTTTTATTTCATTTCTGTACAAAATTTCTCAAACTGTTGTTTTGTTACAATGTATATGCCTATCAAGATGCCTTTTTTTTTTTTTTTTAGCTCTAACTCAAATACTTTATTTATAAGGCACTTGTAGTAATTCCAGCGAAGTTTACAAACTGTTGACATTTTAGTCAGGAGGGAGCAGTGACTGATAGACCAGCACCCTGGTACTGATGCTAAGGAGAGCAGAGGGTATTTTTTTAATAAGTTAATGTAGCTTTGAAGCTGGAAGTGCAGCAGGGGACATGCTTTGGAAAGAATGCATTCTAGCGAGAAGGGTCTGCTGGCATATCCCTGGCATGCAGCAAGACAGTGAGAAACAGCCTGAGTGAGGAGACTCCTGTGAGTCTATAACAGTTCCGGCAAGTGTACCTGAGAAGCTCCCCTAAAGCAGTATCTGCATCACTGAACTGGAATTAAGGAGTAGTGACATAGCTTTGCTGAGACTGCCCAAATGTTTTTAATTCCTGGATGTTGTTGTTTTCTCCTTTCTTATTCCCTCTAAATGCTCTGGAAGCTTTTCAAATTCTGTAGTTGTGCACACAACCCATTCACACCACCAGCAAGGGACACAATTGATACAGATAATCTTTTTCCCCTTACATGGCAGAGTCTTTTCTTGAAAATTTCCTGGATGATCCTAAATTGCACAGTGCCACATGATTGAAGTCAATGGTTAATCGAGTTTTCTTTAACAGGTTAGAGTATTGTACATCATTGACTCTATTGCTGTGTCAGGCCTATCTTAATATTTACAAGTTGTGTGTTCTTAAATTGTTATATTCATAGGTCAATGCAGTTGACCATATACGTTGATACTAACCTGAGAACTAACAAGATGTTCAGAATATGCTTTGGGCTAAGGTACAGAATAAAGATATTAAAGACAGATTCTTGTTCTTCATGTGATTAAATGTGATTCCTATTGTTACTATAGTGTGGTTCTTAATCTTTTATGTAATACTTTAAGGGAATCTGTTGAATAGAAACCGTAGCACTATTAATTTGGTGTAACGCTAAGCCTCAGGAGCAAATGCTAAATAACATTTGGTAATGGGGTTTATAACAACTTTATGGAGCTCCTTATGTGTGCTTTTCACTGTTTTTCAATGCTAATGTTATTATACATTAGCAGTGAGATGTTTTTCCTCATGATACAATAGCTATGGCAGCATGCATACACAGACTCCAAATAACTTAATCTAATGCTTGTTGAAGACAATAAGAAGATTTCATGGGTGTTGTATCAGATCCTCTACAAAACTGGCTTAAAATACTGACACACCATATTGCATATGCCTCTAGTCTTCAAGACAAAATATGTATTCTTGAACAGGAATTAATATTTTATGTGTATTCTGTCCCTCCACAAAAACAAAGGCAAAGATTTCTCAATGTGTCTAAAGTAAAGTTTGTACTGGGTATAGGGAGCAGAGTGAGGTACTTCAGTTGTATTAAGAAGTTTACTGGGCAAGTGGACATAAATCATTATTCCATAAGGGAGTAGGAAAGACAATGTAATACAAGGTGTGACCAATGCTGTTGAAAGCAGGAGATTGTGATCTTTGACTCATTTTTTTTTTTTCTCTGATTCTCTTGCAGCAGAGCCAAGGGGGTATTCAAGCTCTTCTCTGCAAATGGTTCTAGGGACATATTTGTGAACAGTGTTCTCAAGTCTGTGAGATCAGAAAGAAGCTTTTTTCATATATGTGCAACCACTGCATGTAGTCATTTTTTTTTTTTTTAAAAAAAAAAAAAAAAAAAAAAAAAAAAAAAGAAAAAAAAGGCTAATACTTCAAGTTAAGACAGGGCCAAAAGTGGTGGTAGGAGGGAATTTTCAGTTGGAAGCCCAGTCAATTAATTATTTATTAACTGGAAAAAGCACTCAGTAAAACAATAGCAGGAAATTTTCCATATTGGACAACCTAGTAGGCCTTCCTCTTGAGATTTTGGTGACGTGTTAGAGACTGCTTTGTTTTGGTCTCCTAAGAACTAAGATTTGCAGTTCTTACAGAACTGTTTTTTTGAAAACTGTAGGTCAAATGTCTGTTTAAAATATATAGCTTTGAGACTTCTCTGTAATGTCAGGTTTGACATAATAGTATATAGTGATGGCATCAATAGTACTTCTTTTTAGGGTATTATTCTGTATTGACTTCTAATTTCCCCACCTGAATGTGTTGTTTTTTCCCATAAGTTAGCACAGTTTGTTGTTACCTATACTTAAATATAACCTATCAGATTATTTTAGTGCCTGTGACAAGAAAAGTGCAACAACATTTATATTGATATGAGTTTCATTTATCTTCTCATGGAAATGTCATTGTAATATCCTACATGGTGGATTATTTCATGTTAATATGGATATTATAATTATTACAATATTAGTGGTGGAGTTTTTAAAACGGAATAATTTGTGCTGACGAAATTAGAGAAGGAAGAAAGATGAAAGAACTTTTTGTTCTCTAAGATGAATGCCAAATACTCATCTAAGGTAGATGAGACTTCTATATTTATTCCTATATCACTTCTTTAATGGCTTTTTCATTTTTTCATCAGTATAGTTCACTAATTGCATTATAAATATGCAAATATTTACCATATCAATTGTATTGTTTCATGAAAATATCAATTACAGGGCAGATTTTAAAGATTTTTCTAAATAATCAAAAGGTTTCAAGTGTTGCTGAACTATGAAATAGCATCAGGCACGTTTTTGTCTGTGGCGTTTTGTTACAACTTTTCTGCTACATTGCAGTCCTGAGTTAGCAATGGATTCATCAAAATTAAGTTGCCCATTTACTTCCTGAAGCAAGACTGTATCAGTCTGCCCAAAATGGAGGTAATAGGAAGGAGAAAAAGTGCATCACTTAACGTGTCTATCACAGGAATCCGGTTTAATGAATGAGTCACATAGTACTTAAATATTGCCTCTAGCTTTTTTATTTTTTCCCTTAGTGGTTATCACCAAATTTATAGCTAGAAAGAAAGGCTGTTGCTTCATCCAGCCCATCGTTACTGACAATTCACATTTTTCTCTAAAGTATAGTTTCTATTGTTGCATTTTGTTTAGCATTAAAAGGTCTGTAATGGGCTGATCTACCTCTGCACCCACTTGTTGCCTGGAGCATTGTGAATAGCAACCTCCTTAGACTTTGTAGTTTCTCTACTGACTTCACTGCAGTGTCTGTGGCACCTGCAAACAGATTTTTCAGCTCTAGTGTAGTAAATTAGTGTGCTTTGTGTTAGTAATGAAAACAAAACCAAGAAAGAGACTGAATTAAGACTTACTGCAATGTTGTTATTGCCCAGAGGAAAAACTGTGATGGGTAGTAGATGTCTCTTCTTATTTGTGATTGCTTATCAATTTATGTAAACATCACTGCTTGAAAACTGAAATATAGCCGTAGCCATGAGCAAGACGATTTAGCAGGCTTTTACAGCAAATATAAAGCCCATGCAGACATTTGAATATTACTTATTTTCAGTGTAATTTTTGGGAATAAGAGGAGCCAGTGGCAGTTTAATGTAAAGCAGTTAGACTTGGCTCAGTGACCAGAACTCTAGATCTTGCTCTCCCAGTTGAAGGCTCAATTGCTAATGTAGAGCCATGCTGCTGCTCTTTGCTCCAACAAATCTGGAATATGTTAATATATCGCTGTTCCAACGGGAGGGTTGAAGAATGCCTCCATCCGAAATACAACCTACATGTGTGTGTCCTATTGACAGCCAGTAGGCTAGATCCCAGCCCTGAGAGCCTTCCAGCTGGCCTGTTGCCTTTGAAAAAGAGGGGCAACGGCCAAATGGCTGTGAATGATGAGAGTTGGAGGCTCACCTCCTCAGGGATGGAGGGGCTTCAGCTGGAGGCACATCCACACCTATTCATGCATGTGGTTTGTTTTTTACGGTCACTGCAACATCAGTTAAAGTCTGTAAAGAAGTGTTACATGATTGAGACTCTCACGACTGAAGAGGTGGAAAACTGTTACTGTCTGTAGGGGAGTCAGTAGGGAGGGGAAAGGGATAATTTGAGTCTTGGTACAAAAATTAGTAGTGACACAGAAGTGTAGGGACAAAGCGTAAGAAAGCGAATGCTGTCATCTTCCTGAGATTAACTGTAACTACAAAACACTCTAAATAGCATGTTTACTTTTTCTCCTTTTTCAGCAGCAAAATTAATTGAAAAAGTTTAAGCATTTCTGAATCACAGTACTTGCTTTGTGAAAATGAAATGGTAATGGTGTGTCTTTTCATAGTTATTTCAAATTGCTCATGTATGTGTTAGCTGACATTGACATAAGTAAATCGTTTCTCTGTGGTGTTTCATCTTCTTGGTTGTTTGGAATTCAGCTTAATTCTCAATTTGTCTGCTTTATGCAGGCATGTATATCAGCGTGAAACTATTCATGCTCATTTTCTCCCTGTCTCTCTGACACACTTCCATATGTGGATTCACATTTAACTAATATACATAGATAATTTCATGTACCCTAAAGCTGTATTGACTGTATTATCGATTTTGTGCTGTCATTTAGAGTTAGGCTTAGTTTTTGTATGTCTTCTTACATCCATCTGTCAGGGATAATGCAATACAATAAGGATATACTGTCTGATTTAACAGAGATGTTTTAACAGAATGAAACTGTTATTTACATGACCTAATTATTTTACTGCTGTTCATTCTGCTTTTTTTAACCACTGCTTGTCTTTTTTATCTTTACTAAATACTTTAATAATATTAATTTCTGTTGTTATATCGCCACTGAATTTGGTATTCACCTGCGAAGAGCTCTCTAACAAAAGAGTTGTTCCCTTCCATTTTCATAGATGTTGAGACCTTGTGTGGGGCTGGTAGTGATTCCTACATCCTGAGATTGCATACCCTCATAGTGAACCTAAGCAACTAAAACTGTATCATCACCTTGGCATATTTCTTTAACTGTGTTGTATTTTTTAGGATTGGCATCAAATTTAGATTTACATTATGCAAACACGGTCCAATTACCCAAAAGGCTTAACACTATCTGATTTCTTGTTAATATTTTCCGTAGGCATTAGTCTCGACATTTATTATTGAAGTCAGTTGTTTCTCAATCATCTTTTTTCCTTTTATCTTTTGAACTATTGAACGTTTCATGATATACCAAATCTCTTTTTCACTTTCATACCAAGCCTTTATTCTGGGATAGTCTCTGACTTTGGGGTATCAGAGATGAAATCTCACAGTTAAAATATCACACATATTCTGAAATATCAATGAAAAGCAACTACAGAAAAATCCTGACTGTTGAAAAATATGAACTGAGAACATTTCAGAGCTGAAGTAACAAGATTTGACTCTTCAAAGAAAGGAGGAAGAATAGAGAGGATCACTAACTGGAACAAACTTAAGTGATGTATGTCATCATTAGAAAGAGAAAACTTCAGAAACAATTCTCTCTGACACACTGTAGATTGGAGCACATACAGAAGTAATTGTTAGGAAGGATGAAGAGCCCCTGGTCTCCCTAGGCAAACAGGAGCAGTAAGGCAGTGGTGGGGGATATGGCACTGGGTGTGCACTTCTGCAGGCTGCTTTGCATCTTGCCTTAAATAAGGAATGGATTACCCTTTAGATCCCAGCTAGCAGGTGAAAGCCAATAGATATCAGTTAATACTGCACAAATACAGAGAGACTGATAATCTGACACTTGAAACTTGCATCAACTGCAGCCCATAAGGAAGTTTTATTTTCTTCTATACTTAATATAAATTAACACTGCATGACAAAGCAAATAAATACACCTTTCATTGCTGTAATCAGCAAATCTATTGTGTGGCAGTTAAAATTACAAGTTAAGATTTGTACCTGTTTAAAATACTCTACAGCATTATTCTTTGTATTACGGGAGTTGTAGGCTATGTGATTAATAGCCATTTTTGTTATTTAATGAAATGTCAAGAAGTATGTTAAAGTACTTGGGGAGAACACTGGAAGGTTACTCAGCAAAAAAGAAAACAGAAGGAATATATTGAAGCTGGGTTAGAGATTAAGGAGAATTTAGGTGTGTTCCAAATATTACATAAATACTTCATTCTGATTTTGATAAGGATGCTGATCATGTACTTGAGTCTAATAGTAGAGACCACATGTGAATAATAGAACTTTTTCTATCCAAAGTGGGATCAAAATTTAACTTATATTCTGTATGGAAATCGGGATGCTTGGATAATCTCTTCTGCAAAGTACCAGCATGTGAATTCATAAATCTACAAGACATTTTTAATGGATCTGTCAATGCCACTTTAGTGGCTGGAAAAAAGAAACATGAACCCAATATGAAAACAAACTAGAGTTGAATGAGAATGCTCAATCTCCTTAGTATGACTTCTGTACTACAAAAATTTGTATTTTGACGGAAAAAAGGGGGGGGGGGGGAAGATACATTTGATCCTAATGTAGATTTTCAGACTAATTCGTTTCCTTTTAATAATTCCTTTAGAAGAGCAATAATAGGGTAACTGGGTTTTTATATGATAACAGTATAGGAGACCAGATTTAACCATTTTTTATATAGTATCATATCTGATGTAGTGTTAACGTATATGAGAGTACTATTTATTTAAGGTGGTAAATAATAAAAGAGTTGAAAGATGGATAAAGTGCTTGGAGGAGACTAAAATGTTTTTTTGGAAGTGGGAGTCAGTGGATTGGATAGAGGTTTCCAATAGTGGTTTTTGGAGAATAGTTCAAGGATACATTGCCAGATTTGCTTTTGAAAACAAATTTTTGCCCATAGCAATCCCAAACGAAAGAGGGTTTATGTGCTGTTGATCGGCTGTATTTTTCCTGCAAGTTGGTTTCTCATTCATTTGTTTCTGGACCTGCTGAAAAAGGGATCTTTCCTTTTAAAGAAGTCTTATGACTCTGATGTTGTAATGCTCAGAAACAACATGTAATTACTCTTTTCAAAGTGTGGGTCACTGTTTGCATTTCTCAATATACATTACCAAACATTTTGTGTCACTGGTTTAACATGAAATGTACTACAGCCTTTACATGCAAAAATACTAATAAAATCTCTTGTTTATGTTGATTATCATATCAATAAAAAAATAAGCCATTGTATCTCCTGAAATGTTTTGCAGTAAATACATTGTGTAACTTCTGCAACTTCTTACAGCAAAGAAAGCCCATCATACTTTTTGCCCATTGTAATTACCAGGTAAAGACATTTTTCACAGTATCTAGTCTGATGATGGGCACCTGATAATGAAAACTAATTTGCATAAGGTACCTGCTGGAATGAAAGACCATCTTCCTTTGCAAATGCGCTATAAATGAGCATAAGCTAACAGATTAGTTTTAGATCTTCAAAGCCACCTAAGGGATTTGTGGCTTTGAAAATCTCAGCCACAGCATGTACCACTATAAATGAGAGCAAAACAATTCAAATGCATAATTGTATGGGGAGGAAAAAAATAACATATTTAAATACTTAGATATGAGGCTGTTCTTTGGAGGACTAGCTATATTAGCTTCATCATAATAGCTGTTCTCTTGAAGATTGCTGGGATCTGCTTCATTGCAGTTACAGTTCATCTGGACCTGAGAAACGCCTCTATACTCTATATTTTCTATACTCTATACTCTATATTTTCAGGTGTATCCTTTGGTAACATAAGAACTCTCCCACACAGGGATGTTGATAATTTCCTTTGCTTACCACACGCCTGTGGTGAGAAAAATATATGTGTATTCATTTCAGTCCCTAGAGTGAGAACACTTGGGAAACTGAATGGGTCAGGGATGATCAAGAGGAAATTTTCGCTGGGATTGTTGTTTAGAGTATACTCAGAAATAGTGGTTGTTATTAAAGGTCTTCAAAATTACATTGGGTATCTTTGTAATGTTCTATAGAAAATGAGGTATTATTCAGGTGCTCATATTTATTTTGTCTTCAATACAGCAGAAAAAACATCTTCAAAGAGCTGTGAGACAGGGTAAGAAATCTGTGGATCTTTGTCATACTCAATAAGAAACAAACTAGAATGTTGCAATTCAGTCAACTCCATTTCCACCTTTTAATGAAGATTCCTTCCTCCTACCTTTCTAGTAATGGACAAGAAGCAAACCTTTTACAACTGTTCACATGCCTCAAGTTAAAGTTGACCAACACATTCTCTGTAAATTCTCAATTTAATTTAACCTGCTGACATTCATTTACTCCTTTTAAAAACTCTTTTAAAGAATGTTTCAACCCTGTCTTCCATAAAATCTGATTATTAGAAACTTCTGCTGAATCTTTTCCACTTTTTTCCCAATGCTTTTCTGTCACAAAGATTTCATACTGCTTTCTCTTCTAATTTATTTTTGCTTCTGCACAACTGTTTAATGTTATTTAGTCTGTGTTAACAACAGGGTACCAGCACACAACTCACTGTATATTGTTGGGAACTCTAAGTTTTTTGGTATTGTTTTTGTATTGCTTCCTAAAGGGTGCTTGCAGCTGTTTCATGTATGATGATATACATTAGTCTCTATTTAGTGACTACTATGAATTCCTTCAGTTACAGACTGAAGTCTGAACTGAAGGAAGCTTATTGTTTTTTCTCTTGTGTTTTGAAGCTTGTATTTTCTCCACATTTTTCCAAGTAGCAGGTGGAAGAAAGGTGGGACAAAATGTCAGCTAGTGAGGAAAAATAGGTGAAAGCATAACATGGTATTGCCTTCTCATCCATTCTTCCCTGGACCTGTCAAACGTCATGCAAAACAGATGGCAGAGGCAGCACTGTGCCACGGGAGAGCTTTTGATCTTTGTTGCAGACTTTCATAGCAAAACTGTCCAATCACCTTGTGAGCAGGCAAAATACCATAGCAACAGATGAGGAGGAGTGTGAGTAGCCATATATCATATCTGTTTGTTGAGCTGAGGCTGTCCAAAGGGCTTTGGGTTCAAATAAACAGCTTGCCTGCACTTGGTGCAACAAAAGGGCAAGGAAAGGTGATTGAAAGCTAAATATGTTCTTCCCAGTTCTTATGCTACACATTGACATTGGAAAAATACTCTTTGATATAATTTAGAGCAGCATAAAAAAAAATAATCTGTTAGCAACTGGATTTTCTGGTAGATTTTTTCACAAAAACGTAGGTCTATTCTGCTATGTTGTCACCCTATCTCTGATGTTCCCTTATGGTGAAGCTACAAGTACGATAGGTTTAGGAGACCACCATAGTGTGAACATTCACTTAAAATGTCTGTTTGTCAAGCTTCTGGATTAATCTGTTAAACTTTATTGTTCCTTGTGCTACAATCAGCAAAATAAGGTTTAGTTTCATAATTAAGATCCTTAGTCTCTATTTCAGTGCATTGTAGTTAGTAACACACAGTGGTATTTAAGATTCTGTGGACATCTTTTCTATCACTAGATATGTTTTGTATTCTAGGCTTGTTGATATGTGTTTATGTTCAGTGCACAATGGAAGTGGGTTTTTAGCTTTGGATAGTCATGTTCCAGCAAGAGGGGAAATAAAGATATCTGGCTTACATGCCATGTATTTTTGTTTAATAAGAATTTCTCAGTGAAGAAAATGGAAAATTTAATGGCAATTTCCATAACAATGGGGCTTGCAATCTCATTTTGATTTGCAAAATAGTATTAAATACTTACATAAATGCTGTTCAGGAACAAAGTACAAACAGATCCACGTTATCTTATTGTTTCTTCATATGGAATGAAATTTCCTATGGCACCATGTTCTAATATTTTCTCAAGTATGTCATTCTAAGTATAACATTAAAATCTTTAAGCTTTTTCTATAAAGATTAAGCCTGTGCAGTTCAGTAGAAATATAATTTACCTCAACAGAAATTGCTATGAAGAAACCAGAGAATTAAATAGAAGGTGAAAATGTTGTTATAAGCTTTTGAAGCATTTTATCAAAGAATATAATTTTCAATGAAATTATGAAAACTTTTCCAGAAGGATAAATCAGAGATCAAAAATAATATAACTTGAAAGTCTTATTCATCTGAGAAAATTATATTTACTCCTTTCAAAGACATATTCACATAAGATTTTGTTGAGTAGAAATTTCACTATTCAATTTCATGATTTTATTATCAGTCTTAGCATCTCTACTTTTCAGCAACTAGATTGTAGAATCAGCTAATTATTTTGGTAGTTTTATTTTTCATTGAAAAGAAAGGAAATCACTGTCATAAAAAAAAAAAAATATGCTAAACTATAAAGAGAAAAAGAATGCAAAAACTAAAGTAACACCCCCAGAAGTTTAACATGAAAAAGAATAACAATATTAGTTATTCTAATATAAATATATTAGTTAAACATCTGGATTGCTAAATACAATAGCTATGAAAACTGCTATCAGAATTTGACAGCAAAGGAATTATTTTTTTTTCTCTTTTTCCCATTTTTTTGTTTTGATAGAAGAATGGAGAGTTCAACCCAGTTTACAAAGTATCTTAAGAATCCTTGGGAAGCAATAACAGGAATGTAGATCCATTCAAAATTTCACTTACACTTTTGTACAGAAACAATTTTGTTTAATCTTCTGGAATGAATTCTCAAATTGCTCAGACAATCTTCTTCTATGCTGATTCAGTGAAGGATATAAATTACAGACAATGATTCAACATATTGTTCTAAGGTACTTTCTCCAGACTACTTTATTTGTTTTCCTTTTGCATATATAGGCAAAGAGATTTTATAATGAGGAATTTAATGCTGAGCATGCTGAATAAGAAATAAGCACATATTTTTAAAATTTCTCTCCCCACTGTTTTTGAGCAGTTGCATTTCTGCCTTGCTCTTTTTCCCCTGTATGGATGAGTTTTCACAAAGCAGTCCAGGCAGGTTGTGAATATTTGTCCAATAAGGTGGTTGAGTTTTAGTTAAAAAGAACAAAACAAGACCTTGACAGTGAAGTTTTAAATGAAACATTTTATTTTAACAAATAAGAATGTTCCAATGGAGAGCCTTTGTTTCTAAACTGGTGAGTCTACATAGCAATACTGAGTTCTTTCCATTGCTTCCACTAGTTTTTGTCAACATGCTCCAAAAATTTCCAGTATCATTGTAGAGGATTATTTTATCTTCCTTTTTGGTGCATTGCATTTTATTAATCGGAATAAGCTACTACTCACTAGAATTTATTATCCCTTATACTGATAGTAAGCTTCTGTGATTTTAATATTGTATTTTAATTTTGTAGTAAGTTCCCTAATTTTTTTTTTTATGCATAATGATATGGATCAAGAGTTTTCCTATCTGATTTTCAAAACTTGAAAAACACTTTTTAAGGACTATTAATCCCATATCACATGGTCAGCATAGCAATATAATCAAGCATGACCTCTTGGTGACATGAATGAATTCTAGAATTTGTGGCTAGATTTTTGGCTGTTAAGAAGAATCTGAAACTGAAGAGACAAAACAGCAGTCAGTAACTAGCTGCATAATTGTTCTGTTTATTAATTTTTTATTCATTTCTGCAATGCAATTCAGCATGAAAACATTGTGGCAAGTATCTCTTTTAGGTGTTAACAGTGTAAGGACAAGTAAAATCCTAAAATGCTTTCAAGCCCCTCATCGCCTGCCCTTCAAGCTTATTCCTTTGGCTGGCTGTTCTGAGCTGTAGATGAGATTTCTCTGCCTCTTCATGTTCAAATACAAATTCAGAGTTGAGGTCAGCAAATGTTTTCTTGCTTATCCCTTTTCTTTTTCCTGGGTATCCATGATTACTGGGTATAACAGTTTTTCTGAAGCTGCCACTCTGATCCCATTGTCTTAGCAGCAAAAATCAGTGGTAAAGGAGGTCTCTCAGGCTCCTCTTTGAATCTTTAGATTTCTCTTTCATGTTTCAACTGTTGCTTAACAGTCTGTAGGCCTCTTGCTGTGGTTTTAAGTGTTCCACTTATCTGACTTTTCAAGTGAGAATTTTATTGCTGACTTTTATTTTCTTTTTAAAGACTTGATCACTTCAGATGCAATTTTTTCAAGACAGCTCATCACTGGCCCAACTCTACTTCCATTACACATAGGTAAAATAATAGAAGATTAGGCATACTCAATATTTGGTATGTTTTTAAATCCTAGCCAATAAATTTCTTTGCACCCTTCCATAATTGGGACATCCCAGTAAAACCTCATCTGTTTGCTCATCTCAAGAGTCCTTCACAAAAACTTGTCAACAAATGTACTCAATTTTGTCATAGGAGGTTCAAGTTCATGAGAGGAGATGAAGTCTCTGCAATGGTCAGCCTCCAAATTAAAACCATTCTGTCAGGAATAAGTCTAAGGTTTAAATACATTTAAGCCAGAAGTCAGATTAGAAGTGAGAGCAGTCTGCAGATACTCATTGGCAATGTGGCTATATTTGTTTTTATTGTCAGTTAACCAGTGGTCATGTTTAGTACCATGGGCATTTGTGTATCTCCTCAGAAAAACTACCCATGGCATACATTCAGAAAAATGCATGAAATTTTGTAACTGAAGGAGGTTTTGTCTGGCCAAGCAAAAATGGATGAGAGCAACCAACAGCAGTGCAATATCAATGAGGTCCAGGTCTAACTATTGGGATAAGCATCCAGACTCTGATGTATTTTAGGATTTTTACCTCTTTCCTTGAAGAGTTCTCACTTTATCCTTGAATAGAAACAATATTGTAGATACTGATGGTGTATCTTTCATGGTTATTCACAAAATGTTGAGGAAAGGGCAAGAGAGATTGCCCTACCCATGATTTTTCTGAATTTGATTTTGACCTAAACTGAGAAGGCTACCCCTGTTGCATGTAGTTTTGGTCCTTCTGAAGAAAATAGTGAAAGTTAGCCTATATACTCTCCTACAAACTTTGATAGGTGCACTCTGACAGCTACAGAGATTCGGTTTAAATGGATAATGGTTTGGACTTTGCATGATGGGACTTTTGGTGTCAGCACTTGAAAGTGAGCCTTCCTTATGTTCAGTACCAGTGCACATGCACTACTGTCAGATATAAACATGCATTTGCAGTAAAATATGTTTTAAATTACTAGGTGATGAGCACTCTGGTTTGTTTTGCTGTAAATTGAATTTTTTTTTCCTATAAATCTTTTTTTCCTATAAATTCCATATGGATTTCTTAAGGTTCATAAGCATGCAGTGTGTAGTACAATAAATAAAATCTTATTTGCGAGCAATATGATGCTAATTCCTTGATTATTGGTTGCCTGGAGTGGGCTGCCAAAGTGTTCTAGTTTTGGAGAAAGTGACTAGATGTTTCTACTTGACCTTGGTTGCCAAAAGGATGGCTTCTGAAGGCTAACCCAATTTTAAGGATGAATGCTTAAAAATCTAGAAATCTTTAGAGTATTCAGATAAATGTTCCCTTTTCTGAGTCTCTGTGGAGCTGGGTGCTGAATTAGTCAAAGGAAAAAATTCTGATAGGCAAACAGTATAAAAATGGAGCAGATGGTTCATTGCTAAAATAGATGGTGAACATTGGTCACTCCATCTGCAAGCAGCAGGACTGAGATGTAACAAGCTAAAGGAGTGAAGTGGCAATATTGCTAGCAATGAAAAATTATTTCATTGTTTGCTGCTTAAAAGTGAAATGGACTGCAAGCTTGTCAGAAGGGAGAAACAATCCTTATCTTGGCATACAAATATGTCTTAATTTTTTAAAGCAGTAATAAGTGTGCAGATACAGCGATGTGCCATTGTCTTTTGCAAAAAAAATATTATTTTTTTTTTATTACTGTAGAGTTTAAAACAGTCTCTGGTGAAAATTTTCTGGAGGAAACAATGGAGAAACACCTCCTTACCTCACTTCTTTTAAAAAATATACATCTTTTCTAATATTCATAGTTGTAAAAGGCTTTAATGTTGAATCACTTGAAGAAAGGAATTTAATACAAAATTCATTAAAAGATGAGGGGTTTATTTGTGTCCAAAAGTCTTTCCAGTTACATCAAGTATATGCAAAGCAAATCTGTAAGGGAATGGATATATTCAGTTTAATAGAATATTTGATTAATCCATAAGATTTTTTTTCTTACCGCCTTTCTGCAGTCTTACACTCCTGTAGAAGTGAGAAATGATAACACCATTAAAGTTTATATGTAGGTCCACATTTAACAACTTTGGCAATATGAAGAGAAATACTTCTCTGAGTACTCCTCTGAAAGACACCCTCAGTACCCATCCTTGAGATTAATGTGTGATGCAGTTGCTTAAATAATGCTTTGAAATCCTACTGCAAATGGGAATTGATTACAACAGCTGTGACTGATTTGGCTTTCCCTGTATATTCCAGTCAATCTTTTTTTGTGTATTTTTTCTGGTAAGGTAACATAGGTCAATATTTTAGTTGACTGACAATGTGTGTAAGATCTGAACCTCAATTTAGAAGGGAAGAGCAATCTGCAACCTCATTTAGTTGTGGATCCTTTAAAATGCCAGTTTTGGAAAGGGGTTATGAAGTAATAGAAAATAAATAGGAAAAAATATATTTGGTGTTATTCACCATTTTAGTAGATATACTAAATACATGTATCTAAATATGAAATTGTGTTATTAGAAGTAACTGGTCCATAGATGCAGTGAATTTCAATGCAGATAGTGACATTTTTATAGCATAATTTTGCAGGTGTAATTCATTCCCTGTAGGTGTCCTGCTAGAATTTTATGTATCGGTGTAATCCTGAATCACCTTTATTTAGTGATGGGTGGTGTTCTTGTCCAGGTGCATCAGTGCCAAGAACACTTCTCCCTTCCCACCTTGCCACAGTCCTGCTTTTCTGGGCTTGTCTTTTCTTCCCCTCTGTCACTTCTACTCTCCTTTTACCTTTCCCTTGGTCAAAGTCCTGCCCCTTGGAGTAGAAAAATTAAATTGTTCTGAAGACTCAAATCACCTTAGATTGAATCAAAATGGCTTAACCTAACTCTATATAGAGGAAGGTTGACCTCTGTGTTATAATACTATTTTATCTGAAAGTTATCTGTCTTCTGCAGATGTTACAAGTTACTGATTAAAGCTCAATGATTCTCAAACCAATCCTGGGACTGTCTAATCTTATTTTTCCTCCCATCCATATTTCAAACTTTTAGCATTTTCTCTAACTATATTGAAAATTTAAAGTTTGTTCTCGTGTTTCTAAGTTTTATTTCCTGGTCAGTTGTCAATATTTCATTGTTCTGTTGTTTTGGGACTGTCTTGCCGATTAAAGAGCATATCTTTTCATAATTGGTCTCTGAAATCTGTGTCCTTTTCAGTGCATTAACTAATAGCATATGTACAACATTGTGAATATTATTTGAGAAAAATAAATACATATGACTAGCTACCCAGATAAAATTATTATGCTTTGTTTGCAGTTACGCAATTTTCATAAATACGTGTAATGACTAAGGTAAAATTTTTTGGCAGAAAATGTCAATTACATATTAGGAAATTTTGAACTTGATAATGTGTGCAAATCAAACTTTATTATAAAAATTAGTCATCATTTAAAAGAAGGTATACCTCATTATTCATAAATAATATATGATGGATCAACATTTTAATAACAACTTTTAACCATGAACTGTCAGTGGGGTTCAGCCCAAGCACTAGTGACAGAAATATGCAGGTATAATGCTAAATAATTTAGGATAGTGTGAAAAATAAGGGTATTGTCATGGGCAACCTGTGAATGGAAGAAAATACTGAATGCAATAAATAAATAACTTGCCAGAAATTATTTCAGTTACTTTTAGTGCTAGGCCAAGTTTGATTTGCACATATGTGACTCAATGGAACAGCTCAGGTGCTTAATATTAACCATAAGATTAAGTGCTTCACTGGATCAAGACCCTGTTTCATAGTACCCTGTCTTCTGGGTTATACTAATTCATTTTCTGGCTCATTACAGTGTCCTATAAGGAGTGTGAAATTGCTTTCCGTTAGAATTTTCTCACTGCAATAGCAATGTGTGCATCTTTTGAAGGTTATTTGCCCAGAATTCATCATCTGTGGTGCAGTGAAATTCTTCTCCCCATATTTCTTTCATGAACCACAATTTATACACTTTAGCTCTATTCAGGGCTAAATAGAAGCAGTCGTTTTCTGTCTCATTTTCTTGAGTTCTTGAAATTACTTTTCAAGCTGGGACATGTTTTGAGGGGTTTCTGCCAAATCAGCTTTTACGTGGAGGTTGTATGAGTGTGCTGGAACTTCTGTTGTTAGTGGCATAATTACAATAGGCTTATCTTTGAAACCTCTTAGTTGAGGGGATGCAATGAGTTAATTACTTTATCATTGTACTGAGTCCCAGTGACATGTATTATTATTATTGAAGCCTTATATCTGAAAGGGGTTTACTTATCAGATCCGAGAATCTTCTTCACCATTACCAACTTTGCCTTGGGCTGTGTCAGGCTGCTTAATAGGCTGAGAAAAGGAAAGGAAAAAGGACACCCCCTACCCCCCTAAAATTTTTCTGATATATGAAATAGTGACACAGGTTTCGTTCAGTTTCTTGGCACAATAACCTTTTCCCAAATATGCCAGATGATTTGCAAAGCAAACTGCTGCCCTTGCAGAAGGAGAGTCAGGACCAAGAGACTTGTTGGTCTTTGCTCCACATCTGTGGCTAGGGATGAAAAAGTTTTCCCCTGGTATCTTGAAGGAGTCATGAGCTGGCCAGAAGGGGAATTATTTTAAGAAACTTCATTTCCAAACATACTTACTGGAAGTTAATATGTGTGCATGTTGGCTTCTACATTTTATGAATGACGATTGATAGAGTCATAATTCAGCATTAATCTCTCACATTTTACTGGGTCAAATTAAGGAAGCCTGTGAGAAAAGGTACATATTCAGCCCAGTTTTGCATTTTGACACTATCACGACTGTCAGTTGGTGGCCTGTTTTTGTAATTAGGAAGAAGCAGATGTATGCCCTTCTACTATGCACTTCTGGTTTAAGATGTTTATTTTGCTTAGAGGAATTCTCCTACATGGGGAATAAAGGATCTGCAAAGGGATGAGAAAGCAGCTGGAGGAGTGTTTTTCCCTCCAGCTGGCCTGCTTACTGGAGAAAAGGAATGGGGATTAGTACTTCCAGTCTGACCAGCTCTTTGAAATGAACAGATGAACCCAGGAGTTTAGTACATGCTGCAGAGAACCTACCTAATCTTGAAAACCTTTATTCCCTGTTGAACTTCTATCTTCCTTAAATTTAGCTGAATCCTAAATGGCCCGCATTTGAGGTCCAGTCTCAAGTTATCTAAATATTCTATAGTCATTTGCTTTTTGCATTTGTGTCAAAAGGCAAAATATTATGTATTACCAAGAATATGAACCTGTTTATCTGCAGAGAAAACTGCACATTTGGATTTCCATCCAATCTACTTGAGACTTTTAGTTTTCAAATAATATGATTCTTTAGAACAGATTATTCTTAGTTGCGCCTTCTTGCACAGCTTTGTAATCTTCCAAGTTTTCTTACAGAAGAAAATACATCTATAGTTTTAGAGTCTCATTTTTCCTCTCATGCCTTTCATTCTCTGATCACAGAATCAGTCAAACATGCTAGACAGCACCAGCTGTCTCCTAGGGATCTCAAACTCTTTGTCAGTGCTCAGTAGGAGATCAGCTGCAGACCAAGAATAACAGGAAATACATTATTTATGTGCTCCATTCCTTCTGAACTGCAGCTCCAGAATTCTGGGAGGTGTAAACCGTATTGAATTTTCCACATCTCAGTGTAAATTGCAACATGCTTGTATTAAACATTCTGGAAGTCCTGAAAATATTTCTGTTACTGGATCATCTCCATCTTTCTCTCTATTCTCTCGCTCTCTCCTTTCTTCCCCTTCTTTTGCTGTCTTCTAAATAGGTTATTTATGCTATTCCGCAGAAACTGAAGTTGATAAATGTTTATTCTACCTAATATTTTATTTGACTCCCCCATTCCTGTCCTCAATAAAAAAAAAGGCAAAAAGTTTTGTACTGTGAATACCTGAGATGTCTCTAGGAAAATCTTTACAAAACTGCCAGATAAATTTGGCCATGCCCAACTGCCCTTGGCCAGATCTGCTAGTGATAGCCATGAGATATGGCACTCCTCGCAGATGTATTGACTGGAGAAATGTGTGTACAAAAATATTTTGACTTGTAATATCCTCATATGGCATAAAAGCAAAACAAAAGAAAACATCCGTGGCTGTCTGCAATACTGATATTACTTGTTCAATTCAACCGAAGCTGTTTAGTCTTTTATAATAAACAGAATAAACACACTGGCAGCACAGTTGCCCTCATTGTGAAAGGCCAGTGAAGAGCCTGCATACAGCTTCAGGCATATTCAAGCCTTGTTTTGCTTTTTAAAATAGCAACAAGGCAGAGTTTCTAGCTGCTGTGTATTCAGACTGAATAGATTACCCCATACACCTGTAATTACATGCCCTCTAACCTGATGGGTGCTGTGATTTGTTTGAACACATTGACAAAGGGTCAGATTATATTGTGGTAGAAGAGTTGAAGCAATTTCTGACATAATTCCACCATGAGACATGAAATATATTTCAGGAGGAGGATTTTCTGTCAACAGTTGGATCAATTTCTACAGTGGTGTAAGGCATGCATGTTTGGTTTTCAGGTTTTAATTAGCATTCTAGTGATCTTGATGGGTTTATTATGCAGTTCAACTCTACCTCTCACAAATTATATGTTTGTAAAACAGGCTGCTGTTTTTCTGTGCTATGCAAGAAGAAAAAAAGGCTTTATCTGCAACTCACAGAACAAGCTGCTGCTTGTCCTCTTTAAAAATCTGTTTGGAGTATGGCAGTCAAAGAGTAGAGGTGATAAACAAGCCAGGTCTCTAGCCACTCAGTTTTTCAGATATGCTTTCTCAGTTTTTAGAATGACAAGACCAATCTGACCTTTTAAATATAAAAGCGTATTTCTAGTTGTCCGGTCTGTGGAGTTAATCCTCAAAATATAAATTTTATGTTGGTGTTTTCTCTCTTGCACTTTTTTTCTCCCATGTTATTCTTATACCTTTTTTTTTTATCCTTGGCCCAATCAATGTCCTTTCTCTCTGCTGTGCTACACTCTCTCCTATATTCTTTTTGTCTGTCTTTTACTAACTGCCAGATGTTATCTCTCTCTATGTAGACAGCAATTTGATTTATTTCAAAAGCAAGTGCTGTTTGACCAAACACCATTGTGTTAATAAAAAAGCAGAGAAAAGACTCTTTCTTCCTAATCAATATGATGAATCCTGGCTATTTAAACCATACTAATAAAGCCATAGCATTTAATGGCTATGTCTAAATTAGCAACACTGTGATTTTTTTTCTAAATCTTTTTAGTTGCCCTGGTAATGTCTGTATAATACAATAGAAGAACATCCATATACTAGCTTAGTTTATACTATGTGACTAAATAGTAAAATATAGATTTCATATATGTGACATCATCTACATCTTTACTAATCTTTTGATATTGATGTAGTATTCTTCATTCATTAGAAATTGAATAAAAAGGAAAAATGTGTCTTTCACTGCCTGTTGCAATAAAAAGATGAAATATTGTGTCATTAATGTATTCATTATATGCATTTTTAATGACTTACATCAATAATAATGGATAAAACTAAGCTCAGATAAAGCAAGAGAAAATGCATCTTGATTCTTTTTTATATAGACAAATCGCAAGCATTGCAAAAGATTCTGTAAGACTTTGAAAGTGAATTCTGCATTTGTGTGTGTTAGAATATGTATGGTGTTAAGAACTGGTACTGGTATTGTAAGCCATATTTTAATAATGATCTCATTTAAATTATATTTGCCTGTATTATTGATCTGAAGTACAATGGCTAAATGCCCCTTCTCTCCCATCGTAACTGTAATAATTTACTTTGCTTCCTCAGCTACAATTCTAGGCACCTTTTGCTTGTCTAAGGAAGGTGCATTCCCAATGGTAGTTGAGATAGGGAACCCTCAATGATTTTTGCTTTTATTTAATACTTACAGATATATGCACACTCAAATATGTGTAGATGTCAACTATATATTGTATTCATATAATGATAAAGATTGTGTGTACTTTAAATATAATCTGAAAATCTTTTCAACTGTGGGATAATCAATTAAATGTGTTTCAGGATTACTACTTTGGGTTTAGATAGCTCAGTAAGACATAGGCCACTTTTATGAAGATGAAATTTCTACTGGGTGGTAAAATTTCAGTGAAGTATAGTTCCTTCCAAAAAATCATCAACCTTAGAAATAAACCCATTTCAAATTCAAAGGCAATAGCTTTGAGTGTTGTTTAGGCCACAAAGGAGATGAGAAAGACATCAGAGATGAGTGTCATATTCCGATTAGAAGGAGATCTCTGCAAAAATGTAAACACTAAATAAGTAAAGCTTGTTTTTTGAAAGCAATTTAATCTGATCAAATATAAACAATCCTCTTCAGGTGTATCACATCAACATCACTTGTGATTAGGTTAGCATTGTGCCTCCCTTCTGACCAGGATTACCTGACAGGCAAAAAATCAAGTTTCTGAGTATGATCCATGCATTTTTCAGTGGGATAAAAAGTAAATTCCGAACACTATCATATTATGGGTAAAATGTTTCTTGTGAAGAGATAATAAATAATTAAATTTTTCCATTTTAGTAGAAATGCTCCTGTTCTAAAAGTCTTTCTACTCCTCCATTGGTCAAAAAATCCAAACATCAATATCTTCAGTGAAATATAAATTTCAAGAAACCTTGGTACTCTTAACACTGAAATGTATTACCCAATCTTTTAATTAATGTTTTCTTTTCCCTGTGAAAATCAGTGAAACATATAGATGTTCTTTTTTTCTGAAATGAAATTATTTATTCCATTTGACGCTGAGCAGCAAACCACTCCAGTTGTGTTGTGCTGTTATTGGTTCACATGCTTATTTTATCACAAATGCAAAGATATTTGAACAAGTGTACCTGTCCCAGCCTACCAATAGTTTTGAAGAAAGCCACAATTTGTCAACGTGCCCTAAGTGAAGATCAGCTTTGTAGGCCTCTGAGCTAGTGGCAGATTAATGTCACACTAGTGCACCAAAAAAAAAATAATCTTTATTTCAACAAAGCATATTTATTTTGAATGATTCAGCCTATAAAAAGCACAGTTTAGTTACATTCTTCCTCTCTTACTCATGGTTTAAAGTTTTGGAAATTTTAAAGAAAAAACATAGCTAAATATTGAGAGAGAATTTCTCTCTGTCTTGTAATTTTTTCCTGTTTTTGTTCAGCACAGCTGGAGATGAAATGGAAGACAGGAGCACTCTGGATATGATTTTCAACTGATTCTTTTATCCTAGCTTTTCTTAGGAACAGTTTTCTGTCCTAACACATTAACACATTTAAGAAACCACAGGTCAGGAAATTTGGGGGTTAAATCTTAGTTCCACTGAAATCAGTGAGAGTTTCTCCCTTACTGACATTTGTGGGACTAGGATTTTGCACATTCAGCATGTGTGCAGGGCAAGAATCCCTTATCTTGTTGGAAGTTCAAGACAGAGGCATTTGCCTCTGTTCTCCTCATTCTCAAGCTTGCTTCAGCCAAAAGTTTTTTTTTTTCTCTCATACAGACAATGTTATGTAAAAGCCATATTATTTTAATCTTGCTTTTGAGAATGTCATTCATACTGAGCATCAGTGAGTACATGTCCTTGGTTTCAGATATATTCTTCCACCTGGAAAATTGTAATATACTCTTGGTTTACATTTTCTTAAGAAAAAATGTTTTTCCCAGCTGCATGCTATCACAGAATTTCTAGATGCAGACCATTGCACCAAAACAAAAATGCTGACACCTACTGCTAGTTTTCAAGGCCAGTTTTCAGACAAAGTGCAAAGAAGGACGTGTGAAACATTTTCAATTTGGAAAGTTCTTTTAAAGTATCTACATGAAAAAAGGTCTGATTATCGAAAAGCTTAATTACTTGTATAAAAAGGTGTATGACCTGAGGTTTTTTTTCCTCCTGTATATGGCTTATTACCAGTATTAAAATAGAGAAACAATCTTGTGATTCATAAATTTTAAAAAAAAAAAATTACAAAACTTGATTTTTTTTGTGTTGATATAATTTTAAATTGATTTTAAATTTAAATTTATTTCTCAAATGTTTTCCTGCTCTTTTGATTTTACAAAACTTTTGATAGAAAATATTTTAGGATTGTTTCATTCACAGAAACTTTATTTTATAAACCCAATGTTATTGACAAAACTGTTTCCCAGCTTGCATAATCAGTGTAAAGTGCATATCCTTAAAGATCTGTATCAGTGAGCGCCATCTCTCTGAAGTACAAGTTCATCATCTATCCTATCAGGGAATTCACACTGAAAAAATATTGATAAAGCTGTATTTGGGGAAATAAGTTTTTAATAGGCTGTTTTTTTAAAGTAAAAAAAAGCCCTGGTTCTAGCTTTGGCTAACCATTTGGATTTAAGTAATGGAAACTTTCCACATTACCATTTACAAATGGGTAGAGAGCCAAGAGAGTGAGAAATACATGATGCCATCTGTGGTAAAAAGAAAATATTTCTGTTGTATTACAAAGACGTTGATGTAGATCATTGTTTATCAGGAAATCACAAGAAGTCCACCCTCCCACAGAGGACTGCATACAGGACTAAAAATGTAAAGGATTTTCAGTAACTTGCAGCTGTTGTTGAGTGCTTTATTGACTCTTGCTTCCTGTGAACCAAGTGTGTAGAAGTTCTGTGGATTAGTGACACACCAGTATTGTTCTGAAAGCAGAAAGCCTCAAATTTGCCCTTAGATTTAAAGAGAACAAATGTGTTCAGTTCTTAGGATGAAACAGGCAGTAGACAAAAGCAACATAACAATGTTATAAACTCAACTGTTTCAAGCAGTTCCCTTTTACCCATAGATGAAGGAATTCTCTAATGAAAAGTGACAGTGAATATGGATAAAAGACTTTGTTGTTTCCCATGAGACAGGTTTCCAATGTGTCTTCTAAAAGAAAACGAATCTACTAATAAATAGGCATCATAACAGTAGGGTGAGTGTGTGTATGTGTTGGGAGAATCTTACAGCAGGAAATCTTGGGCTATTCATAGCTGCAAAAATTTCTATGTGGAGATAAACTTTATTAGTACAGATTCTTACCCAAACAAGATGTGCAAACAAGTTAGGACCATGTAAACCTAGAATTGCTCTTTAAATCTCTGTGATGTTGTTCTTGGTGCTATTGGAGATATTGATAGTCCTAAAGAACTTGTGGTATCCTCAAAGACTCTTATCTAAGGCATATCTTGTCCAGTACCCCACTGAAGTACTAACAAATTCTCTGGAGAAATTTTTCTTTGGTTCCTAGACTATTTTTACTCTCCCAAGTATAGAAATAGACCACAAATCACATTCAGAAATAGCAATGTAATCCTTACAGACAGAAAATTTTGTGTGTGTGTATATACATATATATATATATATACATATATACATATATATACAATTCAAATTATTACAGATGTTGGGGGTGGGGTTAGGCAAGGGATGGACACTGCACCAAGAAGGAAATGGAGTCAGGAAAGCAGAGGGGATATAACACTTGTTCAGCTGGAGAGTAAAGTAAATGTTCACATTCTGCTTGAAAACCCACTGCAGTCATACGTGTCTATCAAATGACTTTAGTAAGCTTTAACACTCTAGTATGCTTCATTTGCTGGCACACAAAGGTCCAAGCTATATATTTACATAATCTGCAAAAACAGAGTTTATGCTGTCCTGTAGTACAATCTAGATAGGGAGGTTATTGTTGTGGCTTTAATAAAAAAAAAAATGTTGAAAGACTGAAATGAAAATGGTCCTATTAAGTCCTGCAATAGTAATTCAAGTAATTCTATGATGTGCATCAAGGTTTCTGATAGGCAATATTAGTGGAAATACCTTTCTCATCAAAACCACATTCAGTTATAGCTGAAGCGAGAGAGAAAAGAAAGCTTTGTATAAAATTGGCATTGAAATTGCCAATTTTATAGAAGCTCCCATTCTCTAGGAATGGGAGACATAATGACTAAATAAAATAAAACTCGTTGAGATGCCTGAAACAGAACAGGTCCTTTTAGACTATTATGACTTTAGACAATAATTGCCTCAGATGTACTGCTAAAACAAGACATACAGGCATAAAGACAGAACTTATCATAATCATCATGTTCTGTAAAGGACTATTTTAATGGAAGAAAAGTACAGCATCAGAGAGAACAACATCCACTTTCAAAACCCATCAATGTCAAATTAATCAAAATGATTAAAGCTAGATTAAAATACAGGAAGAATTTCTGTTTTCTTAGTGCATAAAATGAGCTAACCTTAAGTCAAACAATTCTTTAGAATCTCTACTGCACATTCCATTATGATTTCTCTGTCTGCTCTTGGTTCAAGAATCCTAAAGGCATTGCCATACTCCAAAGAAGCACAGAATAATAGTAATAATTAAAACCCCGTAACAGAGCTTTCTAGTGTGTATGCCTGTTCATGACTGCTAGAAAAATAAATGGGCCTCTGTGACAGACATTATTTATAGGTTTGGAGTTTTGTCTTAATTTTTTCATACTGCCTGACAAAAACTGAATTAAGTTAGACTCCCTAGAAATGGGAATTGTGCTACGATGTATGTCGCAAATGCTATTGTTTCTTGCTTTAGAAAGTAGAAATATTAGAAAACATTGAAGACTCTTTAACTACAGTTCTGACAATAAAAGAGAAAGAGCAATAGCTGTCCTTGGCTGAGTCAGGGAAGAAAAACTTTCACACACAAAGCACATAAGTCATTGTTTGCTGGGTACCCATGCTGCCAACCTTAAAACCTGCTATGGGGATGATTTGGAACAAAGTGAAGTTATTGATATTTGTTAACAGGCTTTTGTAGTGTATTGTGATATTGTATAAGCATTATTATACTTAGACAATGGTACACATTAGTTATATAAATTATACTTAGTTTAAAAGTTCAGGCAAATCGAATTAATCATGTATACTCACACGGGGTATCTTTAGCAAGGTGGTGTTTTGTTTTGTTTTTCTTTCCTCCTGTGCCAGGAATAGATCTGAGTCCAGCTATTGCACACTGCAAATTCAGGCCTACTTTAATTCATCTGAGGTTTTTTCTTCATTTATGTACATAAAACTGGAATAAAGTAATTCCCAAGGAACTGTAAGCAAAATTTCTTATTTACAGTAGCAATTAAAATTGTAGATGTATATCTTACATTGAAAACTAAATATTTGATTTATGACATACTTTATAGTACCTATGGAGTTTGCAATAGCAGTGAGTACTACTGGCTTAGACATATGGATACTTATTGCCTTTTAATGGGAGACACAGGATTTGGGAAAAAAAAAAAAAATATCTGTAAAGATTTTGATGGAAACAAATTGAAGTAGCTTGAGATAATCTTTGTATTCATTTTGGAGAGCCCAGTGGTTAGATATAATCAAATATAAAGAAAAAGAACAAATAAATTCAGTCATAAAAAATGTAGAAGGTGAAGAAGCAGCAAACAAAATTATAAATTGTCACATTTGTTCATCAGCTGTAATTAGGCATGCGAGTTTTAAATTTCAAACTGATCCTTATCTCTTTGAAGAAATCAGGAACTTTGACTTCAGGAGATGCAGGATAGGGCTCTAAGTGTTAAATGAATACTATTTTATACTGTAGCAAATTCTCAGTCTAACAGGATAGATAGAAAAGCACATAGATTAAATTACTTGTGTAAAGCAGTTCTATTTACATCCTAAATATGTTACATCTATTTATATTTTGTTAGCCTTTTAAAATCTAACACCTCTGTGTAATGTACAATGCTGTGTAAATCAAGTGATCTACGCAGTATGCCATATTTTAGTTTTGTTTAAACATTATGTCCAAGATACATTATAGATAAAGGTTGTCAGCAAAATATTTCTCAGTCCCTGCAGTTGTCTTTACACTTCGAAGAACAGATGTTCAGTTTGTCTGATGAGCTGGGAAATATCACTGACTCCATTCACAGAAAAATAATCTTGAAAAAAACCCCTAAACTTTGTGATATATATTAGGTACTGCATCAATTTTTCATTTACTTACAATTTTTATTGCAAATTTTGTAATGCATGATAAACAGTGCCAGAATAACACATGCAATCATGTCGTGGGAATTGATTTTTGTATTACTTTTTTTTTTTTTTTTTTTTTTTTTTTTTTTTTTTAAATAAAAAAGAAAAGATACTTAGCATGAGCAGTAAAATGGATCTGGTAAAACTGAGGTGTGGTGCTTACAGATTTTATTATATCTTTAGGCAGAGCACTGAGCAAGTGGGTAATTTGCTCCACACCATCAGTACCTCCAGCAGCACCTCCAACTAGCCTTGGTTACTCCTTTGAGTTGCCCAGCGAGTCATAATTCCACTTCTACTTTCATTGCTTGGGTGGGAAGGAGAGGAATTTCCCATGGCCTGTACCAGCAGCAAATAGGATCCAACTTCTGACAGTAGAAGAGGGAGCAAAGTGACATTTTCTGTTAATTCTCTGCTCTCTCTCCCCTCCTCTCTCTAGGACTAGTCAGTGTTACCTTCCTTCAAGCCCAGAGTTAAGTTTGGGATATTCTGTATGACATTGGTTCCTAACTATATGGCCCAGCTTACTTGCTAAGTGATGAGACAATAAATTTATGGGATAGCATTTATTTTACCCATCTTGACTATGAGTAATCATACTGACGATAGTTTGTGCTCTAAATGGCACTTTAATATGAAAGTAGGTAATTTTCTGCATTGTTTATGTGGGGAAACAAGTATGAGCTTATGTGGTTGCTGATTGTTAAATGACTAAACTTTAAGTGGGAAGTTCCTCACAGAAATTGAATTAGGGTGTTGGATTCTCAAAAGAGGTGCAAGTATTAATTCTCATAAAATCCATACTACAGTTTAAGCTTAAGGCACTACAGGGAAAAATTTACCTCAAGACACATTTTTGGATGCAAAATGGGTAGACATCTTCTGAGGGATGCAGGAACCAGAAGCCGGGAGTGTGTCTTTCCCAGACTTCAAGGGGAACCTCAAGTTGATAGGGTTTTTGAATAATAAAATTTTAAAAATCTGGAAATGATCTCCACAAATCAGGTTTCCATTTTTGAACACAATAGTTTAAAAGAATACATTTCAAATGTAGAAGCCATTATCTGACAGCCACTCTGAAAATCATCTTCCTAGCCATTTCTTTAATGCTAACAGAAGTGGACTTTAAGTGAAGAGAACTTGTTAAAGAGAAGGAGGCAATGTTAAAGAAATGAGGGCAAGTAAGAAATAAGAAAATCTAACAAGTTGTACATGAAAAGGCAATAGAAAATAATGGACAACTGAAAAAACTTCAAAGATATTGTGGGCATCTAAAACATTTTTTGTTGACAGACCCCTATAAAGCCATAATAGCACCTTAATTTGTGAATAATTTGTGTCCATTTATCTTCTGTTCAGTGACAGGAGGATGGTGATAGAATTTGAACTTACTTACATATATCATGTTTTTATATTAATAGATAATTTTTTGTCTACTATGTTAAAGTACCTGATGTTTATATGAACTCTTTTATCTATAAAAGGCTACAAAGAAAATAATTAGGCTATTGAGAAGCCTAATTAAATATTTTGCTATATTCTGATAAAAAAAGAACTGATGTGACAGAAATAAGCATGGTGCCATAAGCCTATAGGAATGTAGAGCTGCACCTTTTTGCTTCCTAGTGTGTTTTTAGTGTTCATTGAAGTAAGAATAATTAACTCCATGGTGCGTTTCTTTTAGCTTGACAAGTGGGTAATTTCAGGAAAAAGCATTTCAATAGGTTATGCCTTCAGTGGTCATATTTTGTTGAAAATAAACTTATGATACCTGCAAGATAAATGCCTGACAACATTGAGATTATAATGATAATGTTATATATGGATGGTATAAGTGTAAATTTATTCAATAAAGATCATTTAGACTGGATTGTAGAGTATATGAGCTATGAATAAGGGCATAAAAAGGGCTATATAAATTGGATTTTGTAGGATAGAACACATATAAGGATCGTGGTTTCAATGGTATAAGACCTCTATACCCATGATCCCTCTTATTCTTGCCAAGACAAAGAATGAGCATAATGGTCCAAGTTTTCCTTTATGTTGATAATAGTATTACTCTTGGATCTTTACTTTGTCTTTGCAAGCATGTAGTATTTGCTTTAACAACTTTAATAACCGTTGTATGATTGAGACATCTAATTCCAGATGTGCAGTTATTTTTGTTTAACTTGAAACATCTACCATCACATAGTTTAATACCTTGGTTGGATCTTCTTTCTGGAAGTCCTTATGTCAGCTAGTAGCTCTTTGGGCAGCGGTAGTAGCAGAAGGCTTCTGAGTTCAGCAGAACATTTCCTTTCATCACTTTCCAACACAAGTCACTCGGTTGTTTGTTATGTCTCTAAGTAGAGAATGATGTTGTTCTTGTGACTAAAAAGAAATTAATAAAGTTATCACAAGTCCTGATGGCCTTAAGTGAAGCAGCAGAATGCATAAATTCTCAACACGTGAAGTTGTCATGGACATTGTTTTCCATGTTTGAGTAATTAAACCAGTTAAAAGCAAGTTCCAACTTCAGATGTGCAATATAGTGTGTTAGAGGAAAAATTCACTGTAGCACACTTGGGATAGTTTGAGATTTACGTTTGCAATTCTTATCCAGCATAATGCTTCTGGTTGCAACCAACATTTGCTAACAATATTTTAAAAATTGTTATTATGAGCATTGAAACCCACAAGTTGAAATTTCTATATCATATTTTAAAAGCATGATTTTTTTTTATTCACTAAAATATGAAGAAACTTGTACACTTTACACACCACCATCAGCATGCAAAGTCTTGTCACTTTGACCACACAACAGCTCAAAAATACAGTTCTTTGTCTGCTAAACACACACACAAAAGAATAAAAGGAACCTTTCATTTCATTACTGATTTTCATGAACTACTTCAATCTCCATATATGTGCTTCCTCAAATCCCATTCCCAGATTGCTAAACATAATGCCTTTCTGTATCTATTCTTTCAGACTGATCACTTGTTCTTTTGAATAGTTTCTCCTGATGATGTTATTCTTTCATTATGTAGCCTCTGCTTCCAGTTCTCTATTGATCTTACCTGTATGTGTCTCCATTTCTTCCTATATCTACGCCTTAGTGGTGCATTGTGCCTCTTCACATTTTCTTTGAATAGTTTTTAAGTGTTCCTTGTTTTTCTTTCCCTCACATAAAATCCTCTCATTGCACTGTTTCATTATGGTTAGGGTGTAAACATCCCCAGTTAATGACCTATCAATGCTATATCAGGTGCATTTTTAAGCACAATGGTAGTAGTGAAGAAAAACCAGTCACATCTTGTATGACGTGAAGTGATTCAGGACATACCAGTTTTATGATTATGGGGGAGGATAGCAATTTCTGTTTCTTGACATTACAGAAACGGTCAATATATGGAAAGAATAATTCCATGAGTTTCACCGAATAGACCTATAAACCATAACTATGGTGGTAACTGAGAAAACATAAAAACCTAGGAGTTTTGCAATGGATCCATTCATAAATACATAAATATGGTCTATTCCTGCTCAGAGAAAAAAAAAAAAAAAAAAGTTCCATTTCACAGTGCTATCAGTCAGATTAATATACCGCAAAAGTATAAAAATGTGACAAGCTGAGAGTTTTTGATTCTTTTCTTAGAAATTATTTCTGTAGTGTCTGAGACACTGTTGAGGACAGACTCCAGTAACATTTCAGAAAAGTTTTTACTCACCTTCAAATCTGAAAGCTGAACTGAAAATATTTCTCTGCTGAAATATTAGACCAAATGTGTTCTTAATGTTTCTATACTATAGGAACAATATGGGTCTTTTTAAGTCAATGACATTACATACTCATTTGTGGTAATAGAAAGTTTTGTCCGAGTGGAGTCCCATTGATTTTTTTGAAGGGTAGGTCTGAATTCTTTCTATGACTGCCTACAGGGAAGACAAAGTTCATGGTGTTTTAATGATTAAAGGTTTGTTTGTATTTTGTATTGTCTCATCCCACGAGGTGGGTTATAAGGGAGGTGAATCTTTTGAATTGCCAAGAGCCTGTGGGCCAGTGGAAGAGCCAGTCTCTGCTCGGCAGAGCTGCAGGGTGGGCTGAGTCATGACAATGACTCAGAAGAACAATTGTACTGTTGACTTTATTAACTGACCACTTTAGTAAGTGAGTGAAGACAATTTGGTAACAATCAATGGTCCAGAGAACGAATAAAGGCACTTTGGTGATAAGACTGTTTTCCTAATAACCCATCAACAATCAACCGATCACAATTCATACAAAACTTATAGACATTAATATACATATAAGAAAGAGAGAGTGAGTAAAAAGAGGAAAGAGGAGAGATAAAAGAGATGAGGAGGGGATAGGAAAAGGGGAATCACCACCCTTGGATCCCACGTTGTCGCAGAGTAAACAGCTTGGTCCATAGGTAGTAGGTCAACAGACACATAGGGGGTGTTGCCTTTATATAGTCTTTCTTATGCTATGTGTCTGCAATAGGTTGTTCCAGAAGGTTCTCATCTTCTCTGGCTTGTACCTGCACAGTTAGGCAAGTTCTGTCTCTGGGCAACAACAGGAGGGAGGGGGAGAGAAACAGCCCACCACTCCACCTCTGCAGAGCATGGTCCACTTGTTCCCCACAGGACATCCCACTAGAGTGGGATGTAAAGACATCCCCTTTACAAACAGTTTGTGACATCTATTCAGTGGTGTAGATTAGGAGAAAGTGGAAGTATAATAAGGTGTGAATGAGATGGAGATCCTGATGTTTCTTTCATAATTCATTTAGATTACATCAGCGGAGACTACCCCCAAAATTTTCTCCTGATGTGTATGAAATTATTATTTTGCACATAATAAGATCTATTCTGTTTTTCTGCTGCATCAGGATGGCTGTGCTAGAATGTATGTAGCTACTCCATTTACACCACGGACAGGACTGGAGTTATTGGAGGTGTCTATCTTTGTGAAAAGCTCTTGAGCAAATGAGCCTTCTGCAGACTATAGAGATGTATGTCAATCAAGATGTGTAACTTGGAGGTGTTTAAAACTTGACAGGACAAAGCCAGGGGTAACCTGATGTGAAGTGAGGGTTGGCCTAAATAACCTTTCATGTTCCTTCAAACCTAAATTATTCTATGATTCAACTAGATTTATTTCAAAACCAAATAGCTTTTCTGTCATCATATGCATTCGGTCCCGGAGCTTTCCAGCCAAACAGGTCTACCAGTTGGTAATTCATATTTATATTTTCACTCAGGAAATGCTTCTATTTAAAAGAAAAAATATTTTTAAAAAATAAGTCAAATACACACTTTGTCTGTAATCATTTGTAATCTGCAACTCTGTTGCAGACTGTAGTGTGTACAGAAAGGGTCTGAAAGGGAACTATCAGTTCACAGGAAGATGCTGATAGAGTAGTGGGTTGGAAGCAGAACCTGATATCTACTGATCAGAAACAAGGGCCAGAGATTAATGGTGAAAACAAGAAAACAGCAGAGAGCCTTTCACTGTCACAGCAGTAAAAAGTTGTTTATTACTGGGGATAGGCAGAAAAAAACCTTAGAGTAGTTGATGTGAACTATCCAACTTTTTACTGTCTTTGACTTTTAGGTATAATGTTTGAGATGATGTAGAAAGTGCCCCAGATGGGGATCCCATAATAGTTATCTCACCTGAGACTTCTGTTTAGTAATGATGGTAGTTGATTTAGTAGCATATAGAGCCAGAGATGATGTAAAATAAGAATTCAGTTACGTTTTAACTAGTCATGCTCTAGCACACGTTACGTTCCATTGCTTCAGAGATTTTCTTCCAAGTTTGTTCAGTGAGAAGGAATTTTAAACTTCTGTATATTCTTTAATTCAACTGTATGAAACTGCCTCTGGAAAACCAAAAAGTAGAGATGCTTCAGCAAATGAAGCTGTCGTAAATCAGTTTTCTGTACATGTTCCTGTTGAAAAGCTGCTAGGAATAAGTGAAACATAGTTTGCTGTGGAAGGTATTCTCTGGCTAATGTGTAGTTTTTACATTCTGTGCAATGAATCTATGGTGTCATAATTTTGCTTTGTGTAGTTTTTTGTGACAGTACCAGGAGGAAAGACCTCAGACTATACCTACAGATGATTCCTTTTATAGTCATGTCATCTTGATACAGTTCTTCAGTCAAAAGACATAGGGTAGATAACATAGGGAGAAAAACATCATGATAACGAACAGTAGGAGAAAATTTGTTGAAGCTTTTAGTGTTTTCTGCCTAAAAAAAAAAAAAAAGCTTGAGAATGCTGATATGGCAAGTAGACAGCTGTGATGAAAGAAAGTTAAACACTTTGCTATTTGTCAAAAGTTACAGAATATGAATACTGACCACCCTCCTCCAGAGTTAGCTGCAGATAGCCGACTGCCCTGCTTGACTGTAGATTTGATTGTATATCAGCCTTTGACTGTTTGTTTCCTCTGAAATCGCAACAGGGGAAGCAGTCTGTGCTTTCCTGAGGTAATTAGTTGTCAAACGAGGGCTCTGTTAGTGTGTTGTGGGTGTGCTGAGGCTGTTACTGTGCTCAGCGTACGTAGCTGAAGCAGAGGCAACAGGACATGTGCCCTGCGCACACTGCTAAACTCCTGTGCTCCAGTGGGCAGAACGCACTTGGCAGTGGGCTTTGCTCCAACGGCCGGAGAGCAGCCCTACTGTAAATACTGCCTTTCAAGTGGAAATGAGTGTGGAGTTTTCTCATTGCTGCACGGTTATTCAGGTCGGTTTGCTCTCAGGATGAGATTATGGTGATGCAATTTGTAAAGAAAATGCATCACTGCCACATTCAGCTTCTGAGGCTAGTGCAAAATATTTGCATTAGTTCATTAATATCTGTAGTGAGAAAATATTAGATAGGTGCTTTTTGACCTTCAGTTTTAATCAGTTTCTGGATGGAACTCAAGATATTGATCATAACATTTAATTTGGTAGGTTCTGGAGCCAGCACACCACATGAATATCCTCTCTGGTGGCTGCATATTAGCCACAGCTGAGGTTTGCAAAGGGAACTGGCTGAAACTTTCATAGCATAAACGAAAGAAGGGGAGCCAGTTTCTGCATAATATTTCTTCAGGAGAATTGGGGTTTTGAACTTGTCTTCAGCCCTGCATCCATGATGAGTCATTACAAAGAATAACAAGCAACAGGAGTGGGATTTAGCAGTTCCTTGGCCATCTTTAAAACGCATCATTCTCTTCAGTTTGTTAAGATAGTTGATTACAGCATGTGCTGAGATGGATAATTTATATTAGTCTGTGATTTAAATTTATGGACAAGAATACAGGAACTTTCACAGTGGGTTTTCTTCCCCCCTAATTTTTAGTGCCCCACTCCCCTTTAAATATGGTAATAGTTAATTACAATTAACTCCCAATAGACTTGTCACTGGTATTAGCAGAAGAGTGGTTCTAGTTATCCACAATTTTTCTGTTAATCTAGCAAGATTTCCACTATGTGTTCAGTCGCATCTGTGTGGGATCTTGCTTTCTTTGTATGCTTTTTAAACCATCTCTTAAAATATTAAAATTAACTATCTTTTTCTAATCAGAAAACATAGCAATTCAAACATCTGGCATATATTTTTCTTTTAGTGTATTGATTTTGAAGGCTTTTCCTTGTGTAATTATTAAATGGCAGCTAGTCTTATCAATCATTAATATTTTATGACTAATAATTTATAGATGGATTTGGGGACAAATCTGTCAATAAATAGGCCTCTGGAGCATGGAGTTCATTCTTCATCTGTGCACACATTGCACTATATCAAAAAGTCTAGAAAGTGGCTCTTTGGAACAGTGATGCCATTTACTGAAAGTTGGTATTAAGGTAGATGAGTTAGTTTAATAACTAGGTTCATAATAATACTGGTTTTAATGTTACTTGGCATAGTATCATCATCAAAGAGCTGTCCCTACACTGAAGAATTTAACCAAAGGTCAAATTTTCCCAGCTGGTATTTGAATCTCTTTTACCAGTTCCTTCTTTTTGAAATACATGTTCATATGGTTTAATGTGATATAATGACATTACCAGAGAGCCAATGTATCCCAAAAGCTAGCAGTTAGTCTAAAAATCATTCTTTTTATTTCAAACAGAACTCTAAGGAACAAAAACTGGAGAATATCCTGAAGTATTTTTACAATTTCATGTTAATGTTCTCCTATTGTTTTGGAAATTATGTAGTATTCTTTAAAGCCCCAAATGTGTCATTTTAATTGTCTGGAAAGAAAGAGATATGCTTTTCTAGTAGATTAATGGATATCAAGTGTGTTTTCCATCTTTTTTCTTTTCATATATCAGGAAACTGTGAGTTATTTGTAATGATTTGTTTCTCAAAAAGATTGCACATAATTATTTCTTTCTAATGTTCTGCAGATATTATGGTATACTTATATAAAATTGGAAACACTAAGGATAATGCATTGGCCAGAGGAAAATAAGGTACTAAATTAAATGAGAACCTGGTAATGAACTGGAAAATTAAGAATTTAGACTATAAATCATTCCTTTTGCTATGACCCTGAATACATACACCTTTTGGAAATCACAAAGCCTGAAACAAATTTCTAATATGTCTGCAGAGGTGTTTAATAAAATATGGTAACATTTAAAATATCTTTGTGTCACAGGTAATCAAAGCAGCATTTTTTAAATGTTACCATATTTTATTAAACACCTCTGCAGACATATTAGAAATGTTATGTTTTTAGCATTAAGGTTAGGTTATATTTGGTATATTCAAGCTCGACCTTCTGTTCTGTATTTAATCATTGCTATAGGTAGTTGTTTCCTTCGCCACAGTGTTCATTAACGGTTTAAAAAGCGACAGCTGCCTTCAGAGGAAGGGGCATGCAGTATATTGTAGTTTTCTTATGGGCTGCATATTTTCTCCTTTGGAGACTTAATTTCTTGTTGACCTACTGGTGTTTTTGAAAGCTTCAGAAAAGGTAAAAAGATAGAACTAGGCCTTTTGTGAAACCTTATTTATTTCCTAATGCTGAGAGTTAGAATTTGGGTTATAATCTGCAGCGGAGTGTTGGAAGTGTGTTAAACTACCTGTGGTGTGCACGTTAAGTTGCTTTTCCATAGTTTAAAGCGGCATTATTTAGAGTTAATTCGTTACTCTCAATTTTTCTTCCCTAATGATATAACCTTTCAGAAACAGCCTCTTTTCATGGCTTTTATACTGCAAAATAATTTTTGCTCACAGATAGGGATTTTCAAGCCGACCCGCTGTGCTGGCTGGGGGCCGGGTGGCGTTACCTCCCGTGGGCGGCGGGAGCGGGCTGGCGGGCTGGGTCGTGTGTGTGTGTGTGTGTGTGTGTGTGTGTGTCTCTGTAAGCAACTGGCCATGTGGCAGTTTGCTACCGGCTGAGTTCAAACCACAACATCAGTAAAACTAAACTAAAACTAAACTACTCCTGGGTTGCATCATTTGCTCCCCTTTCCTCACATGTTTTATCACTCTTTAAGTGCTGCCATGACTAGACCCAACCAAGAAAAGCAAGTGTAACCATCTCATGCATAAGCTGGTAAATGGTAGGAATTGTCCATGACAGAATTTCACAATATTACTGAAATTTGGAATGGGTAATTTTCTGCAGGTTATTTATTTTGAGAGGATCCTTCTTTTTGGTGTGCAAAAGTGCTGTTTAGAAAACTAAGGGTCACATTATATTCCTGGTGTTAGGATGAATATATGACAAGTGAGAGTTTTGGATTCAAATCAATTTTTACTAACTGACATAGGAACTGAAATGTGAATTGTTCTCCACTCCGTATTTCAGTGCCAAGTGACCAGTCTGCTACTCTCGCATATGGCCACTTAGCAACTCTGGGAAAATGTTTATATTCTATCTAAATGTTGAAATATTTACTGCCAGAACAGGAGTCTCATCTTCCTCAAGTGACTGTCTGCGACAGTGGAAAGCCTTGCTTTTGAAATAAAGGATTTTAAGATTATATATCTTGGCTCTTATATCCAAAGCAAAAATAAGTATTTAATCCTTTTTGATTTTTGATAATTCTGCATAATTCAGGATAAAATGCAGCTCACCCTGCAATCATGGAGTGAAGAAATAGTTGCCTTTGGAAAATTGTTACCTGAAGGCAGGAAGTGAGATACTATTTTTAGGGAAACCTTTGTCATTGTTTTTTTTAATGACATCTGTGTCTGAAATATAAAAAGCAAAAATGGACACATGGACATAAACCCTTCACTGTGACATATCAGAAAGTAAGGTCACAATATTTACAAATATTGTTTGAAAAAGACCTCTTCCAGTTGGGCATAATGTGTGTAGGCTATTGGATTTTGTTCTACATAGGCAAAAACTGGTCTCAGCTTCTCTTTTCCACAGTCTTGTCCCTTTTCTTGGCCTAGAATGGAACAATCAGGTCTTGCATATTGCTCTTTGCATGTGTGTTGCATTTAAGGTAACAAATTAATTTGATAAGAGATAAATCCCCTTACATTCTAGCCAATCCTCAAAGATTAAAGGGGCCAGGGCGGCTGGATTTATGTCTTCATAGGTATGCCAATTATTGCCATTACTATAGGCCTGACACTAGATGCATGAATTAGCCCACACAAACAAGAATTGCAATCACACGCTCTTAATTCCTGGGTAATAAATCAGCATAGCCAAGGGCACAAATCTTACTAAATGTCATCCCTTCTCACAGCGGAGGGGTGGGCGGGGGCAGGAGGCGAGGAGGACAAACCCGTCGATCTGTCCCTCTGATTTGGTATCGGATGATCTGAATTAGATACAAACTCGGTGTAGTATTTATCTACGTATGTATGTGTAAAGTGGGTGGGACTGTGGTCAAGCCATTGTTTCTTGATAATAACACAGCATATTCCTTGGTGCAAAGTGTGTGCTGGTTTTGGGGGAAAAGAGGAAGAGTAAAGTCCACAGAGTTGTGTAAAACAGTCCTTGAGAGAAGAGGAAAAGCAGAAGATAAATTATATAGTTGTGTCAAATATTCCTTGAGAAAAGTGGAAGAGCTGCAACACGCAGCCTCCACCTTATTTCACATTCCTCTTTGGTGCCATGGCAACACAGATCACCGGATCTTCATCCCGCCCTGTGTTTGTTCTGGGCACCATGTGTTAAGGCAAAGTGTGTTTTGCAGTTTTTTTCTCTGATTTGCTTTTCCCACACTTCCAACGATGTGGCTCTGTGATGCTCGTACAAGCAGGGTAGCATACATACAGCACATGCGGTGTATGTGCTATAGCATATAGCATGAGCTATTTTGATGCTATGACATATAGCTTCACAGACTGGTGTACTTCTGTAGGACCTTTCAGCTTTAGGGATGTGAAAGCATTTGACATATACTGTGTAGCTGAAGAACGACTTTGACAAAAACATTGGTTTTCTCCAGAATGACAAGTTTTGCTGTGCTTTCATTTTTTTTTTTTTTTTTTTTTTTTTTTGTGTGTGTGTGTGTGTGTGTGTGTTTGTTTTTTCCCAGTGAAATCAGTTGTTTATTTCAATTCAGTACAGTAAGGGCTCTGGCAGCTGTGCCAGCATTACACCAAGTGGTGGTACATGAATTCAGATGCTTTCTGTAACTGGGGGGCAGCAGGGTGATTAAGCTATCACCAAAGAAATTGTGTGAAACAGCTTTTGACATGTGGTGGGGTTACTGGTTCACTCAAAATCACATTGAAATTGGTCACAGGTAATGGTAGGAGGGTATAGCTGTCCTAAGTCTTTGCATTAGTGACAAGACTAATCTGCAACAGGCAGGAATATTGCATATGTTGTGAAGAAACGTCCTGTGTGGAATTTCCATTTCCTCCTTTGTTTCCATCTATTTGTGAAATAAGGGTTATTTTTTTTTTCTTGTTAAATGCCAAGTTTCTTTTGAGAAAATCAGCAGCAACATATTTGCAACTCGCCCACTAATTGCCCCAATTATTTCTGAAAGGTAAGGAGTAGTGAAAGTTAGGAAGAGATGGAGAGTCAATTAGAAAAAAAAAAAAAAAAAAGTTGAAATTTCTTTGGAATGATTAGGCTTGTGAAGGAAAACTTTGGTAAGGCTGTAGGAGAGAGATTGAATAGTAGTATTTACTTACCATTGTGTATTTTTTGCTGTATTGCTTTTAGTTTTCATGTGAGTAAAGCATGACTGTTATCTAGGAAAGAAGAAATAAAACATTTATTACAGCATTGAAAGATGACTCTATGTTTGGGACAGTCAAAGACTGAAACTCTTTCCTGTCACGTATACCCACACTCTCAAAGAAAACACTTAAAGCCTAAAAAGACAGGGGTTGTTTTTTTGGGTTTTTTTCTGGGCTGGTTTAGGGGCTGATACTTTAGTAAAATAAGGAAAAGCACGTTCTGAAGAAACCCCACACATAACCAAACCCTATTTTGCAGTTGCATAAAGAGAATAAGATTAGAATTCCAACCTGGGGGAAGGTTGGCCACAGGTAAGAAACCAGCTGGCTACCTGCAGCTCTGCAGAAGATTTATTGAAATAGTGGATTATAAACAGGAGCTAACAATGTGGACTGTTAGTGGGATTGAGTGCAGCCTCAGCAAGTTTCCCAGTGACAGCAAACTGTGTGGTGCAGTCGATGTGCTGGAGGGAAGGGATGTGCCATCCAGAGGGACCCTGGACAAGCTGTAGGTGGGCCCATGCGAACCTTATGAAATTCAGCAAGACCAAGTGCAAGATCCTGCCCATGGGTCAGGGCAATCCCAAGCACAAATCCAGACTGGGCGATGAATGGATTGAGAGCAGCCCTGTGGAGAAGGACTTGGGGGTGTTGGTGGGTGGAAATCTGACTATGAGCCAGCAATGTTTGCTCGCAGCCCGGAAAGCCAACCGTGTCCTGGGCTGCATCAAGAGCAGTGTGGGCAGCGGGATGAGGGAGGGGATTCTCCCCCTCTACTCCACTGTCATGAGACCCCCCTGCAGTGCTGTGTCCAGCTCTGGGGGCACCAACATCAGAAGGACACGGACCTGCTTGAGCAGGTCCAGAGGAGGATCATGAAGATGATCAGGGGGCTGGAGCACCTCCCTTGTGAGGACAGGCTGAGAGAGTTGGGGGTGTTCAGCTTGGAGAAGGGAAGGCTCCAGGGAGACCTTATAGTGGCCTTCCAGTACTGAAAGGGGGCTACAGGGAAGCTGGGGAGGGACTCTTCATCAAGGGGGTGTAGGGACAGGACAAGGGGTAATGGTTTTAAACTGCAAGAGGGTAGATTTAGATTAGGTATAAGGAAGAAATTCTTCCCTGTGAGGGTGGTGAACCACTGGAACAGGTTGCCCAGAGCAGCTGTGGCTGCCCCCTCCCTGGCAGTGCTCAAGGCCAGGTTGGACGGGGCTGTGAGCAACCTGGGCTGGTGGAAGGTGTCCCTGCCCATGGCAGGGGCTGGACTAGATGATCTTTAAGGTCCCTTCTAACCCAAACTATTCTGTGATTTTATGAATGTCATACTGAAAACTGTGATGGGGAGAGCAAAAATCCGTCAGCTTGTGATGGATGAGCTGGAAGAGCATGTAAAAGGTCCAGTGTCTCACACTGCACATTAGCATTAAGGGAAATCCAGAGGAGAGCACAGGGAAGGTTTAAAGAAAAATGTCTTGAGAAAAAGGACTAAGTAATTGGGAGGCAAAGGCTTCAGATACAACTCTTTTTTGTGTCTATGATGGGTAGGCTGAGAAGATGACTTTTACACTGTATCAAGGAAAGGCATTAGAAGAAACTTATCTAAAGATTAAGCACTAGCCTAGGTTGCATATGGAGCTTATTAAATCCTCACTGTTGGAAGTCTTTAATAACAGATCTGAGCAGGAATTCATAAAATAAGGTCTATGTAGCCCTGATGCTCTGTGACCACATCCTGAGAAGTACAGCTGCTGGTGGATTTCTCCATATAGGAAGGGACAAGTGCTGATCAGGACTGTGTCCTTTTGCATGGAGGTAGGTGACCAGCAGTGCATAATTCCCTGCAAGTACATCTAGAAAACAGAGGCAAACAACAAACTAAGATAGCTGGACTGGAGAGGTGTCTATCTCAAACAATATTATTACTGTTGCTGATCCTGCCCTGGGACAAAGGGATGAGTAATATCAGCTCTTGAGGGGCCTTTTAACCCTGTTTTAAGCAGGATTTCATAAGTAAAATTTGTATTTTGCTCTAAATGATGTAAAATTGTAAACATAGTATAATAAAGTAACTACCAAAGGATGGCTCTGTTATAGTTGTATGTCTTCCCCAGATGCTAATGCAGTAACTTTCTAACCAATAACAAAACCAGAATAGAAAATGCACATAAGAAATTGCCTAGAACACAGTGAAAGACAAGAATATGAGGTTATTGCTGTTATTTTTTGTTTGTTTAGAAACACTTCCATCTCCAGCTAAATTGGTCTGTGGCGATGTCTGCACTAAGATTATCACTTGTGCAAACAGTTCTGCTTTATTCTTTTGCTAAAGCTATTATAGTGGGAGATAACAGTATAGATAGCTTTTGTGTGGGAGAAGTTTCACTCTCAGATTTGAATCTAATTATTTAGCTATCTTTCAGTCAGATAATGCTCCAAGAGTTCATACTTGTTTGCTAAAACAGTAATTTGAGTTGTCACCTTGCTTCTAACCTATTAGTTATTTCTAATATTTGGAATAATTTTCCATATGTGACTTCTAACCAAAAAGAACTCTCAATACAAATACTCCTTTGCCTTGGATGCCTTACTCAGGAAAATATCAAAGGCCTTTTAAGATCAGAAAATAACAAGAAAGCTCAGATTTCTTTTCTTATTGCCACATTTTACAGTATATTACAAAGTCAGCATATCCGCCACCCTCAAACAGTATACCAAATATTAAAATTAACAACTGAGTATTGGAAGGAAAAAGGAAAAAATGATACCCAAAGCTACAGTCTCTTAATCAGATGTATATAAAACACTATCTTTGAGCTCCTGATTAAATGATTCAGCTGTCAGAACTAAAAGACATCAATACATCTGGAATTTGGCCTCCTCTTTTACAGGTCAGCCACAGGATTTGTTCTACTTACTGCTGTGTTGTCACGTTGAACAAGTTCTACTCACAACATATTGGCAAGCTTTGGCTTCAAGAAGCCCCTCTGGAATTTATGTAAACACAGCTTTCAGTGGTTTATGGCTCATTTCACCGGGATGGTAAAAATCATCCTGCTGACCCAGAATAACTATTGAGAGATGCTCTAAAAAATGGAGCATTTGAGACTTGCACCATTACAATTTTATGTGCTGATACAATTTAAGATCCAATTTAAGATCCATTTGACATTATCAAAACCATGTGTTTTTTCTGACCTGATTCTCTGAATGTTGTGCCTTTTTAAAAATGTCTCAGTAATAATAATAATAATAAAAAACAGAACTAAAATTTAGCAACGTTAATATGCACCAGAAAACACAGTCTCCATAAGAAAGTATATTACGAGTTCCTGAGGTCTCTGATTTTTGTTTCTCTTCTGTGTTTCCTATTTACAAAAGTGGCTTTGCTTAATGCCTGGCAAACAGAAGACCTTTCCTGCTGCTTCTCAGTGATCTTGCCAGCCTGTATTATTGGCCTCCAAGTCGGTCTAGCACCCTCATGGAAACAACTTTCCCAAAGAGTGTTTAACAAAGACTTGTGTAGTATAGAGTTTATCAGTCCCTTAAGGGTTGAGATATTGTAGTCTTTGTCAAACCTGAAATTACTTTTCCCCCTAACACTCTTTAATAACGCAGTAAAATCAAGTTCACTGTAGTCATATTCAAAATAAAGAAGTTCTCTTGAGCTTGGAAACAGGTGCTATGAAATGAAACAGCAATAGCTACCTGCTACTTTGGTTTAACTCCAAGGTGTTTTCTTTGTACTGTGAACTGAACTACCAGGATGGTCTATCTGCTCAGGTGTCAGAAATGGGTCAAATTCTTAGATAGTTTGCCTCTTTCAGGCATTCTCTTTCCATGTAAAAACCACTGTTTGGAAGCAAAGTCTTCCTCCATCTATTCCCCATCTTCCTGGGGATCTCAGGAGAGTGAATGCATCTCTAGGGAATGAGGGTTACTTTGACTTTTGATAATTAAATGCAGCAAGAAAGTAAGATTTAACCTGTCTACTAATGAGTTATCACTGTTGGCTGGTAGCACTTGATGTGTAAAGGTCCTTTGAATGCCACTTCCTGATGACAGACCTAGAAAAACTTAATGTTTAGCTGTCCAATGCTAAACCAGTCATACAGTGCACATTTCACTCTGCCCAAATACGTAACCATTCAGATTTACTGCATAAAGTCCTCATCAACATACCATCTGTTATAGCTTGAGAACCCTGTAAAACATGTTTACATTAGTGAAAACATTATCTACTAACTATTGAATGAGGTGTGAAGACAATGACAAACACTGGGGAAGGTTTGTGTGTGGATTTTCTATAGTTGCAAAACAAAATGTGTTACTCAGGTTGTTTGATTTAACAAAAAATCCTGTCCTCAGTAAGCTAATTTCTTCTTTCTCAGCTTAATAATAATTTCTAAAAAAAAAAAAAAAAAAAAAAAATTGTCTTAGCTGGACATATCAGACAGTGCTATAAATAGTCTTCTGGCTGTTTTCTATAATTCATACCTTGGTGTAATAAAGATGTATAGTCTAAGTATTAACTTTGACTTTAAGAACTGTTTAAACACCAGATATCTGATTCACTGTGTTTTTTGTTTATAGTTTTGAAATCTAATGATTTACAAAAATGTCATGCCTTATACTTTAGTTGTCTGATAAACCCACAAACTAGCAAGTACAATTGAATTTAAACTACAATTTAAGTAGTTTATTAAGGCATATCATGAATATTCAGCATCCTGGGTTTCACCCAACCTGGGGAGTGCTGCTCTTTCCTTGCTTTTGTCAGTAGACAGAGAAAGAAAGCTCTAGTTTTAGTCTTTTTTTATTGCTTTGTTCTTGTGTCTTATTGTCTTTCTGTTCTGTGTATCTCTGAGAAGGGCAGGTAATTTCTTAATGAGTCAACCACAGCTTTTATCTGGTTCAGTTTATCAGACAGATGGAGAAGGCAAAAGGAGGGAAGGTATAGAACAAAAGAAGTTTCAAATTCAAAGTCTCGAGTACAAAAATAATTAAAAGATTTTCTGCTACTGGAGGAAATAGAATAGGTATTGTAATTTAGTATTGTAATATTACAGTGGCACCCATTGGATATGGGGAAATCACATCCATATGTCTATAAGACAACTGTACTATTTTCATATACTAACAGAAAAATGTTTAACCACAGATATTTAAAATATAATTGAATGTCACTTCAGTGCTCACATGTCTTATGACAGAATGTTTACTACAGTGGCTGAGTTCTCTGAAAGTGTGACCTTCATTCACTTTCATGCCTGAAAGGAATAAACTGTACTTATAAAAACCATATCTGGGTACATGATTATTTAGATACATACATTTATGTGAGTATAGACTTTGTAGTATTTCTAGCACTGAATTCAGAACTTGTTAATGTAATGGGAAGGTGTAATAGAAAACACTTGTCATCTTTAATGCAAGTTATAGAAGTATGTATGCAAGCTACAAGGGTGTGTAACTCATTAAGGCAAGCAGTGGTCCACCTGTGGATGAGGCATATAAGTACATTTTAAAGTACACATTTCTCATGGATGATGAGCTGATAGACACAAAAGCTTTGCAATTTTAAAGATACAGGAAGAATATTTGCAGGTGTATCTGAGGTATTGATATTGTGATATAAGTTACAGGTAAACCCTATGCCAAAGCAAAGCCCCACCTCTTCCTTTCCTGTCTGTATTCATTCACCTTACAAAGTAAAACTGGAACCTCCTATTCCTGCTTGTTCCCAGTTTTCAGCTGTGTTTTTTAATTGTAAACTATCATTTGCTTTCCTCTCACCACACACCTATGTATCCTCACCCCCTTTCTTTTAGCCCAAGCTCACTAGAGGTATCTAGGTATGGGCAGGCTGGACATGACTCCTTGAATATGAGTTGCAGGCACCAGCAGAGATTGGGAACTTCTAGTGTGAAAGCTTAAATGCAGTTTACTGGAAATAAACACGAATTACGAACATGATGGGCACAGTAACATAGACAGTGTTTGCTTCAAACTTTAAAGGGGTCAAGGACAGAAAAATATCTGACCTTTAAGGGACGGACTTGCCTGGGAATATGTTTTACATAAAAGAAGGAAAAAAGAGGAGAGGCTTCTACCTTTTTAGCCACTGACTGAAAATCAGATAATAAAGTACTGCATTCTAATGCTTTCCCATTTTATATCTTATTGGCAGTCATTGTTTTAGAAAAATCTGGACTAAAAGCTTTTCAAGAAATCTATTTTCAAGCAGTTATTTACTAATGTTTCCAATTATATTGCATCGTCAGCTTTGGCTGGGCAAGAAGGGGGAACTAACTAAAATGAAATGTGCTTTCTAATTACAAATAATTTTAATTCCTAGCATTATGTAATGTTGTGACTTTAAGTCTTCATTTCAATTCCAATAAACCCTGCATAAAAATCCCCTTATTCTGAAAGATTTTTTTATAGCAATGTAGCAGAACAGTTTATTTTAAACAAATAAGATACAAAAATATATCAGGACTCTCAAAGCATAGGACATGATTCAACAAATCCCTATTTTCTTCAAGAAAAGTATCTCTAGGGAGAACAAGCTCCTAAGGACTCAAAAAAAAAAAAAAAAAAACAAAACCAATAGTCACTTTCCCTCATGCCTACAGGAATGCAGCCTTTCTGTCTTTGGTACTTGTGTTTTTCAGTACTTTCCCTACAACCTCTCAGTGCTTCATGGCCTTATGAACTTGGTGTGTGTCAAGACTGTCACTGCCATTCTGCAGAATACTCGTTTTGCATTTAAAACAAGCTGGTCTTCAGGGAATGGTTGTGGATGCCCAAAATAAATTTGTTAGAAGTTTAGGTGCCTTGCTGTACTTTAAAGGTCTGTCTTTATTGTGGGAAAATCACCCTTGTAGAAATTCAACATCCCGAAGAGGTTTGTACTTCACAGAAGATAGTAACTGGGGAGTCTTTGTGGGCATTAAGTCTTGATCTGGTAATGTAAGTGAGGATCAACTATGTGAATTAAAAGAGAGACACAATTGTTTGTTATGTATAGGTTTAGTGTGCTCCTGGTTCTCAATCCATTTTTGTTGGTTTTATCTTCTAAAGTTTTTGGAACATTAAAAAATATATTAACCCTTTTTTTTTGGTACTTTCTTTTCCAATGGATGAGTTCTATGTTCTGAACCTTTACAGTTTAGTCTCTTACCACCAAGGACAACCCCAGTGTTGACCCTGTGTCATTTCTCCAAATTACACACTCATTTGATGCCTGAAGCTGTAGGAGAAAGTCCAGTGAAACTTCAGAGCTGATTCTCTGTCCTACACTGACTTTGACAAATAATAGCCAGTTTTCAGCAGACCACTGAAAGGTCTACCACTAACTCTTGGTCTATTCTCTGCCACGTTTCTAGTCACTTTTCCTGAATCCACAGTTATCTTCTGGGCAATATCCTACAGCAGAACTCAAGATGACTCAAAGCATCTAAAATATTAGGAAATATCTATTTTTAAAAACGAAAATCTTACTCTAAGATTAGCATCAGAAATAGCTGCTTTCTCATCCATATAACTTGGTGAGTGGAGCGCATGAAAAACATTCACCGCACTGATGTAACTAAGATGTATTTATTAAGATTCTCTGGAACCCTTCTGGAAACCCTTCTGAAAAAGCATTGGAGCCTGTTGGAGTTTAGGTTGGTGGTTTATCCTGAACTGTGTATGCTTTTGAATAATGGGTCAAAAATGCTAATTATAATACAAATTAATAATTGCAAGGCATTTTGATTCAGTGAGCCTGTCTGGATCCACATCTACAAAAAAAATTAGGGCAAAGAGGGAGATCAAGGTCAGTGATTGAAGGAAGGACTGTACAAGGTCAAACATTCATTTTTAAATTATTTCTGCTGTTCTAGACTCTGTGAATTCCCTAGAGCATGTTTATAAGCAGTATAAGTTTTTGCACTTTAATTTCTCAGTGTAGTAAAGGGAACTTTAGCCTTTTAAATAGCATCTCAATTACAAAATGGGTTTTAAAACCTTGACTGCTGTTCTAATATCCATAGTGGATAAAATCAGTGTTGGATAGAATCAGTGTTCATTGTCCCTTAAAAAAATTAGACACTGGGGAAACAGGGTATTTTCAATTTTCTGAGGCTGATTTATGCTAAGGGAAGGAAACATTTTGCAAGATTTGAAAAAAATTTCCTAAAGGCAATATTCTTCTAAATTTATAATCTTCTCAATAACTAAGAATCACTACATACATCATCTCGACATTTTTTATAGTAGAAATTACTATCATCCAATTTCATAGTGTTAAATTATATGTGCTTATAATTAACTCTCTTTTGACATCAAGAATATTTAAAACATCAAGAAAAAATGCTTTTGACAAGGAGCTTATTTTGTCTTTCCAAACTACTATCACTGTGATCAGAGATTATTTTCATAAGGCTCAGTGCAAATCACATGCACGCTTCCTTCCTTGGAATAAAACGAGCTTCACTAAAATCCTGCTATGCCACCCAGCATAGTCAACAGATTGGTTACATTCTTTGAACAAGTGTTATCTAGTAGGAATGTATTTGAAGGACTAGATATGTGCATACAGGAGATCTAATACAAAAATGCCAGAAAAAAAGAGACATTTTGATAGCCCATTCCAACTGTTTGCCATCATATTTTTACCACAAGCAATTTGTAAAGAAGCCGTTGAGTTTAAATATGCTATCTATTTTAGGAAATAAATTTTCAACACTGTGTGAATGGTTTACAGCTTGGTGAGGAAAATATGTATTTTGAATATGAACTCTATTCTGTGTCAGCTGTAGTCTGAACAACTGTGAATGTTTTAAAATCAATCAATTCCAAATTCTCTGTTACTTCCCTTTCCTCATTCAAGGCTTTAAGTCTTGCTTCAGAACCACAAAAAAAAAAAAAAAAAAAAAAGTCAGTGCATGAGAGCGAATATTTTTGTTCTTGTTAAAACTGTCTTGCTAAGTAAACATTGATCAGATACCACAAAATCCTGCGGCTGAATTCATTGCATTTGAGGAGGAGGGAGGAGGAAAAAACTGCCTCAGGCTAATGTAACTTATGAAACTATGATGAGCAAAATAGGCATGTACTATACTTTCAGCTGGGATTCTGGTACAAAAAAGGAGGAGTTTTGAGTAAAGTCCTTTGAACCCATTAAATTCTCTCTCCCTCTTGCCGGGTTATTGATTAAGCACACTCCAACTGCAGATGAAGTCTGCAGGGGTAGAAGCACATCTTCAGTCTGCCTCTACAGCTCTGCTGACATCCCTAGCTCTGGTAAGAGCTGTAGCTTCTCAGCAGTTGTGGCGGGAGTGCTGTGGTTTGTCTTCTTAGCTCTCTTCCACATTTTACAAACATTTAAAAGCTTTCAAAGTTTCTTGCCATATCACATGGAATTTTGCCACATCAAATGGTTTCCAGTACAGGCTTTAAGCCATGCTATTCTGGGATTGCTACCAACAGCTTACAGAAAAGGATGGCTAAATGATTGTTCTCCCTGAAACAGGGCTGGGGTCTGCCTGATTCCACAGAGTTTGGTGAAGGGGGATGGCTCTGGGATCACTGAGGCAGAGGGAAGAAGCAGCCTTGTAATTCTCAGCTCATGGAGAGATTTGTGCTGTCACTGACCTGCACAACAGGAGAGGGACAGCAGCCAGCCCAGATGGGCTGCCCACAGCAGGCCAAGACCTGAATTGAATGGAAATAAAAAGAGTTGGGGCTGTGTATACGTGTAATATTTCCTTATGTTAATGCCAAGAGATTTCTTGTGATGCCATCAGATACAAGCATGATTAGTCTCTAAACCAGTAATTGTTTACAGGCCCATTTATTTATCCCCCGTTCATCTTAGTGTAAGCACTGATAGTCCCAATTGCCTATATACTATGAAACTTAGCCCAAAATATTTTGCTATTTCTATGTCCATTTAATTCTGTATGCTTCTCACTTTTTCATGTTTCTCTGTGTAATTTTGGTCCCACAGCTTTTATAAAGGACAGAATTCTCAGTTGCTGAAGTTTGCACTGTGGATTTTTCCACTGAGGGTCAAGCACAGATTCTCTATAGGTGGTCTCCAAATATCTTGGAAAGTTTTCAGGTTCATCAGCAATCTCAAGTTCATGTTTCTAAGGCAGGAGTATGTTGCCATTCATCACCCTAGACTTCAGAGAAATTCTTTAGCACTCAGGAACGGCTGAGTGCTAAAAGGAATATTTTCTTCATCTCTTCCAAATAGATGTGGTTAAATTCAGAAGCTGATTGTATAAATTATAGTGCAAAACTAATCTACAGCTTAATATTGAGTTACAGACAAGCAAATCAGCTTTGCTTAAACACAACAGCGTGAGTTTCAGACATATGTTGTGTTTAACAAGAAATTAATATCTTCTTAATTTTTTCCAATCTATGTTGGTATCTCTGTATCTCTTTTTATTCTTACTGATGCACTGTTTTCAAAATAAGGCACTCAGTTATGTCTTTGAACAGACACGAAATGTTCAGAATCTGATATTTTTTACCACAATGTTGTCTTTGAATGTGCTAAGGAAAAAATACATTACGTTCCTACTGGATTTTAAGGATGGGTTTATTTCTGGTTTCCTGATCTGTTTTGGTTTTTAATTTGTTAACACTGATGAAGCTGAAACATCTTATTTGCTGGTTATCTGTCTCTCTGTAACACAAATGGTATTAAAAAGGGTTCAAAAGTTCATTAGCAAAATCCTGCTCGTTTACTCACTGCAAAAGACAGACTTTACCACAATACAATTGGTAATAGAAAAGCACTTTAGCTGTACAAGTCTGCACCGCAGAATAGTTCTTAAAACCTAATGACAACATATTTATACTGATGTCTGTGTAGTTATACACAATTGTCTGTGTCTGTCTCTTATCAACATATATATTTTAAACACTTAGACTTTAACTTAGCACTCTTCAGTGGGTTTTTTGACTTGAAGCTTCTCCTAAAACTGGCAACTACTATGGCAGTTGTGAAAAGCACAAGTCTGTTTCAGTCTTTGAAGTTGTTCTCTATCTGTTTAAGCTTTTATAGTTTTAAAATTACTTTTTTTTTTTTTTTTTTTTTTTTTTTTTTGTAATGCTAAATCATTCCGCTTTTTAAATCATTCCATAATTTGCTAATAGCATTTGAGTCATCTGGAAGTCTCAGTAATTTAGCGTCAACAGTAAGAGAAAGCCTATACTAAGTACAATTTGAAACATTGAAAAAATACATTAGAGTGGATTAAAGAAGCTGGGTTTTATTATGTACAAACAACTGTTAGCTATGCAAGTCTCTCGATTTTGTTCAGTCATGCTTGAAAAAGAAGGCTTTTGAAAATATGAATGAAAATAGAAAGTTGTCACCTTCCAATCATAATTTCTTATGAGCTGTTCTCTTTTTGCCACCTTCCTTTGAAATTCCACTGTGCAGCCTTCAAAATCATGAACAGTGGTCCAGTGCTGCCTCTCATCTTCTCTGTGCTGCCTTCAGCTACTGTCTGTGTTTTCCCTTTTTAGACAGCCTGCTGTAAATTTTAAGGGAAGATAATTTGACTTTCCTATAACACATTCCAAGATTGCATGTATTTGACATTTTCAAGATGTGTGGTGTTTTTCTCTATTCTTTCTTGCTTTTTGAAATGCATATCATTATTACCCACTGCGTTCTGAGAAATACAACTGGAGATAGCTACCCTCCTTGGATTTGATAATGATTTTTCATTATATTTCATAGTTCTTTACTGGCAATGACAATTAAATCCAATCATCACCTACAAAGGAACAGAAAGGAAAAAAGGAACAGAAACAAAAGTTTTCTACAGGAATTTCATTTGATTGTATTTGACTTTAGGCTAAACTACCTTTGTTTTAAAATAAACATTCTTCCTATTGGGTTCATGTGCTTCATAAATCCTATGATCAATATCTAATAAATTAATAAAGACACAGCATCAGATTAGCTCCAAAGAAAGATAAGTACTAGGATTAGTACTAGGAATAATGTCTGCAGTAGCTTATCACTTGTAATTATATAAAAGAAACTGATCTAAAACTTGGGATTCATGGAAATTGGAGTATCCTAGACATCAAATTCATGACAATCTAGACATGAGACCTGAATATTCCACAGGAATGAATAAATTCTTTTGTCGAGAAAGATGTGGAACAAAAAAGTAAGCAAATATTAGATATCACACAAAACATTAATAAACTCTTTCAAAATTCCTCCAAGATAAAAATGTTAAGCTTTTTTTGACAGTTATACAAGCATTTTCCACATATTATAAAGTTTTGGACTAATTTGAATTTTGAAGTGGGTTTTAGCTATTGTACCTTTCTCAGCCTGCTTCTGTTGAAGAAATGTGGGATCTTGTTTGGGAAAACAGACAGATTGGATATAGTCAAGGTACTTTTTTTTCCCTTTTGTAATAACCAGAAATGAATCTGTTCTTAAATATCAAACCTGTTCTTCCCTAGTAGGAGTTAAAAAATACAGGATATTTCTAACTTTTCCAGTCAAGTTTTATATGCACTCTGACTAAACTCCTTTAAAGAAGTGATCATCTTTTGTCTCGCTGCATTAACTTGCTCCTATTACAGTGTTGGTGTCCTTGAACCCGACAGTCAGTTACATCGCTCTTACTGACTGCATGGCACTAGTAGAGCTCTTTAGTTTCTTTATTTTAAATACCATTTATACAGAACAATATACAACTCATTTTCAGTTATTAACTGATATGAAACACATACTGTAATCCCTAAGGCTGGCATCCATGTACATTTTTTATCACTTTGAGATTCAGCATATCAGTGTTCTCTGATTGCCTTATTTTTAAGCTAAATTCAGCAAGAAATGTTCCCCGAGGATCTAAATTGTTCAGAAAGGTATTGCTTTGTTATGACAACCAAGCATCCCTTCTCACCCACATGGTCCTGTCTCATTTCACATTATTGCTTTTTTTGGCTATCCTTCTTATTTTTGAAATATATAGTAAAGCTTAATCTCTAATATAAAAGATCTTTATTTCTCTGCTCCCATTTATTTACATTATGTGCATTGCACACACCAGCGCCTTTCTCCCATCTACAAAACCAAAAAAGATTATCTTGTAAATGGTTCTCAAAAAGATTCTCTTGTAAATGTAACAATTATCATCTCATGTAGAATAGCAGGGTTCAATTCCTGGATCAAAGAGCGACTTTCCTGGGAACATCACTTAGGGTCATCTGCCCACCTGAGATTGCTTTCCCCACCTGAGCACCACAGAGCCATGCAGCAGACAACATTAGATCTGCTGGCTTATGATCATGCATGTCCTCATTACCCACCTTTTGGATTTTTCATAGAATTAGAAGAATCAAGTTTTGGATTCATAACTTGCAAAGTGGGTTTGTAGCCACGTGACTCAGTGTTGTTTCTAAGCTTCGCGGAAGATTTAGTGGTTGTTTATCATACTTGCGCTGGCTTTCAAAGGAACCATACGTATTTGGGAGCTGACCAGTGTGATGACATTGTTGCAAATCTGCTGAGTTTCATAGCTTTAAATCACTGTAACTGAAAGAGAAATCTAGAGATTAATGTTTTCTTTTCTTCAGAAAAAGATATCCTTGAGGCTATGCAGTGAACAGAACAAACTTATCATTACTATGTACTGAGCCATGATATAGCAAGAATATCCTTAAGCCTTGAGAAATAGTTCTAGAAATGCATCACCAGATACTATATTAGAAAGCACACATTATAATATTCATTACAGTAGTAGAATGCAAACTGCATGTTATTGTAAAAGAAAATCCAATTTGCTGCCTACTGCCTTCAATTTGGTTTTGACAAGTACTCAATCTTTTGCTATATTTTGCTTTCTACATTTATCTTCTCGGGCATATTCTGTAATGTCTGCTTAGGGCAAAAACAATAATCTTTTCATTTAATTTAGAGAAAAAGCTCATGTATTCTCTATGCTTACTAGGTACAACAATATGAAAACAAATCCCAGTTGCTAAAGATCCATTTGACAATATGAAATAGATTCTGACTTTTTAATTTAGGCATAAAACTGCAGAGGGCATATAAGGGATGCAGATTTACCGAGCTCTACCATTTATTTATGAGTGGTTGCAAGGGAGTGATCTGCAAAAGCCCATATAATTTTACCAGTGATGGATGAACCTAAGAGGGTATAAAAAAAGTTGTGTTTGACCCCTGCAGAACAACTCTGTAAAGTACCAAGCTTATTTGGCTTTGTTAAAAATCTGAGAATTTGAGTTCATCAGTTTCTGCAATGAGTATTTCCTCAAAGTGAAACATAGTTTTAATTAAATTGAAGTTTGCTACTTTGTAATTTAGCTCACTGCAAGCCATGGGAGGGAGGGAGAGGGGAGAATTTCAATAGGAATTCAACAAAATCAGCACTTCTGCTGAATTGTGCTTGAAGCACTACTGTGCGATCAAAGGGAAACTAGTCTTGCCAAAATTTACATTATTTTAGATCTGAGGTTTGGTTTGCTTTATGTTCTTTCTAAATAATCACCTGAATTTGTCCAGTACTTTTTGTCCAGAAATGTCAAAACAAAATGTTTTCTCTTCCTTATGGTAATTTAAAGGGCGGTCAAAATGCATCTCTAATTTTCTTATTAGCTTTTCATCAGATGCAAGTGTGATTTTTTGGAGAAGTTCTTCAGTTTATCTAACCATAAACACCTCCAGTGCCCTACTCCTCAAGACATGTGTCTCGGATTTTAGAAAATAAAGCTTGTAGAAATTTTTCTATACAGCTCACAGAATCAGGTAAACTGACTGCTCTGACCTAGAAAACCATATTTTTTTTTTTAGCCAAATCCCTCCACCTCCTTCCAGAAAATAAACAAAGAAATAAAAGGATCTTAAAGTTTGTTCTTTACAGTGCTGTTAAACTTGATGTCTTATTCCTTCAAAGTACATGCAGCAGCATCTTTCCTGTCTCCTCATTTGTAACTGTGAATAGCTGAAGGGAGCACTAGTTAGATTCATTATTTTTTCCTGGGATAAGCATCAGGCTGAATACTAGGAGCTATACTATGACCTTATGTATTAGGGATTGCTTCCAATGATGGCTGAATAATTCCAATTATTCCTTATCTCCTAAAGTTGAAGCAAGCAACAAAGCCTCCAGCAAAAACAACTACAGCCACATGGTTTCTCGAGATGTTTTTGTAGAATCAAATACTGCCAGAGCCAATTTGATGCTTCTCAGACTTCTGAGTTTATGTTTTCAGTTGGCAAAGTATATCTTCAAAGTTTAGTAGAGTTTTGTTCCATAGCCAGAAATGTATTTAATTCTTCAGAACCAAATACTGCAGTCTCTGGCTCAGTAAAATTCCTGTTGACCTCAAATATAATTTGTCTGGGCTGACCTGTAGGATCTGACCATCTGGGAGCTAGTCTGCAAGATATCAGACTTTTGATTTACTTGATATAAACATCCGATCTGTTTTATGCACTTGTGAGCAATTTAATTTTTCTCACCAAGGCTTTCAGTCACTATGGAGATAGCTATGATTTTAGAAACTGTGGTGTCACATATGCTCTGGAGCCCTGCTCTCAGCACATTTGCAACCAATTGCAAGTATGTCTACATGATCTGAAGACACCCCAGAGGCTGAAATTTAGCCAGCAAGTACAGAATTGCGATTCTGCAAATCCCACCAACTTGCTGCATTACCCCAGTCTCCCAGGATTCTTTTTGGCATAAGGGTTTCTTCAGACTCAGTATTTCATTTACTGGTGTGTCCAAAGCCACCTCAGTTGTGACAAAGCTGAACATCTTGTGACTGAAGCCTGATTTGCGTTATCTGGAAAAAAAGATCCGGATTTTCTGTCACTTAAATTGCTGAGAGGCTCAAAATGCTGGGGCTTCTGTCCTCTGTGTGAAAAGGAGTCAAGAATAGGGGTGCCAGAGCCAAGGCAGGCCACAGCAGTGCCTCGACAGAGGTACAGACTGAGAAAGGCATTTTTGTACCCCTTACGTCTGAGAGTATTAAAGTCTAGATTTCTGCATATTCTGAAGTTGCTATAATATTAAGATACTCTAAAAGAACATGATTTTTTCTGCTGCTTGATGGTTTTAAGTTTGACGCTCTACTTTGAAGTCTAATTTCAGTTTCCTAGAAATTATTCAATCTATTTTTTTGCAGAAAGCTTTTAATCCTTAGCCAATCTGGAAATGCACAAGAACTTCAAAACATACTCCTTGGTGATTTGGTCTTGTATATCTTCATTCTGCATCAGCCTGTTAACAGTTCTCTCATCTGTTGACTTCCATTTCTCTGCTGTAAGCTTTCTGCCACAGAAACCCTCTCACAGTAATCAATAAATTTCATATACAGCAATTGTGCCAGATAATTAAATAACAACTCTATTTCAAATCAATTTAAATCCATCTGGCTTTAAGAAATGACAGTTGCTACAGTGTAAAACTAGTGAATAAACCCCTTTTGAATACTTAAATCAATCCCAACTTTGTTTCATCTTAATCTTCAGAAAGCAATTCCTGCAAATGTCAATACTGCCCTAACAGATTAGGTGATGATATCTCTGTATGTGTTAGCTTCAGAGATACACTTGTATCAGATCAATTAAATTACTGTAATTGTGACTTTTTTACACATCACAGATAGCAGCAGTTTTCTGGCATGGTGCTTGAGATAAGGCATGTATTTACTGCAGTAGTTAAGTATTACTATTGACATAACTGGATTTCTCCTATTTATTATGTATTGCAGATATACAGCAGCTGCTATAAACAGCCAATAATTCTGTATGGCTATGCAGAACGGATATTTTTGTATGGTTGGGGAGATTATTTTTTTATTGTTTTGTTTTCTCTAGAATCAGGGTCCGATTTGGACCTGTGCTGTACAAGGAGAGGTAATCCTTTTTCCCTAATCAAAGTCAGAGAGTGGAAAGAAATAATATAATGATAGGTTACAGAGCAACTCACTGGCATAACAGAAACCATCTCTGCTGAGTCCTATCTGAGTAGCCCTATGCAATAGAGTATCTGCAAGATGCAGAATTGCTTTGTATCTTTTTTATGTCTGAGTGTCTGCTGTATCAGTCTGTGAACATCAAATACATGTTTCAGTTCATATATTGACAAAGAGGTTTGTGATAAAATAATGGCTATCGTATGTTCATGAATGTTTGTTTAGCTACCCCTAATCATCTACAATCCTGAATATAAAAGTAATTGTCACAAAATTATCAGTCTTTATATGTGTCTGGTGATAGCAGTCATCTTATCCATCCCAATAGGTTTTGCATTAGTAACAAAGAAGAAAGAACAGAAATTAGCAGGTGCCATTGCTGTATGTATCCAGCCACTTGTCTGGCTCTGAGGGTTCCAATGATTTACAGTCATTGAACAATAACAGTCCAAATTACTAAAATTAGTAGAAAATATGTAGTGTTTGTATCTTGTTCAAAAACTGCAGCTGGCAGAGATAGTTAATCAATTCGGGGTTTACCCACAAAGCACTAGTTATGCCCTCAACTGAAACAATTAGCTTGGGTTGTAATATGCTTTTAATAAGACTCAAAGTTCTTAAGTCTGAAATTTCATTTCTAGATATCATTGTAATTTGCCTGTGCTTTTAGTGAGAATTGAAAACTGTCACAAATTACATTGCTTCACAGGTAAAATTGTATTTATGGTAGAATTTGAACAACAGCTATCTAAAGGCTTTTTCAGAATGTCTGGTGGGCTGAGCAGCTCTCTCAGCTCAAACTGCTGCCACTGAGTGAGCAGCAGTGTTGCAGGAAGACTGTATTAGTATACTGATGGTACAAAAGCATCCAGATAAATGAACCTGAGCATGACTAACCCAGGTCATATTGGCAAAAGACCCAACTGTCTAAAAGCAGGGGAAAGTAAGAAGGTAATGAAAGGTAATTTGGCTGTGTTGCAGTATCTTTAATACAAAAGGAGACATACAGAAATGGGGGAAAAAAAAAAAAAAAAAGGCAATTGGCTCTCATAGGCTATCAAAAATCTTTAGCATTGAAATAAGCCAGGCTAAAGTGCTGAGTGCATTGAGATTTACTAGGGATAAAGAAAGGAGGAGGATCTATAGATACATTAGATGAAAAAGAGAACAATTAAATGAGTCAGGCTATCAATTAATGGGAGAGAAAAACAGTAGATGCCAGGGAGGAAGCATTCAAAGCCCTCCTCCTGTCTTTGCAAAAAGGTTAACAGTGACCAGATACTTTTGAGTCTAATAAAGCATTAAGAAACCACCAAAACGGATTTATCAAGAACTAATAGTATCAAACTGATCTGATTTTCTTCTTTGACTGAAAGCTTAGGCTCTAAGGAGAAACAGTCAATGTGCTGTACTGGAAATCTGGGTAAAGCTTTGTATCCTGTTCACTGACATGTTCATAAGCAATTGATGGAAATACAGCTGCAGGAAATGCTCTTAAGGTATGGTGGGACAGTCAGTTGGGAAATTATAGTTGAACAGCAGTTGCCCATAGGCCTGTCAAGTTTCTGGAGTGGTCTTTGCATTTTAACATATTTCCCCTTTTCCTCTCTCCCCTTCTCGTTTTCTTTTTCTTTTGCTAGCAAATGAAATAAGATTAAATAATTGTAGTTTATGAATTACTTATTTTTCATTTATTTTCTTTGCCAATGAACAAAATTTTCCTAAGGTTGGATATGTTCAACACAGTGACTGAGAATGTACGGAAATATTATGTTCTCTTTGTTCTCAAGGGAGAGGAGAAGTAGAAAGCCAGGTTTTCCCTACATTAGTTTATGACATCTTTGGGTTTGTTTTTTAAAAATTCTATGAAATTTATTACTCTCCTACTTAAAAATATGATGTAAAGAATTTTGTTTGTTTTTTCATACGTAGTTCTAACATGCATATTAGAGGAGGCCAGATCAGTTTGGAAAACAGGATGATGTTGATTTGTTCTTTCAACAGAATGGGCTGAAGGGAAGCTGATACACAGCTGTGAGAAGCAGAAGGGCTCATGCTAGTCTAGGTGCCACTCAGAAAATAACTTACTAGGCAAAAACTTTTCAGTTGCATGATTTGTGTTAGTACTCCTGTCAAAAAACATAACTGCTGAATAACAAAGATTAACATGCCCGTGGCCACAAGTAAGTTTTTCGCTTTGTTATTTTTGAGCTACTCATCTCTGTGATGAATATTTTGTCAAAAGGCTTGAATTCTAGACTTGGAATGTTAAATACATTAGTAATTAGAGCTCTGCAAAACTGCATTGTAAACAGAATACCCAATGAGCTTTCAAATATGCTCTAAAATACAAAGACCTTCTGAAGGAGGGAGAAACAAAGTTGTGTAGAACAGAGGGAAAGGGAAATGTCTGTGCTTGGAGGCTGAGCCTTGGCAGAGACATGGGGTCTGCTTCTGGCCCTCTCCTCACCAGACTCACAGCCTTTTCAAAAGCATGTGGGGAAGACATGTTGTTTGGGGTATGTAAACCACATCTTTGGAGGTGAGGAAGACAGAAAGAGAGGGAAGGGAGGCTGGGAGTTGGAAAACAAATGGGAAAAGCTGGATCAGTATGTATCAAAGCTGGTGTGTTTGACACTTCCACATCCAACTTGGGCAGTAAATCCCTGTGCTTGCTCACGGCAAAGGAACGGCCCATTACAGAAACACATTTTAAAAATATATATAACATAGCACATCTTGGGGAATAAGTTTATAAAGTTTTTGTGGGACTGCAAGGAAGTTTTAACTCAATAGGAAGTTCAAAATTTAAATTGCTTTTTAGTCTAGGCCAAGAATAGAATTAGGTTTACAGAAGAAATGGTCTATCGCACTCTCATTTAAAATTACAAGGGGTTTACTCTGTGTACATGATTCACAACTGGGATGATCCACTCTCCAAAGACAACAAGCCTTAAAATAGTGCATTATGATTCAAACTTACATTCTGTCCTGTGACCAGAGAAGGGGCACTGCTGGGAGATCGAAGAAAGTCCAATTCCGATTTTTTTAATATTCTGAAATACCCTGATAAATCCTAATCATACTAATCCATTCATTTCAATATAACATGTCTATCAGAAAGATCAAATTCTCTTTTCCCTTACTGAGCTGGCGTGATAGTTCTTGGAACTTGACCTCTTGTGCTGTATAAACTAGTGATCATAAATGGCAATTGGAGACCATCTCCATAAACCTCCTTGTCAATGAAGAAAACTGCTGAGATAGAAACATAAGGGTAGATAATACTTTGAATAACAGTTGATAGACTCTAAATTGGTGCTGTTGTTACCTTTACATTTCAGGACTTTACATTTGCATACAAGAAAGTGCAAAAGCTCTGGTTTTGTTGTTATGAATTTAGAAAAATCTGTGGAGATAAAATGGAAGTGCTTTTTCCTTAAACCAGCCTTCATCTTAGTCACTGAAAATTCTGAGGGAGTACACTCATTGCTATCACTCTTGTTATTATTGTGAAAGCTGATACAAATTCTCTCACTAAAATGTGATTGATGGTCTTTCAGTTGTCCATTAGACTCATGAGTTCTGAATGAAAATAATAAATTCTCTAAATAAGTTCTAGTTTCCTTTTAAAATGCTAATTTAAGGATAATTGCAATCTACCAAGAGTTGTAGAACCAGTATTACTATCCATTGATATTTAGGGGTTCTGTAAATCAATATTTTGCAAACTTTTTATTTACAAACTGTTAATCTTTTCAGGGGAAAAAAAAAAAAAAAAAACACACAAGAGGGCCAGTGTTACTACAATGTCTTTCATTTATAACTGAAAATTAGGCTATGCTTTGGATAATTTTTTCCTTTTATTTTTCTTTACTTTTGTTGGTCATTTGTTTGTGTGCATTGGAACACATGCAGCTGGTTTATTTTCTCTCCCTCTTTTTTTTTTTTTTTAATGTGGTAATTGTTTCACAGTCATCTTCTGATCTCTTACAGTTCCTGTGACCACAGGACATGACAAAAAGAAAGACTGCTAACAAGTTAGCTCTTACATCTGGTGCTTCTCTACCTTAGATGTGAACTCTCAGCCCAGCTGTACACCAGTAGCTATTACATTAAGATGGAACAGATAACCAATATAACTGAGCCTCTTTCAGACCTAGCTATATAAACATTTCAGCTACTCATGCTTGCATAGCTTTTTTTTTCTCTATCCTGTGGCTTTATTTCACTTGTTTTATTTTTAAATGAAAGAAATCACAACTGATGCTTGGTGTCCTGGTCAGTACTTTTCTGAATAATTGCCAGATTCAGGTTAGATTTGAACGTTTTACTGAACTCCCTTTGCTGCAGAAAAGATGGGTGCTGGTTCAGATCCATGCAATGAATACCTTTTGCTTGGACTTCTCCAGAGAGCTAAAACATGGTTTTCCTTGATTTTTTGCAGAAGATCCTGCAGTGCTGATTATTCTCCCAGTCTCTGGGAAAGCAGCTACAATGTGCCAGCATACTGTGAATTTCAAAGATGGCGTGGAGTGCCCTCCCTCCTGCTGAGAGGCTCATAAAAATAACTTGACCTCAGTAAAATTACCCAGCAGGCCTTGGTGAAATCGAACAGAGTAGACCAGTTGTTAACATGATGATGTCAAGTGTATCATTCTACATCAGTGTAGTTTCCAAGAAGGAAATGGGAGAAAAAACTGCTTTTCTATCTACTTCAGCCTTTTTTTCCCATAGTAGAAAAATAAAACCAAGCAAACAGTTAATTATACCCTTGCAGTGTAGCATAACTTAAAATGATGATGTTTCTTTCAAAAGTTTGATGTCATTGTTAGTATTCTAGGATATGAGATACATTAATTAGCAGGCATTTCTAATTCAAGTCATTACTGGAGAATGAAATAGGAAAACCCTGCCTACTCTGGTTTTAGGATATGCACAATTGTCTTGCCAACTGTACTCTAGAAACTGTAATGCAGAAAAAGGTAAATTCTCACCCTTTAAATAAATATCTCTATTCTTGTAATATTCCATGCTGATAAATAGTGCCTTCTCTGTGTATTTTCATAGTCCTGATTAGGGTTCGGTACCCCAGATTTTACTCAGAAACGTTGTGCAGTGCTATGGAGCCTGTGCTGGGGTAGCTTTGTACTGCCAGGGAACATCGCTGTGCTGCATTGCTCATTTCATTCAGGGGAAATGGGGCGGCTTTTACACAGATGCATGTGTGCATCTCTGGATTTACCAGGCTGTCTATGTATATTGTATGCCTCTGCTGTCATGCACAGCAGGATTTCTGGATATCCAGCATTCTGGCTGGAGGTGTGGCCACTGCTGTGAAAAGGCTTTGGACATCCTGAAATCAGACACAAATGTGTGCAATTCTCATTCCAACTGATTCAGGTTTATTGACAAAAAATTAAGATAGATTGTGGAAGTAAAATAGGCAGATAATCCCTCACCCTCTTGCTATCAGGCAGAAGGAGGGGCACTAAGAGACGAGGGAGGCTGGAAACAGGTCCCTGCTCGGGGAGGCAGGATGTGGTGCAGATAGGAGATACTCAGTAAGGTGCCTGTTGAGTTGAGTTCCTCCAGAAGTAATGTATGCTGAGACTTCCATACCTAACCTGACAAATCATTATAAATATATCTTGAATTTCACAAATTTCAATAAAGGGAAATGCAAAGTCCTGCATTCATATCCTCAGAGAATGAGCAGGGATTGTTTTCACTAGCAGATTAGTATAAGGAAGGCTTATAGTTACTTTTGTATCTTTAAAGCCTGATTTAGCTCTGAAAATGACCTGTATTTGAAATACTGTTATGTCAGGTTACTGACTCTTCTCCTTTCCTTGAGTTATCTTTCAACTTTCAAAGCTGCTATCCTATTCCCATCTCGTCTGACTGAAATGTCATCAGCTCCATTTTGGATCATTTCTACCTTCCAGCAAAGGATTTGATGTTCACACTAAGTATATTTTATATTCATAACCTTACTCAGCTTTAGGGTTTCACCTATCATCACCTAAAATACACTTTTCATCCAGTGGGACTGCATCATTTTGTTCCCATTATTGAGAATTTTGAATTTCAGCCATGTCTGAGTTCTAGATCCTGTAGAGATGGGTGGTCATTTGAGCTGTTGCTGTCCTGGCTTCACTCATACTCTGAACAGGACTAACTACACTCATAAGCACACTGAAAAAAGACTCAAATGATTTTCAGGCTGTTATCTCCAGATCCTTACGTGACTTTTAAGAACTATGAAAGATAATTTTAGAAACTACTCAGAAGTGTTAACTCCCCTTATGACAGGATCTCACTTTTAAGAGAATTTTTTTTATAATTGATGAACTGTGAAAAATGTTGAAACTCTTACCACATACATGGAATAAAAGACTTCATATCTAGGTATAACAAACATAATTGTCCTCAGCTTCTGCTTTGCATGAGCAATTTCACTGTGGTTTGTGATTGAATGACATACTGGTGGATGAAGAAATTATTTTCTTAGGTGGTTAGGAATAAACAATGATTTTATCAATAAATTCTCAGTGGTTGAATCTTATACATCAAAAGCACCATCATTTTGAGAAATCTGAGCAAATGAACTCTTTTTAACATTGAATAATCCAGCAGTTTTTGTCCTCTTATATATTCAAGCTTATAAAAGACTGGAGATTTTTGCATATGATTAACAGTGTATTAAAGGCAAAAATTCTCAGCTATTCCTTAAAATATAATTTCCTTTTTTTCAAAAGTGTAAAGACTGTGTTTAGATTTAAACAACTCAAACCCTTTTGCTGTATTTTAGTTCCTTTTAATCTCCAAAATCAAACATGGAGATGGTTGCCTAGCTGAATTCTGCCTGAAGTGTCATTAAGCTAATTACAGTTCACTACAAAGTGAGTTTCTCTCTAGCATTTAAGACTAAAGTGTTGTGACCTCAAAATACAGGACATTGCAAACATTTGAGCATAAAGACAATCTTTGTAACATCAATTCACCTTCATGATAGATTTTAAAATTAATTTTATTTCTCTCTATATAACGTAACTTTATAAAAATTTGTAAGAACTATCTGAAGCACAATTTTATATGGATAAGGTTGACTTAGCACCTGTAGTAAACTCCATAGGTGAGTGGCATACCTCCACTATTTTCTTTTTCAAAAGGCCTGAAGCTTGGTCTACAATTTTTCATTCTTCAGGGTGTTTTCATATTGCTTAGCCTTTGGTTTTGACAGTTTTTACATTTTGAAATTTTTCAGTGTTTAAAGGAAATATTCGTTTATTTTGATCACAAAAAGTACAAATATTAGATTTAATGGTATGAAGAAGAGCTAAACACTGCTCATTTGAGAGTTGAAAAGACAGAGAAAAAGGTTCTGTATTTAAAATGTTCCGTGTCATATTGACAGGGTTTTTTTTAAATAAGAAATTAAATAGGAAAAAAAAAAAAGTTTTAACAAAATGTTTTTATGAAGATAATGTTTCATTTGAAAACTGATTAAATTCATCAAGTAGATATCTTCAGAAGTTTTAGGTACATTGGATTTAGATTTGTGAAATGTTTTGTCACTGCTGAACTTGCATTTCTCATTTAAAGAAATGTTGACTGAATTTTTTCACTCTGATCCGTTGTCGAATAGTTATAGATGTATTTGAAATATAAAGAATTGTTTTAAAGACAAAAAAAAATGTCAACTAGTATACTTATGTCCTTATTACTCAAGTAAAAACTTGCCTATGTTTTAATTCCTAAAGAGTATTAGAAGTAGTTATATATGTAGTCACACAGTCACACATCATGTGTGTTATACTGGCAACATATCATTTAATTTTTTTTAAATCAAATGTTTCAAATGAATATCCAGTAACATTTCAGCTGCAGGATATGTTTACAGTACTGAAACGCGCAGTATTGTTCTAAAGGACTAGGAAATATTTTACATTGACCAAAATTTTTTGACAAAATATTTTTGTAAAATCAACCTGTTTTTAACTCAATAATGTTTCCATAACTAAAGATAATATATTGATTCATATTAAATTTCCTATCTTTTCTGTTAAATGCAGGTAAATGTATAAGAGACTATAGTCCCACTGCTAATACTACATTCTGATTTATATACTGGAAAAAAAAAGCAAGTACTTCCATATTTCAACATATTCATCAGTGATCTTCTAAATGGAATGAGCAGTGATGTGATGGTATTTATTTTTGTTAGTTATTTAAGGTAGAAAGGACAAGAATAATTACAGAAGGATTTTGTAAGTCTGAGAGACTGTGCAGTAAAAAGGTGAAATTCAGTGTAGACAAATTTAAAGTGACACAGAATAAGACAATGGTTTGAGTTCCACATATAAAATTATGATCTCTGGGCTTATTAATTGTCAATTTGAATAAGAACATTATTCATAATCGGCAAGTCCTTTCAAAACTTGGATCAGTGCCACGCTAAAAGTTCTCCACTCTTATCTCTTGGTGCCAAAGGAAGGAATGAAGAGAGAAAAAAATTACAATAGACATTCTTAACAGCTGGTTTAATCAAGTAAGCACTTATCACTCCACTTGTTGGAAAAGAGGAGAAATATCTCACTTTTTTGAATCTTCTGACCTTGTAAGTTAGACAGGCTATTCTATTGTATGACAGGCTCAAAAGATAACCTTCTCTTTCCCTTTTCTGAATGAAAAGACACAGGTTTCTGCAAAGGGAGAAGAAGAGAGACAATCAGGGCTGTATTTACTTTTAAAAAAGTAAACTGGTGGGAAGTGCACTGACTGATCTGAGGGAGAAGGAGCTCTTCTGTTACTCCATTTTACAGGTTCTGTAGTTCATTGCGTAATTCGGAAGAGTGAGTGTAGTACCCATGAGAGAACATTGCGATCATTGAAGTGACACAGTAGGGAGACCAGAATAGGCCTCCTTTTATCCCCAGAGTGCATACAAAAGGGAGTGGAAGCAGAATCTTTTCCAATCCTTTTCCTTGACTCCCTAAGAGTTTTTACTTTTTGTGTAGGGAAAAAGTGCATGTAAAAATGCATTCAAAATAAACTTCATAAATTTAACATGCAGATTTATATCTATCTATCTATCTATCTATCTATCTATCTATCTATCTATATATATATATGCATGCCAGAAGGAATGTTTTAGGTTTTAAAGAGAAAATTAATGTGGAAGTTAGGCATGGTGATGAAAATTTGCCTTGGAGACTGTGTAGGGGCACCCTGGAGTACGTGCATGTCCCCACACTTCCAGTACCTAAACCCATATTGCCTGGTTATTTGGGAGAGCATAGTTTATACAGAATTGTAAGGAGAAATTTTCAAATAAATCCTTTTTCTTTGTGCTTTTAGCTACTCAGAAATATCAGACTACAATTTGACCTTATCTACCTGCATTCATTTTGTTTTACTCTTCTGTGTAATTGAGGTGGTAACCTCAGCCCTAAATATCCCTTGCATTTCCATCTTTTCAATTTCGTCTCCCTTTATCCATACCTCAGATACAGAAAGGTTGTGTGGCAGAGTGTAATTTTAATTCCACTGTGCTCTGAATGACCTCAAAGCTAGGATAGCTGTGCAACTTTATGATATTTTCCTTGCTGCAAATACATGCTGCATGGAAGGCTCCCTCCATGGAACAACACTACAGAAATAAAACAATTTAGATCACAGAGTATTATGCAAGGATTTAGTGAATTACTTGGCAGTTTTGCTCCTGGGAAGCATGAGTGAAGGAGGCAAGAAAAGAGATCTGTACCAAATGAGAGGATGGAAGAAATACTGGAAAGAAAAAAACACTAGGAACCTTGCCACTGTTGATACAACAGAGGAAAAAACAAACAAACAAACAAACAAAAGGTCTCAAATACTGCTTTAGCTACCAAACTATTTGCTTAAAATATTGTCTAGAGAAGCAAGTCATTTTTAACACCTACAGCTGATCCAATATGAAGCAGGTATATGTTCTACCCTTTTGCACTAAAAATTTCCTCTCTGAACTAATCCCAAAGTAATTTCATCTAACAGATTCATCACTTTTAAACCCTTAGCGTATACTGTAGTCATTGAGTCTGTCTTTCAGCATATTATAGGCTAAGAACTTTTGGTATCAGTGTTGCAGCACCTACCTAGAAATTAAGAATTAAAAATTTCAAATGGTGAAAAATATATTCCTTTTGATAAAGTATTCTAAAATTTAGTAACCCTTCAAGTTAAAAACATGTACCTTTTTCTAGATAGAACTTCAGCTTCTGGACTTGCTCTCTCCATTTTTATATGCCTTTTCAGATCTATCTCTCTAAGAAATTAACCAAGTTACCATCAAACCAGATTATGATCATTGGATCTCTTTTAAATTTCTCACGCTGTGTCACTCCCCTCATCCCCCACACACACACTCAGCCCCAATAATCAAGTATTTTGACAAATGGGTGTTTAGACTTAAGCTAGATGAAGTTCATTGTTCCACCTTCCAAAATACCTTAAACAGAAAATAAAGCCAAAACAGACATAAAATTGCAGAGGAAAACTGAAAACTGTCATCACAAATCAATTTGCTTAAAAAAGACTTTCCTGATTTAACGTATATCAATTTTTTAAATGGCAGCCTAAGTAAAGAAATTAGTTGATTTTGTTGGCTTCACACAAAAATGGAGAGGTTTATTTTCATTGTGTCATAACAGATTCATGTTGTTCCAGTTTGTATTTAGGAAAAGATGACTGTGTGACATTTGACGTTGTGCTTGTTTACTTGAATGCACGTATTACTGATTGTCTGAGAACCGCTGGAAATGGAACCCAGCTTGCAGCTGGAACACTAAGCTTGAAGCTCAAAATAGAATTATATTTACAGAATTAAAATAGTTGAGAGGAAACAAATAGTGATTATTTAATGGTGTTTTCTTGACCCCTAGTTCTCTTCTCACATTGTTTTATAAACTTTTGTAAAATTCTTATCCCAGAAGCTTCTTGAATGCAGACTTTCAAAAACACTGCTTACTACTAATCTTGGAGTTTCTTTCAAGTTATTTTTCAAAAATCCAGTCCTGTCTACCCGTAACTTAATAGGGAAGAACAATGCATATGTATTAATTCTGTCTTTCAGAACAAGTTTTAGAAATTGACTTGTGAAAACCCATAATCTTTTCTCTATTTTAAATTCTTTTTCTTCCAGACTAAGTCAATTTGTATTTTTTAGCCTGAAAAGTTCTTTCCATGTCTGAATGAAAGAACAGTTTCAAAGAAATTAAATCTAAGTCATTGTTTCACACCAGCGTAGTTCTGTCTCTCTCAATGTCCTTGATGATGATGAGGTTTGGCTTCTGTGTTTTTTGTTTTTTTGTTCTTCCAAGGTTTTCCTTTCAAGGTTTTTCAGTTACTTCGAGGTCAAAATTTTGGTTAATGCTGGGAAAAGCACGGAAATTTGTCGCTACAAATGGTATCACTGGGTAAACAAGTGGTCTTTCTGTTACCACTTACTGACAGCTTCGTGACAATATTTTCTATTCCTTTTTCCTAGAAAACTTGCTTCTCAAAATATTTTCTCTTTAGCTTGAAAAATGTTTCAAGTTTCATGCATCCACTTGGATGTTTTCTGGCCTCCTTGGAGCAATTTCATTTTGAGCATCTTCTACATACTGCTCAGTTTAGAAGCCAGAAGATGATGACATTTCCTGGAATTTTGTCAGTTCAGCTGCTTCAGCTGGTAGTTATCAAAGACATGGGCTTTAATTTTCTTTTTGGATTCTTAGCAAATTGACTCAGACTTTTGTGAATCAGTCTGTTAGCCACAACTGAGTTGTGGATATCGGCCCTCACTTTGTGAAATTTCATATAGCAAGAGCTTGCTATTTTAAATTCAATTTACATGATTTAATTCTTTTCTGTCTTTATTGCATGGCCAACACTTTCCAAGCTGAAGTCATTCCTGTGTAGGCTCTTTGAAGTCCTACTGAGAAAAAGGGACATTTTAGAAACAAAACCATCACAGATGAGCAGGTGGTAGAAAATCAGTGCCTTAAACTTTGCTGAATGTGGGGAGATATTCCCTGAATTTTTAATTCCATTAACTCTAGTTTCATTTTCACCAAGTAGTTGAGCACATAATAGATAAGAACTTACATCTTTGTAGGCTTGTCATTACCTCTGTCTCTTTAATACACACGCACACACCCATAGTCATGCATAAATGTTCCTTTAGCACATACAGGAACAAAAATAAGCTCCCCAAAAGAATGTAAATGGGGGAAGCAAAGGAGAAAGATAGCAGAATACTTGCTCAGTTTTATTTAGTCCAAAATGGGAAGAGCCTTACAGATTTGATGGAGTAACTATTACCAAACCAAGAAAAGTTATATCCCTTCTTAAAGAGGAAAACTGAGATAACTGATACATCCTAATGACAGACCATATCAGCCACCTTTAGCTTATGCTTGTTAGTGAATTCATCCCACTGAATTTAATTTAAAATTGTTTGTTCACTTGGCTGAAATTTTGGGGGTGGGGCTGGGGAAAAACATCTTTTCTGGAATCATTCAAGTTATGTACACTTGCAAAAACATTTGGGGACCTGATAATTTCCTCCTTATTGGATCACTGTAGATTGGGAGAAGTTTCCTATATTCCACATACAATTTTTCAATTACTCATTTAAAACATTTTCAGTGATCATTTTATGTGATCACCAAATGTCTGGTCTCCAGAAGGTTCATAAATCTCTGTGAGGCTCTCTGTCTTTTCAGAAGTATAATTGCAGATGAGCCCATCTGTTCTCTTTTCATTTCCATCTTCCATGTTTATCTACCTTTCTTATGTTTGGCAGTATATGGATGGCAGAGGAGCTCAGCAATTGGTGAAAAGATGGTAGTGCATGATATTGTCAAGTCTGAAGAAAATAGAGCAAATTTTGAAACCTTAAAAATACGTTGTAATAAATACATGAATGACTTCAGATCCAGAGTTTGCAAACAAAAATGGTGAAAAACTACAAATCCAATTTAAGTCATAGAGCTAAATTCCCATATAATACGTTGTGAGGGTAATACGTGTGTTTCCAAAACAACTAAATATTATGCATAACTGCTGGACATCAATAGTGGCACAATTAATGCATTTGCAAACCAATAGTGAACTAGAGGAATTATCAACAGAACTCTTGGAAAATTTCAAAAGCCTGGAAAATGTCTTTCTACTGTCTCAGAGCAGTCATGCCACAAGGTTCGTGCAAGTAACAAACCAGGTAGGTCCCCTACATATATAAGCGCATAAAGTTTTTTATTTGGCTCACGCACTTTAGGCTCAGGATAAGAAGGGTGGGTTTTTTTTTAAAGATGTTCAACTAAATTCCCATCTCTGATGAAAAAAACGACTAAGAGAAATGGGAAAGTAGTTGCTGAGAAACCTCTCAACTTCACCTTCCTATGAGGACTGATCTGGCATGGGTTGAATGTTCTTTGGTGCATTTTTTGTTCAGTTATCAGCAATGAGAGGAGTTCACTGATCATACAAAGGATTTAACTGCCACTGCACACTCTGTGTGGATTACCTTAGGGGTGATGATGCTTTTCCCCTGAAGCCATTGCAATAGCTGTTGCTGCAACATAAGTAAGGTACAGGAAGGTAATAGCAACCTTGCTTGCTCAGAAGAGAGGGGCAGAAGTTAACAAGTGTGACATAGGAAAGAGTTTAATTTTCTCAGGTGACAGAACAGTTGGGAACCACTTTTCCAGATGCTGCTGACTGGTTTAACAACCGAGAAAAGCTCCAGAATTATGCCTTAAATTTCCAGCTCGCAAACAGCAGGGCCAAGGAATTTGCAGAAATCTATTTAAGTTTTCTTTATATCAGCTCAGAATACCCTCACATCACTCAAGCTATATCAGAAAACTTTATTGAGACTACCCTGACAATTCAGACTTGTCATACAGGATGTAGTTCATAAATTTACTCATTTCGTATATACATAGACAAAATCTTATAAACTTATGTAAAGTTGGTGCAGGTTATATGTGAAACCAGGAAATACCTAGTGAACTTTCAGTTTTGATGATGAAATTACTCATGAATGATAGAAGCTTTAGTGCATCATTAGCCATCCATTGAAATTGGTACCTCAATATCTCGTGCTCTTCATATGCCACATGTTTGGTGACAGGGGGATCCTTTCTAACTTTGCAGTCTTTAAGAGTGTTATAATATAGCTGTTCTTAGAACTCAGACAGACATAGGTGGACAAATTCTGTGCAAGGATTCTAAAGTAGAAAATCATTCTCTCTCAGCTGATGACAATTGGGTGTTTTTTCATTTGTTTGTTTCTCTTGTTGATGTCTTCTGGCATGAGCTGTTCCAAGCTGCGATGGGAGGCAGATCAGCAGATGGATGTAGGTGAAGCAGACAGGTCCATGATGCAATTCATCACTAGAATGCTGCAACATTCTTAAAGAAATTTTTACCTATATTTTTACAGTGCCAAAATTAAAAAGGCAGTTTCCTTCATTATTCTATCATTTCTGACATCGGAGCTCTTCATATCACTTGTATACAGTATTAGTTAGTATTAATCCTATTTTACAAGCTAGGACATGATGCATAGAGATTAATGCCTGTGTCCAGTTATATTAGAGCTGAGTTACTTCCATGAGGCCACAGAAGAAGTTTGTATTATGGTAAGCTTCCCAGGTGTAAGGGTAATATCCTAGGCTGATGTTAGGCCCATCTTAAACTCATCTTTGGCTAACAGTCCTGTACTCCTTTTTTAGTAAGGAACAGTAACAACTGCCTACCTTGGGCAATGTTTTGTTAGGTATGAAACATATGCCATTTGTTCATCATTCAGATTTTCTACAGATTCATCATTCAGTTTGGAAAACCTCAATCCATGTTGCTGGAAGGGCATTCTGTGAAAAATATGCTCTCTACTTGCTTTCCAAATATCCACCCTTGGCCAACATTGGGACCAAAGTACTAGGCTAGAGGTACCTTTTATCTGACTCAGAAGAACTGTTCTGTCCTTGTGCAATGATTGATTAAATCTTGCCAGTCAGTCTGCTCTGAACTGCAAAGCCCTGGCAGACAAGCTGATGCAGGGCGTTACTGCATTAGTGAACTAAGCTGTGTAGGGCTTCCCTTTCTCAAGGGCTACAGCTCTTGTAGCAGAGTTGATTTGAATGAATGGTTGTCTGCAGTACATTTATTGGCATTTTCTGCTTGCAGTATCTATCTAGGTATGTACACAATCCTCAGCATCTTATAGTAATTATTTTTTTCTATTACTTTTACCACCTATCCTTCTTTATAGGTACAGAATTGAGATAAAAGACACCTGCTTGAGGGCAAGTAGGTGAAGGCTGTTGTGAGTCAGAACCAAATTCAGTACTTCAGTCTTACTGATTATTCATCTGTTTCTCTCAGAATGAATTGCCATTGTCTTTCCCAGATCACTGCATTCCTGATAGCCGGAGAGCCTTGTTCTTGCAGTTCCGCTCCCATTCAGTGTGCAGTTCTGCAAGTTTGTACACAAAAATATAAAATGCTAAATCAGATTAATAAAAAAACCCACCAAAAATAAACCTCCTCTTTTCAAGGTGTCAATCTACTCAAGGAGTGACTTGTTATTCTGAAATACAAGTTTTACAAACCTAATTTGAAAAGGGTTTTCTTTTCTCATGAGCAGTTTCCAATTAATGCATAATGTCACTGTAGCATGAAGCATTTAACCTCTCACTAATTGTCACTAATGACATGTAACCGCATCAGTAGTTTTTTATAATAGGTTGAGTGATGGTTTTAACACAATTCCTGAAGTAGTTCTCCCCCACTTCTTTATCAAGGAAAGATGGTAAAATACATGCAGCGTTTTTCATTGATGACTTTTTCATTTTTTGGTGTTGGCTGATTAGTTGAAGGCAGTGTTCTTGAGCATAGCATATTAAAGTGGTTTCTGCTTTATACAGACATTTGACATACTTTATAGAGCACCTGTCTTATAGCCTTCTTTTCTTTCTAACAAAGACTGTGAATTCTGTGTTTCCTAGAAGCCAGACTGAGGGCCTTACACAGATTGTTAATTTTTTGGACTCAAGATAAGAAACATTAATTAGTTAGGTAAAGCCACCTGCTTTTCTGTCATGTGAAAGAGTAAAAATTACACAGTAGACAGCCTCTTTCTAACGGAATGAAAGAATATTGGAAATTATTATCAGCATGCAAAGAGAATGTCTAAAATAAAAGGGTATATCTCAATTGTTTGTAAGGCAACACCAAATACAAAGTTAAAATCTAGAAGATTTCTTCTGTTTATGAGAAAATCAAATAGTCTGAGAAGGTAATTGGAATTAGACTGAAATGTAGTACAGATTTTTTTTTTTTTTTACAGTTAACAGAAGACTTAAAGTTTTATTTTAAAAAAATATAGCTATATTTTTTCCGTTAAAATTATTCCTTCTACATTAACAAATAATAGAGATGTCACTTCATCGACATCTTCCACATCTCTGTATAATGTAAATGCAACTGTAAGTTTCAGGCTCCTGAAAGCTGTCCTAATGGACACTATTTAATTAAATGGGCCCTGCAACTCTGCCAGTGATCAGCATGCTGCAAGCAATTTGGCAGTCTGCAGAGGAATAGCATGAGATGTGGAATAAAATGCATAGTTTCCTGCTACGAAATCTTGGGATTTGTAAATTCGTCAGAAATTACCATACAGAATCCAGGGCTGTCAGTTCTAGTCCTCTCCACTGGAGGACAGTCTGCCATAACGTCTTGCTCCCTGAACTGGCAGCAGTTCTGGGCTGGAAGGAATCTCCCTCAAGGAAGGCAAAGGCAAGGTTATCATTCCCACGACAAAGGTCTGGACTTTAGGCCAGAAGCATTATAGGCATATCTAGGGTTTTCCACAAAGGCAAACTGAGTGCCTTGTCCAACCTTACTTCTTTTCCATTGATACCTGGAGATGGAAAACACCATTAATAATAAGAATCCACAAAGTCAGGAAAGCAAAACATCTCTGTAGGATTTGGGCAGATTTATACAGAGACTGTCCAGGAGTTGGCTGGCCAATAAAGTACTGAGAAGTGAAAATTCTTTTTGCTAGGACTGCAAGGAAACCTGAGGGAACCGAGAAGGAATGGAAGGCAGAGGTGTGGCCTAAATGCACTGTAAAAAAACTGCTGTAACCTCCTCAAGGTCCTGATTCATCTTCAACCAAGAAACTAACAGGCTTTATAAATTTTATAGATCACAAGGCTATCACAGCGTACTGCCTCGTGGTGTTTGCTTCAGTCATCAGCTGGGCTGTAATTCTTGCAGAATGCAATCAGTCCCTGTCCCAGCCCTGCAGTATTGGGCAGAGACATACCCAAGCACCTGTTGAGTATGAAGAGTCTGTTTCTTTTGTTTGTTTGGTTTAGTTTGGGTTTTTTGGCTTGTACTTAAAGAATAACATTTACTGTGCCTGACTGTACCTTTGAACATTTCATCCTCACTGAACAAACTTACCTTAAAGCCATTTATTTTCCTGCAGGGTATGGGCATGCAGGACTCTCACTCTAATTCAAAAAGTACCATAGGGATGTGCTGAATAGATAAAGGGTAGTATAATACTTAAATTACCTGGATTTTTAGAGAACAAAACAGTTGATTTCAAATCTTAATGCAGATTTCCTCTTTGACCTTGAGTAAATCACAACTAATCTCAGGCCCCATTTCTTTGCTGCAGCATGACGGTAACTAGGCTGTTCTGCTTGATAGGCAAGAACTGTAAAGACTTTGAGGTATTTTGGTAATGAAAGCCATGATTATGCCTATATACACACCTATTCACAGCCGAATGAACAGGGAGATGCATATAGACCCTCTCTGTCTGCTCTCCGCACTAGGCAAACACAGTTTTAGAGCTACAGTGTGGATTTGTCATTGTAAACACCCATCAGGTATCTCTGAAACATAATTCACTCTTTTTAACGCATAACAGATAAAGAAAAAGATCTGTTAGTGCTCCTTGTGGAGTCTAGGCAAGTCTTTTTAATGTCTTTATGTAAGAAACATTTGTCAGTGCTGGCCTAAAAATGATTTATTAGACAAATACATGATAAGTAAGGGGAGAGGTCCAGCAAATGAGTCCCAAGGAACTTAAGTTCACATTTGGTAATGTAAGGTAAATGCTTGAGTGGTTTCATTTTATCCTACTTCACAAGCTATTGTTCTTTCCTACTTCTTGTCAATGACAAGTAACAAGTTGAAAGATTAAAATTTATCTTAAGAACCTCAATTCAGTAGAAAGTTATGCTTCAAGGTAAAGGGAGACCACTAAATTCTTATCAATCAGACACATTAATTCTAGCATTATTCAATATTGCATCCTTAGAAACTGTATGTTAAAAAAAAAAAAAAAGGCAAACCTAAATTGAAAATTGATTAATCTCTTAAAGGAGAAAAGGGTTTCTGGTAGGTGAAAGAATGTAATTTTCTGCTTTGGATCTTTTATTAATATGGTCAGATTTCATAATATGTACTGTTTTAACAAAATGTTCTTGAGGTTCTCAGAAATTGCTGTAGTGTACAAACACTTTCTTATTAATACATTTCAGTTTCACAAAATACACTTGTCTGAGTACGGGATAGCATGGGCACTAGCTGTAAAATACTGATCTCCTCTGTCATCTCCTAGCAGCTTGGCTCTATCAGCTGGCATGTCAGGTGTTCCCTAGCCATGTGTTTGACTGAGGGAAGAATTCTGGGGCTGCCAAAGGCTTCTGTTTACTGGACTTAGAGATTTATGAGACTCATTTCTTCCTTTACCATTATTATAGGTTTATGATGTTTGATAAACATGAAAGACATCTATGGCCCCTGTTGTACCACAGATACATCGGCATTAGTCCATCCCAAAACACATTCAGGTAACGTTAGATGTTTCTTAAAAAGGAGAGAGCAGGGTTTTTATTCCAGCATTTTCATGTGTTCCTAGTATGTGGAAGGAGGAGTTCTTTTTGAACTACTACTGAATTACAAAAATTTTCACGGCTCCTGTCCAAAAATGGCTGAAATGTCAACATGGAATTTCATTTCCAGATCACATTGATTCTTCCACTGGACTATGATCACTTTTATTTGGCTTCATATTAGGCTGCCTTGTAATATCCAGAGGAGATTGATGTGGTAATATAAGGGGAAGTATTTGCATTTCTGACAGTCAATAGGGCTAGAAGTCTATGATAATCATAAAAACAGTTATATCATTTGACATTGAAGGCCAAAAGCTCCTTGTTTTATTTGCATGAACAGTCAGTTTTTGAAGGTAGCATGAATGTTTCTGTGCAAAGGCAAGTACTGTGTAGCCTGAAGCTAGCAAACAAAGAAATAATACCCAGAAATATGTAATATAATCAGTAGAACTGTACTACTGTAGAAAAGTTTGCAACATATAAATGCTAAGCTTCCATACCACAACTGTAGCAATTGTACTGCAGTATGACCAGCAGTAAAAGGACACGGTGGAAGTCACAACTTTTGAGTCAGAAATAATCATTGTCAGTAGCTCTGCCAAAACCCATCCACAATAGAATCAAAATAGCCTCAATGGCTTCTTTCTGTCTCTGTCCATTCAAAAATTGATGTTCATGTCTTCATATTGTCATGCCACTCAATATTATCTATACCTTTTTTGTATATATATATATATATATATATATATATATACACACACACACACACACAAAGGTGTTTCATAATGAAGCCTCTTGAATTCATAGAGGAAAGTTAATGGGGTCTTCCAATTTTTTTTTCTCTGTAATTCACAGGACTCTCACAATCTTACTCACAAATATGCAGTAAAATCCTGTTTTCAGTGAAAACAATGACAAAAACAATTGGTTTGCAAAGCAAACTGTTTACTTGTTTTCAAAATTGCTCGCTCTCTCTTCTTCCAGGGCATTTTTTTCTTCTCAGTTCCATTAAGCCTCATTTTTATAGTCTTAGTATTTTAAGAAAATCAATTGTATCAACATGGACAAGTTTATAGATCAATTTGATATCTTTAAAAATACTTTTCACAAGTATTATGTTAATCTTTGGAAAGCATGAGTTCATCTAATTAATCCTTGAATCTGAATTAGTTTTACCCAAAGACAGGCACTTATTATATGTTAGTCTGGAGCGTGGAAGGAAGACCCTGTACTTTAGATCAGTCTATTAAGACTGTAATTATCAATGGATTGTAGCCTACAGGGCACAGCATAAAACAATCAGATGAGTAACTACCTTATTTATTTTGCCTATAGTCAAAATACATATTTTTCCTTCTGGGTCCTTTTCAGTTCACTGTTGATGCAGTGAGGTTTCTGAATACACTGAAAATGCAAAAAAAAAAAAAAAAAAAAAAAAAAAAAAAAAAGGCAAAGTTAAATACTAAATCTGTATTCCAGTTAGACAGCTGTGCAAACTAAGGTTTTCTGAACTTTTTTCATTGTCACCCATAAATATTTGCATAACTCTTCTCAAGAAAACTTGGCAGAAGCATTAGGCCTGTTTCCAATTCTTTTCATTCCCAGCACAACCATGGAGAATGAATTTCCAGACATAGAGTGCATGCACAGAAACAATAAAATATGAACATGCTGATTAGTGATGGTAATTTTCAACTTGTGGCAAAGCATTTACTTGAATCACCATAGGAGAATGCAACTGGGATAAAAAATAAAATGGAATAAAAAGTAAAATAAAATAAAATTGAATAAAAAATAAAATAAAATAAAGCAGGATTATAATCTAAAATTTGTAAAGCTGATGCACGTTCCAGAAGAGAGAAGTTAGTTAACTGTAATCTTTAATTAAAGATTACAGGAAAAAATAGGCATAGATTATTTGTGTGCTGGTCATTGATTAAAGTTTGTTTGAGTTGTTCTGCAATGATCTTCTCACCTTGCTTGTCATATTGACACCAATATCTACTGTGATGTGTGAAACAGCATATGCTTTTTCGTAACTTGATTATTGGAAGCCATATCTGCTGACACCTCATATCGAGGAAAAAGACACATTACAGTACTTTTTGTCAACCTAAGAGTGTTTCCTATAATAGCTTACATTTTAATTCATTTGGTTCCTTCTCATTATAGGAAATGTGATGATGAAGATCTGGGCTTATTAAAAAGAATGTTTTGTTTCATTTGTACATCTGTTGTGACCTATACAAACACCTAAGTTTTAGGGACAAACCATATTTTTAACAAATACCTTTTTTCTATACCTTGCAATCAAAGCAATTCTAGGAATGTCTTCTAAGAAAAGAAACTGCCTCTCAATGCTGAATGAATATTCAGAATAATCTGCATCACAGTTGCTTGCTAGTATGATCCTGCAACATTAATAATTCCATCATGCTGTATTTTTTATATTTTGGTGCTCTTTTCAAAAACTACTATAAGGAAATGAGAGATGTGATGAGTAGTGGGGAATTTCTGTAAGATCCTTACAGGCTGCTAGCAGCTCAGAACAAGGGGAAATGTGGTTGTCTGAGCGTTTTTGTTTTATTTGGCTCCAATAGGGATACTGTCTTCCGCAATGATAGGAAAACTTTCCTAGAAAACCACTTTGAAAATGAGAAGACAAATAATTCATACACTCATAAAAATTTTAAACAAAGATTAAAAAAGGAAAAAAATAAGTTTCTATACTGGTTTAAATGGTAACAATTTTATACTTCTAAATACTTTTGTGCTTTACCAGATAAACGCAAATGGCTTGGTCTTTGAGGGTTGGAATTTGAGTTTAGGTATGTGTTTTAACTCTGATTTGTGCCTGTCGAGTGCTTTTCTTAACCCGCTGGCCTATATTTCTGTTTTATTTTTTGGCATTTTCACCCCTTTATGGGTATTTTCATACACCTGAGTGCATAAAATCAGTGGAAAATGAAGTGTTGGAAAAGTGTAACCAATATAGTCAACCTTTCTTTGGAGAACTTTACAAGTACAGCTTTTAAATCCAATGCACTATTTCTTCTAGATGTCACATTGCCTTGACTTACTCTAGGTAATTCTGTGCAAGAGTGGCAGATTTAGACAAATATTCTCCTCATCCAGTCCTAAAGGAAGCAAATGGCACTGATAGATCTGAAACCCACAGATACATTACCTTTATGAATGAAGGTGACATGAGAGTGCAGCTACTCAGTAGCGAGTGCTGAAATGCCAAGTAACTACAAATGCCAAACTAAAATATAAAAGGCAGATTTCACTTCAAGTTCTGTGCAAGACAAACTCGTAAGTGAGGTAGGGCTAGCTGCCTGCTTTCAATGTTCCCATCTTATCTTCTTTTTAAAAGAAAAGAGAAAATATCCTGGTTGCTGTACCATGACACCAGTTGTTTTGTCCCTAAACATCTGTACTGTGTACCTTTAATTCTGTTGTTTTCATTTATTATAAAAATTATATTTGGTCACAAAGAACCACATGCACTGAAAAAAAAATGACAGAGATTTGAAACATAACTGTGTTTTGAGGGATTTAGTGGCCCATCACACATTAGAAACAGGGGTTTGGGTTGAATGGGAGCTCGTTGATAATACTGATTCTGTTTTTTCATCTGAAAATGTTTAATTACCCTTTGAAGGGAGGGTTCAAGCTTTGACATCATTCTAGTATGCAGAGGTGCAGCCCGCATGTTTGGCTACATTGCTCTACATTAATAATAGTCCTGACGAGGAAAGCAACAAAATAGTGCAGAAATACCAGAGACAGAGAGAATTTTCATTTATCCTCCTCTTCAGAAAATGACTGTGGGACCTCACCATATGAATCTTTTCTGTGCAGTAGATGCCAGTTAAATGCCAGGGTTCAAATGGCTGCGTACTGAAATCTTTGCTACTGCTATTTCATCCTAAATATTGATTAATTTCTCAGTCTAAATTTGAATACCCCTTCCAGCTAGTTCAAGATGCTTGGCTTTGGATCCAGTCTCTTCCAGAAGAAAGATAATCTTAACGTTGTGCAACACTGCATCCACGTGCGCAAAATAATTCTGTGTTGCTTGAGAGCAGAGCCTAATTTCACTCTGTATCAGGACATCTGAAACAGGTGCATTTAAAATTGGTAATCATCTCAACTCATGGTGTAGTTGATAGCTTAAAAGGTCTAATTTTTTAGATATTGTAAATACCCTCAGCTTTCACAGAAATACACATATTTTTAAAATATGTAATAGGTGTTCAGTTGCAGTGCAGATCTGCGTTTAAACCTACAAGCAGGTGTTTATGTGTGTGCTTTCACCTTGTTTTGCATGCACCAGAAAGAAACTCTGCAAGAAGCTTGTATGACATTTGTACATGTATTTTAAAATGTACAGTGGCAAAACAGCCTGTAAGTATGTCCACAAAACAGTAGACAGAAACTATGCTACAAATCAATTTTCATAATAGTATATAAAGCCATAAGGCATTCTCACTTACATATAAAATACATAAAATTATTTATTTGGGATTATTGATCTCTTTTCTTTTTAGAAAAATCTGCTTTATTTTTTTGCCTCAGCCACCAGAATGTCACCAGTATGTTAGAGGTCAGTATCTCATCACATAGTGAGCTTATCTACTGACTCCTATGCAACATCAAAGACATCTGGCTTATTCTCAATATTTACATCTCCCAAATGATTGTGAGTTTTGAAAACCATGCATCTTGAAAGCTGAAACAAAAAATGCCCCAATCTTCCCTGAACTTCCCCTGTATCCCACCTAAGAAATTCACCTAAAGTCATCATGGGTGATGTACTGTCTGTATGTGTATTTTATGCCGTTAGGATCTGATCACAGGCCAGTGGAAATGGTGGCTCTTTCTTTGGACTAGGATCTGGCCCTTAACATTACTCTCCATTTCCAGCAAGGAAGTGCTTGATGGTCTGGAAATTGTGGAATCTTGCCAGCTGCAGACTAATGAATGTTGCAGCTATACCCTGTAATTAGGAAGCAGAAGATTGCAATTCCATTTTCTAAAAATTCTGCCAAGGTTATTTTTCTATTATTATAACAGAAGGAAGGGAGGGGTTGGCAAGCTTTCTTGAAAAAGTATTTATATTTTGGTTTTGAATAATGTAAATTTGTAATAGGCTTTATGCAGTAGAAAAATAATGAACAAAATATGCTGTGTAGAATGGAACTAAATAACTTGTCCTGTTAGCAGACGGGAAAAAGCGTAACCTGTCTAAAAGCACAGCCTATATTGGATCTGGCATTTAATATCTCTGCTTTGATTATAACTTATCTATAGTAATGCTTCTGGTGTGACTTCACAAAATCAAAAATCCTTGTTAGGAATAAAAGCATGTCCTCAATTTAGTGTTAGCATACACATCTACTGCAAGTAAAAATTATATACATTCACTTGCTTTTCCAATAATGAGAAAGTTTCTACTTGCAAATTCATGTAAAAGGCAGTTTTCTGACTTATGATATGATTGGTCACTTTAACCTTTTGCAGTATTATCCTGTTACTTCTGTTGCCTTGTCAAAAACCCTGTGTTCTGCATGTGACAAAGACTGTGTATATTAATAACTTAATTATACCTCTTCCAACCTTAATTATTTTAATTACTGCAATCATAGTAGTATAGCACCTGCAATTCAGAGCAATCAACTGTTCTTGGATTACAAAAATTAAGTGTTCATATGAAATATTAAGTAGTGTGAACCTTTGTAGAGGTCTGTCAGTAAGTCAGCTATAAGATGACCTGCTCTGTTGCAGCCCTTTCTAAAATTCTTGAGAAAAATAAATGATTCAGAAAGAATCACTGTTGAATGGTGCTATGTGAAGTTAAATAAAGAATCTGGACATGTGTATATTAACCAAGTACGCTCCATGTAACTCTAGCTTTGACAGAAGGATTGAAAATACAATGAGCGGAAAGAATTAATTTAGAAGGTGAATGGCAGTACGAGTTCTTCAAAGTTTAAAAATTTTCCTACATATAATAAATCTGAGAATGAAATGCAAAGGCATTTTTCATAGGAGCAATGCCAAAATAACTAGATTAACAGTATCTGTAAAAGACTTGGGCATCTCCTGCCTCAGAGACATTTCAGAATAGTGTTTGTCAGCTCACCAGTGAACTTGGTGCTGAGATAGCCAGTTTGTAATAAACTGTACCAACTTCCATGCTGTTTGATGTGCCAGAATTCTGAAAAAGACCAAGTGAGCCTAAGAATGATCTATAGATCCTTGACTTATTTAAAAGAACTCAATTTTCTTCTAAGTCACTAAGTAATTGGTGAAGAATTTAAACAAAGGTTAAAACGGATATCTTGATTTATCTGGGGATTTATTCCACATGGGGTGGCATAAGATACGGTTTCCTAGAATTGAGATTAATATTGACTAGAATTATCTACCTCCATAAAAGTGGAGATGCCTAGTAGAAAATTACAATACTGAACTACCAAGACAAACTGAGCTCCAGACTTTATAATAGTTAAGTTCTAAAGGCAAGGGTCCAAACGTATTACTGAGGAATATTACTGAGGAATTTCTCTGCTTAAAGGCTAGATATCTTCCTTTGTGACAAAGAACTGGCACAGCAAAGCAGCTGTCAGTCTGAAATGCAATCAATTTCCTACAACATATGCTTCATGACATGTAGAGAGCAGTACAGAAAATAAACATCATGGAGATTTTCCTGACTGAGAAAACATGCAATACAGAAAAACATACTGGTTAAGAAGATTTATTTAAACAGCTAGCGAAGCTAACTCCATTTCAGGCTCCTTACTCAAAACAATTTAAAAACCTTTTGAGGTTGCTACTAAACAAAGTAAAAATAATGTTCAATAACAGAAAATAAAATAAACTTTGTTTTGACAGTTTTTAAACAAAATGTTTCAAGTTTTCATTTTGCTATGACACTTGAAAATAACATTTAACTAAATTCAGCCTTTCAGTGGTCAGAGAATTTGGAAAAAATATTTTGACAGAATATTTTGTCAACTTTAAGTGTGTTTCTTTCACATTTGCATTTGGGGAGGAAACAAAACTAGCAGTTTTGTTCAAGTATTTTCAAAACAGATTGTTTTCTCTGTGTGTTCCTCACCACTCCACACACACTGCACCAAATAAGAAATCAGCCCAATTTACAAATGTTTATACAGACCACTGCTCAGTGTTATACAGAATTGCCAGAGCCTAGTCTAAAATTTCCTACTGTTTTTAATGATCCCATTCCCTAATCATAAACTAAGGCTGTAAGAATATGACAATAAGTAAATTTAGAGTAAAGCTGTTTTACTGTAAAAAAGGGTCATTTTTATTTCAGTGCAGTCATGGTAACAATCTTAGTTGGTTAATAAAATTGATATAAATAAAAGTCAATTCTTGTTTCCAACCAGATGATAAATATTTCTCTGAGATGTGCCATGGTAAAAGAATCTCTAATTCTTTTACTGAGCGCTTCTTTTTTGTGGGTTTGTTGCTGCTGCCAAGTGAGCAATTATGAAACTGTGAATGTATACAGTCAACAAATTCATATTTGTGCTAAAAGTTTAAGGTGTCTGTCATAATATTACCTTTTTTAATATTATCTTCTTTAGCAGACAGTAAAATAATGTTGATCAATATCTCTCACGATCACTGGAGAATAACATAGCAAAGTAGTTGATTTCCTTACCTATTATGTTTACAGGTCAAAGCCTCACATGGTGAACATCATCCCTTCCAGAACAACAGAAATGTATATGTATGTAGTCTAACATCCAAACTTTGCTTTCAGAAAGTGCCTTTTTATTTTTTGCAGGTAAAAGGCATTTTCTTAGACCTCTAGTTGGTTTCAAAGGAACCACTCCTACGTAAACTGTTTATGAAGCTCTTGTCTAGAAATTTTTGTAAACCCAAACCCAAATCTAGTAATCTAAATGATATTAACACCAGTGGAAGATCAGTGCATGAATTAAATTTTTAAGTAGGATGATAGCTGGTAACTGAATTCTGCATGGGGAAAGAGGAGGAAAAAATTAAGCTTCTGAATTCATTATTCAGTATATAGATGAATGATACTCAGTTCTTCCCATTTCTCATAAATAATATGTATGATCTCAGAGTGAATAAAGACAACAATAATACATAGCTAAAGTATCGCAATACACTGCATTTTCTGAAATGTGGCATGCCAGCAAAATGAAACATATACAAGCAGATTTTCAGTGGTGACTGTTGCCTCAGCTGCGGCATGTGTTAGCAGAGGAACTAGACAATGGTGTGCTTTTCACCATGTAGAAAGACTGTGCTGTTACAGAAATCTGCAGTCTGCTCTCATTTAGAGTCAATTCTTCCCTCTTTCAAACACAGAATTCTCAATAGTTAAACAAAATTGTTAAAAAAAAAAAAAAGTTTTGACTTCTGATTGTTGTGTATTACATTTAATTAGCTATTTAAAGAACTGTGTTTGTATCATGACACATATTTTTAAAAAGCAGGCAAGAGATGTAATAAATCTAAATATCAGAATTTTGTAAATTACCAGATTATCTGTATTTTATATCTCTTGGTTAAAGGAACCTGTATAAACTGTTTGTTCTAAATTAGAAGAATGTCCAGAAGTTCACATGTCAGAACTTTAGCCAGTGTAAACACATAGTGTATCTAACAACATCCATATTTATAGTAGATAAAGACTTGGTCAGTTGAACAATTCCCTTGTGTGCTAGTTCCACATAGGTATATGTGCATAAAGCTTCTTAGAGGTGATTCTTCCTTGATTTGTACTTAGGGATTTTCCCTACTCTGAGTTTTGGAAAAAACTTTGTGTTTAACAAGAATTCAACAGAGTAGGTCTTGTGCTGTTACCACATGATGTGTACATTGCATTGCTTCTTAGACTGCCTCTATTTTGCTAATTTTCAATACATTGGATTTGAGCTTGGATAGACTTTAAAAAAAGTACATTAAAAATACTATATTTCTAGTTGTTAGTTTTCTGCTCTCTTTCAGTCAGACACAGGTAGTACATGATTGATTGCTTTTCAGTGTTTCTTAAAAGACCTGATGATAAGGGCTTAGCAGGCCAAGGTCAAATGTTGGTAGCCAGGAGCCAGGTAAGGTCTCCTGATAAAGTAAGATCTCCTTCCATTTACTGTATAATGGAAATAAAACCCTTAGGCTTTCTGCATCCTATTTCCAGCTGGGAATAATGAAGTTTGCTCATTAAAAAATGCACCAAAATACTATAAATACCTTGTTCTGAATCCTGAGGTCCTGTTGATTTCTGTATGAGTTGATTAGTCCCTGTCATAGCTATACAGAAATAAGTATGCTATGAAAATGCCATAAAATAGTTGCACTTTAAGGGGTAAATTTTGACAGAATTGCAATGACAATGGTTATCTAAGAAAAAAAAACCTTGAAAATGCCTGCAGCATAGAAAACCAAACTCCAGTATTAATTAATAAATGTAGCATTAGTAGAAACAGTTTCTGAGTATCTCTTACTTTCAAATTATAGATTGTTTACTTAGCCTATTTCATTGCCAGTAAAACTTTCTTTTAAATAGAAGTTTATAAAGCAAATTATCCAACTGTGAAATTGGAAGCACAACTGTTTCAGCCCATCTGAATTTTTTTTAAACGTTCCCCCACAGTAATCTGCACTTGTCTTTATAGTGCCTACAACTGAAAAGGATTATCTAGTCAAAATACATCAGTATATAATAAATGTGCTTCATTTCTTCCACAGTCCTTAAAGCTGACAGCCAAAATGAATGTTTGTCTCAGCATTGGCACCACTGGTACTTTTGCAGAGACTATTTCATGGTTCATTGGACCCTAAAGGACATTGTTTTTAAAGGCATATTATCAAAAAGAATGAAGCATACCATCAGAGTGCATATCAGCATGTATTAAACTTAAGGGCAATAGTATTGCTTAGTTGATACTGTAAGGCTCTCTAGTCAAAATGTAGTAAAACTAATCTTTATGCTTCTATAAATTTTTTTGTGTCTTAACTAGTAAATACAGGTCATGAAAGGTACTTGTAGATATTTGTAAATGTAAATACTTTGAGAGACGATCAGAAAGGTGCTATATAAGCAAAATAATTCATCATCTTTTCTGTATATATAGAGAGAACCTATCACAGTTGCTGTTACACTAATGAGCTTCCCATACAGTGCCACATTAATTAGCTGTCAAAGTAGCACAGCTCTGAATCCCATTTTGCTGAAAAAAAGCTACTTTCCTTTAAAAATATTCAGACTCACTGTTAAGGATATTACCACGAAGTAATCAGCTTTCTTGGAAAAAGCTGTTGAATTGCTCAGTGTAAATTTCTGAATCTCAAAGGTTGGGGGCTCATCAGAATGTTCATTGGTCAAATCATAGAGATGGTAAGCTTGTGAAGGCAGTGCCTAATTTGATACAAATTGCAGCAGTGTTCATTGGGTTAGATGCTGCATGGTCCTGACAGCTTAACTGTCAGATAAATTGCTGCAGTTATAGCATATGAGCAAACCCATAAGCTGATCATATTAATGCTACGAAAATATGACACCAAAAACTAATAATGTTCTTTGAGACATCTGGACAGAAACAAAATCTAATCTTGTCTAAAAGATCTCCATTAACAGTAATCATTCTGTAATATGATCAACATATTCTTGTCAAAGCAGATAGCACTGTGCAGTATTAGGAAGACTGATTAAACACGGCATGCTATTCTAAAATAACCCTTCAACTCTGAGAATCAGGGCCTGCTGATTACACTGGATTTGTTGGTTAAAACACATGCAAGCCATTCCATTTTCAAAATATCTACTTCTCGTGATTTATTCTTAGGAAGGCGGGAATATACAGTAGTAAAAAAGAATTCAAAATGAGAAGCCAGGCCATATAAAATTGGAACAGCTCAAGGAAGGGGGAAAAAAAAAAAAAAAACAAAACAAACAACCAAACTGAGAATTGTTGAGCCCTTAGTACAACAATCTTTCATTGCCTCACAGGAAAATATATCCTTTATATATCCTTTGCTTGTGATACAATTACATAAACAACCAGAGTTCCTTCAAGGATGCACGTTCTTATAGCTGAAGAATAGATACATCAAGAGCACATCAGATTGTCTACCTCTTTGTTAAAAAAGGCCTCATTGTTTGGAGTAAGCCTTTGCAAGTGATGGATGAATTGCTGGAGGTTTATGCTGTGAAACATATGGTCCAAGATGCTCTGATGTTCCTTGCAACCACAGAAGTTAATGAATTTAAAAGGGAGAATAAAGCTTGACATGAAGCATCATGCATTTTCTCAGTATTGTTGCTATAGGCCAGGGAAGTTCCATGCGTGATAATCTAGAGCAATGCAAAGGAGCTAAAGAGCTGGAATTTAGTATTAAGAGAGGGTGTAAATGGTTCTCTCTTTTTTTCTTTTTTTTTTTTTTTAATATTTTTATTTAACTATTTATTCTATAAGATCTCCAGAGTACTGCAGAATCCAGCTACTCTATCAGGGATGTGCATTCACCTACCAAGTGAGCACACAGACCCTAGTTTAAATTATAATTGGAAAATCATTTCTCCAGCTGCGAACTGTTTCCACTTTTCGGGTTATAAAAGGATCCAAATAGATCTGAGGAGCTTTAGTCTGCACCGTCTCAGTTCCTTAAGGCTGAGAGGATTCTTGACAAGCTGTAATTACAGCCTGCAAGTGTTTACTTTGGCTGGGAAATTGCTAAGTACCTTTAACATCTGGCAGCAGCTAAGTTTCTCCAGAAAAGGAGAATGAGCAAAAAAGGTGCAGCGGATGAGGATGGTGGCTCCTGCTTTCTTGCCTGGGGGAACTGAGCTGTGTCTGGTTGCAGACCCTCTACAAACAGAGATGAACTAAAACAGGAAGGGAAGGTAAAGTATGGTGAGGGGGATTTTGGAGGGATACGGGATTTTTTTTCTTGGAAAATGGGGAGTTGCAGCCTGGAGGGGTTGCATTTCAGAGATGGAGCCAGATGGACCCGTCAGTGTTACTGTAACTGAGTGAGTGAAAAGATGTCCTCTGCATGACAAAGGGATTGAGTTAGTGCAGAATTTACCTTCTGTTATCTCAGAAGTGTAAACATCACTGTGAAGTGCTACCAAAGAGGAAACTGGTAATCTGCAGACTTTAAGTATGCTGTGAAAGTTCGAAGACAAGGTGGAAACAGCAGGGTGATCCTGCTTCTATGTAACAAAAATTTAATTAAGACCAAGTTAGGGGTAATTTTATTCGGGAACTTGACAGTAATTGTATGGGTGAGAGTAAGGGAAGTGGACAGAAGAGTAAGGAGAGAGCAAAGCAGTACACCCAATGACAAAAGATTTGAGAAAGCAAAAAAAAAAAAAAAGTTGGGGTTTTTTTTTTTCATAAAATACCCACCCATAATTAAGAGTCTGGTTCCAAACTGCAAGAGAGATAATTCAGTTATTTTCTTTGATGTAAAGACAAAGGCAACAACCATCAGACAGAGAAATAACATGTTGTCAGCACACTTTGTATTTTCTTTTACGCAGCCATTTTGAACTGAACATCAAACACTTCCACTGATGGAAGGACAGTTATTACACTAGGATAAAGTATTTCCCAGTATTTATCCTCGTAACATGAAAAATAGGGCTAAATGTTGGATTGTCTCAGAAAATTAAGTTTAGTTTCTACTGGCACGACCTTGTCTAACAGGATGGGCATCTGTATCATGATGTTATAGTGTCCTCATGAGAGAGATGCCTGTTTTTTACACCAGTAAAGCTACTTTCGAGGTGAAGGATGTTCAGTGTTAAATCATAAATTCAACAAGCCTACCCTGTCACAAGAAACAAATTCAATTTTACAGTAAAAATTGTACACTGAATATCTGTGCTTCTAAAATGGAGATGGGCTGGTGATAAATGAGATTGGAGCTATAGATGTCAGACCCCCTAAATTATATGGGCTAGACTTAAAGTAGTACACAACAAAGTAAAAGGAAATGAGAGTGCCCTGTTTATATGAATATCTGTATGCTAAGTATATTTTAATTTATGTGTGTGAAATAGATGGATATACCTTCACTTTTCCCCATCTAGTGGGATTTGCTGACCAGTGTTAGAAAGTCCCCCTGGCACTTTTCTTCCCCTTTACAAGAAGCAAGAAGGCAGCTGTCACTCAGACTGCCTCTGTGTCACTCTGCCTCCCATGCTGATGCACTCATAGACAACTCCTTGCTCAGGCTGCATCAAGAACCAGTTTTAACTTCTGAATACAATGAATCACTTTTTTAAACTTTTTTCCCTTATGATTTAGCCCTTAAAAGTTAACCTCATAGTGTACATCATTTAACCATGATTTCAAAGCAGAAATAATACTTCAGTAATATCTTATTAGAACTGATAGCTCACTCTAATGAAATCTGAACTTTACCAACAGACAAACTGAATGAATACAAAGGGATAAAGCTGCTCAGACTCTGAAAACCAATTATTTCAGTTTCTTTTCTGTCTGTACCACGCAATAATTCCCCCTTATTAAGGCAGTATATTTCAGAGGAATTACAATTTATGGGCAATGAACAATATCTTAAAATAGCACTTGGAGATTTTCAGTGAGAGAACTAATGTGGAGACCTTTCACTGGAAGATGTTGAAGCAGGAATTAAACTGAAAAAGTTCTGTGTGCTATTTGTAGTAGGAAAATAATGATACTGCATTTAACAGACTTGCATTATAAATACACAGGACCAAATGTATGTATTTCTTTTGAAAACTTCAGCATTGAGATAAATTTGGTGAAATGTCTTCTCAGACTCACTATCTTTCACTGTATCCTGGACTTTTTTTAAGGATTAAACTTAATGCTGTCTTCTGATTTACAGCTATCTAGAGATGCATGGGGTTGCCAGAGATCTCAGGCATGCACTAGTCAGCATAAATGATTGGTGATCTCGGAGATAAAACTCTCTTGGGAGTGACAATGTCAGTGTTCTGCTGTTGTGAATCATCTTTAAAACCTTCCCCATTATGTGTGAAGGACATCCCCTCAGTTAAGGGGGTTTTGTGGTTTGCTTAAGTCAACATTGCTATGGTCAGCAGGTTTGCAGTGAACAGCTGGATTTCAATATACTGCCATGACTGGTAACTCTAACTCAAATCCTTACTTAGAAATCTCTTTTCTCTAAAATTTATAAAAACCTGCTTATGTGTGTTTTCTGTAAAGGGTTTTCTACAGGTTTTGAAAGTTGAGGAAGATACTATCATCCCCTTCTTCCAAGTAATTTGTGTTTTAAATAGTTTGGATTATAAATCCTTTCAGTCCTGATGGATAAGAAATATTAAAAAGTTGTTTGACCTCCTGGCAAAATAGAGTTGCCCAGTGTTCACTAGCAATGCTGTGTGGCCAAGTTATTGAGGTTTCAGCTATTGAAAATTACTATGACCTACAGGTAGGAGACACTACGACTGTGATGCACTCTAATATAAAAATCAAGAGAATAGGAAAGACACATAGTGGTGGTGAAATATGACAGGGAGCTTTCAGTTCCTGTGTTATACCACTTAAAAATTCTGATAACCATAAGTTGCCTTGACCTTGTGAGCTCTACAGTCCAATAGGTCTGAATATAAGTGTATAACACAGAGCACACACATCTAAGTCAGGCTGTTTTCTAAGGTACAGATGAGTAGCAAGAAAAAGGAGAAAAAGGAAAAGTTTTTATATATTTTAATTAGGCAGAGTGAAGTCTGGCTAAGAATTTAGTAACCTGAACTCCCATTGCTGAGAATTACCTGACAAATTTTCTGACTGTCACTGTGGGTATGAAGTATGATCTAAACAAACTGGAAATAAAAAGGGGACAAAATATGAGCATGCTTCCCATGCATCATTCATATCTGTTCAACTGGCAGAAAAGCTCTTAGAAATAGAATATCCTCAAGGGTCAGTTTTTCTGACCACAAAGCTCTTCCGGGAATACATCTGTGTTTTGGTGTGAAGTGAAAGACCATCAGGAAGAGGGCAGATCAGAATGATTCCTGATTATTAAGAATACATGAAATATGTTGTGTGTCTGTATGTGTGTAATAGACTTGTGTAAACAGTAAAAAAAAAAAAAAAGTAAAAATCTTAGAATAATGTTACAATGTTGAGACCTCACTGTTGCTGGGGAAAGCTTTCCTGGTATTTTTTGAAGAGTTGGAGGTTAAAAAAATCTCAGTCTTGATCTGAATTTCCCTAAAGTTTCAGAAAAATCTCATAGCTCTACTATATAAGAAAATTTTTAAACTTTCAACTTTATTATTTGTGTCAGAATTCTTACAGTATATGCTCTGTGTGGCAATTTTAGATCCTGTTTGAATAAAATATAATCAAACTATTTATGAGAAAGGGAAAAGACATTACCAAAATTGCTCTTTTGTATTTTGCTTTGTAAGTGAACTGAAATAAATGACAATAGGGTGTTTTATTGCAAGGGGAAGAAAGAGGAATGAATATAATTTCCTCAGGAAGAGAATGCTAGTTACACTACCAGATGTAGAAATGATGCATGTTAAAATATTTTTATACTAATTCAACTTCTTAGCAGGAATTCAGCTCTGTGAATAATTAAACTGAACCTTCCTCAGTGGGCCAGATGGGTTAACATAACGAAACAGCACAAAATTTTGCAAAGGTGCTACTTGTAATTCAGCACTCAAAATGCTGGAAATAACTGAATTCTTGAGGAAAAAAATACTTAATGTTTTTAATTACTGTAGTAAAACTTGTGATCCAAAGGTTATTTGTAATTGCTCGTGGTAAGTTTACTTTAAATTTTCCCCCATTATTTTTAAATTTCTTCAGAATTTGAGAATATAGAGTTGTTCCAGTGAAGTGAATCTAAGCTAATACAAATGCTAATGAAATTAATTGGGGTTTGTTATATCTTCTAAAAAAGGGCTTCAGAAATTTTTTACATATTTTCATAGGATAGTGGGATGTTCCAAAAATGCAACTTTAACAAACTTATTCCAGTGAGGTAGTTATTGCATACTGTGCACCTACATAGGACTTACTACACTAAGGAGTTTAGCATTTGTTTATCTCTAAAAATTGAAGCGGCAGGGCAAGTTTCATGCTTGCTTTTTTAAACTGCTTTGCTGGACTGAGGTCTTAGGTCTATAAAGTTACATTTGACTTGTTTCAGTAGTCACCATTATGGCAATGGCCAAGGGACCATTTCTGAAAAGTTTACCAAAACTCATGTTGTGTTTGAAGGTAATGGAATAAGAATTTGTACGTACCCCTCTCAGTAAGAACTTATTTCCCCATCTCTTGTAAAACCACTGTGTAGTGTGAATGCCTCTGAAGCCCCTGGAAAGACATTGACTCCAAAAGGAATTGGAACCAATGTCATAGTGTATTCCTAAATATCTTATGTTGAACTCTGTGGAAGGATTTTTTTTCAGTGGAAACTCAGAATGGGGAAGGGGTGTACAGGGGCAGTACTAAAAACAAACAGATTGACTTTTAAGAGCAGAAATGCCTGCAGAACTGACTGATGCAGTGGGAATGGTTAGGTCCTGCCAAATGTGGAGGGACAGGTCAAGGAATCTTTCAATCCATCTCTCTCCCCAGTTCCTACTGCTTCAGCTGAGTCAGGGCTGGGCAGGTGCCCTGTGGCAGTGCTCGTTCATTTGTGCCCTGCGCGGGTGGCGGGGGGCCGGGGGGCAGCGGGCTGAGTGGCCGCTGGGGAGGGACGTGGGTCCTGAGACCACAGGCAGGGGGAAGCATGAGGATCACCAAGACTAGAGCCAGAAATTGGCCATGGCCCACTCTGAGAGCAGCTGTGGAGTCACAGCGAGTCGTGATGGGCAGCAGGAGCCAGATATGACTGGGAAAGGGTGTCGTAACGGGGCTGCTGCAGAGCCACGTGGAACATTAGGAGAAATGGCCATGGGCTGGCTTAGTGTGTGCAAGCTTTTAGATCTGTCTAATATTCATTTAACAACGTTTATTTCTGTCTGCCAAAAGAAATAGGGTTCAATTCAGATTCAAGGGATGCCTAGTGTCAGAATTTTGTTCAGGACTCTTTTTTTTTTCCGTGAATATTAAAGTCTAATGCAGTTAGTAAAAAGTAAGAAGCTTGATTGTAATGAAAAGAATTTTAATGAGTTTATCAAGTGAGTGCAATTAAAATCTAGATACATAAATAATATGCCATCCTAATTCAAGTGTTTTTTTCCAGAGTATGCTTACTAAGGTGTTTTTCTGTGTTTTTTCCTTTTTGTTTTTTAAGATTAATTGAAAATATAGGCCACTCCACACTGAGAAAAGAATATTTTAAAAAAATTCATTTTGTTTTACTTAAGCTTCATCAGTTACCCAGTGGTTTTGGTTATTTTTCATCCTGCAATTTTTTTTTTTTTTTAAGTTTGTCTGCAATGTCTTCATTATTGCTCCAGCTGTTTTGCTTTGTTAATATGCATACCAGTAAGTCACTATATTGTGATTGAACTCATTCTATATATTTTATTTAGTTGGAGTTCCATTTTTTAGGCCCAATCCTCCATTAAAGTGTGCAGGAGTCTGCATGTGAGTTTGTGTATGTATGTGAGGAGAGATTGTGCAAGGGAAAAGGAAGAAGAGATATCACTCCTTGCAGAGCCTTGTTCAGGTAGGGGGGATTTGTTTGAACAGAGCTTATGGCAAAATGAAATGTTAGCTATTGCAGGGTTTGTATCAGGGCATTGGAGATCACCACCATCACAGGAATATGCTCTAGGCTCAATTACCTTAGTGCAGGATACAGACCATTAGGATCTCATTGCTTATGTATCCCCAATCTGGGGAATTTAGTAAAACCATAAAGTATGAGAGTGATTAAGGTTTTTGCCAGTGTACCAAGATCTACTTTCTAAAAGCATTACATGAATGTGCTAACAGATTTAACTATCTAAATGTTATTTTTCTGCCAAAAATCAAAAAATCTTGGAAGACTGTAAAACAAATTAGTGGCTTGCTGGCATATATTTTCCTCCGTTCTGTAAAAAATTATTGACTGGGTAGTGTATAGGCTACACATCATAGGAGGAGGAAGACATAATTTGTTTTCAGAAGTTCATGGAATTATAGACATGAGAAATGAAATGGTATATTAACTTGTTAATGTACCTGTAAGTATAGGATTGCTGTCATGCATACAATTTATATAATTTTTTTGACATTAATAAGTGAATCATGGTATTCTGCTCCCTAGTTCTGATTTTCTGCTGAAAAGGTTCTCCTTAAATACTAGTTTGGATTGCTGAATCAGGAATTGCATTGACTGAGCCAAGAAAATAGCTTGAAAGGCTCCCAGAGCCTCATGTACCACAGTATTACAGCTTCTGGTGTATTACAGATGAGATAGACAAGCTTATCAGACAGAGGGAACAAGAGATGATTAAGACAGTTCAGTTTCAGAGACTGGTAAAAGGCATCAACAGAGAAAGACTGCATATTTGCTGGTGCACACGATGACCAGTCCAACATGAACTGGGTGTGCAAAAGGGAAGACCTTCCAACTCTGGGTGGGAAGCAGAGATGCCTAGAATAGTGCAAAGCCTGAAAATTTGCAGAAGGAAGAGTTGACCTACTTTGACTCTCCACATGTTCTTTTATTTCAATTCATGAAACCATGAGCAAAAGGAAAAGTGAGGGATAGACTGAAATTAAACTAAAGAACGAGAATCCTGAATACTAGGTACCATGCAAGTCTGCACTGTCCATGGTAAATGTCTGCTCTCTTGGGGAACCCTCAAAATTAAGTCTTTCCCTTCCGTTAATTAAAAAAAAAAAAAAAAAAAAAATACAAAAAATAAATAATTTCACCCACTGCTCTGAAACTCATCCCTGGATTTTATCATTGAATACTCTAACCTCTATCCTTGAATAACTCTATAATTAGTGAGTGCAAAAGGACTTAAAAGATTATGACAAAAGATAGTCTTATATTAAAGACTTTACTGATATTGAATGAAAGCTGGTTGCCATTTCTAGTCACACTGAATGACTCCCAGTACTGGAGAACAGCAGTCCTGTGAGGAACAGGGAGATTCTGACTCCATGTGCATACACTATAGTCATGCTGTACTATTCCCTAGCAATGTTGTGCTAAGCAGCTTAGCTGTAAAACACTTCACGTAAATAGCAATTTGTCATTAAACTGAAGTAGAGAAAGCTAAGGTTAAATAAAAAGCATTTAAGCTCTTATCAGGATAGCCAAACTTATTTTTCATGTTGGAAAAGCATGTTTAGACATTGAGTAACTGATGTATGTAGTTCTCATAGCGTATTGTAAATGCAGATAAACTGGATAAGCAAAGACACATCTGCTGAATAGGAACATGGTTTATCATTTTTCTCCTGAGGTAATGACTACCTATTCACCCTCCCCTGCCTCACCAGCATCTGTAAGACTTGTCCTGCATTCCTACACAAAGTGACAGTGCAAGTTGTTCTACTTATTATTCTTGTATTGCCAACACTGCACCTGTCTTTTTTAATGATGTATGGCCTTGCCTTAGTGGTGGTTAATCTAATGATGGACTAACTCCCTGGAGGTTACAGGCACCACAGGCACCATTTTCTGTTTCTAGCTAGCAGCCAGCATCACATGGTGATGAATGTTCTGGGCTTCTCCCAACCCCCACCCCCCCATGCTGACTATGTGCACATTTATCGTAGTGTGAAATTATAGCTATAGCTTCAAAAAGAGAAATTCCCTGGCAAGGCGCCTTTGGTGTCTTAAGTGCTTCATTCACCAATCAGACGATATTGAAAATAGAATTAATTCATTCAGGAGAGCAGCAAAATGCAGGGGTGGTTCCATGATGAAAGCACTAAAGTTCCTTAAGTGAGAAGTAAAAACAAGCTGTATCACTTAAATAACTCTGCATATTCAATAAAAAGCTCAGACCATCTTATTATGTTTCAGCTAGTAAACTTCAGCATGCTGAAACATCATTTGACTGAAACCTGGCCAGGCAGTTTCAAAAGAAACTCCATATAATTGCAAGAAGAGTTGTTTTCTAAAATACCAATTAAAGCATGTCCTGAAAGCTAACTAGAATATAAACTGTATGATAAAGGATAACTAGTACATTTTGCATAGATTTCTCAGGAAAATTACTGACTTCTCCAGTAACATAAAGCACATAACTACATTAATCATGGAAACTTAATTGGTAACTAAACAATGATTATTATTACAAGTGGTTCAAAATCACCTACAAACCTGAAATTTACTTCATGCAAAGCACAAACAACACTGATATTAAAGCTTAATTTTCTAGCACACATGCTTATGTTGCTGACATGAAAGATTGTCATGACATTGCTTAGATTTGAAGTTAGTGGTCATAGGGCATAGCAGTAAACAGTCTTCAGCATTCACCACCACACTGTGTACAACTTGTTATTTTTAATTAAAAGCTACAACTTTACAGTGATCTCCTGCTGTTGTTGTTTCGACTGTTTTCAGATAGAAATTCCTTCATGGAATTGCTTAAATAACCCCTTTTCCTAGTTTTTTGGTGGAGTTAATAATAGAATTCTGTTGAAAACTCATAACATTTCATCAACCCAAAATTGTATTTGCATGAAGTTAAACTATTTGACTAAAGACATTTGCTCTATATTAGTTACATTATCCTTTGGCAAAATTTTCTGGTTTTGAATATGGATGTTATGCTTTCCTTTATCTAGTCCACTTCTGTTATAAACTCTCTGTAATAATTCAAGAGGTGTTTAAATTCCATTTAAAATATACCAAAAATATTGAATGTGCAGGTATTTTGAAATGGAAGTTTTAAGGTTTCTGCATTTTAAATTATTTATTTTTATATAGTCTAAGAAGTCATCCATTGATCCAGCTGCCTCACCAGAGTTTTCTAGTGAAAATTGCCTTGCAGTTCATAATGTGTATGGAGTTTGCAGAGATTTATTCATACACATTTTAAATAAGGATTATATCTGAGAATTTCCCAGTCAGTTCACACACAGTTTATAAATAGGGGGAAATAAACAGAAATAATAAAATTATTTATGATGAGGTCTTTGTTCAGATTTATCTACTAGATCTTCTTGTGACATTTTAAAAATCTAGTTTATCTTAGTACCTCAGTTCTTTTTCATTGGATTTCTTGGCTGTTTTCATGCTATACTGTTTCCCCTGTGATCACTGCAACTCAAAACCTGAAACTTTTAATATGAAACTTTAAAATGCAAATTATTCTGGGGTTTTGGGGTTTTTGGGGGGTTGGTTTTGTTGTTTTGGGGTTTTTTTTAGGACAGAGCAGGACTGGATTTTAGATTAAGATTCATGGAATAAATTTTCCTATTTTAATTGCATTTTATGCATAGATTAAATAGATTATGCGTAGATTAAATAAAGACTACAACAATGGAGTTTAAATCCTTCAGAAATCTGCTGCAGACAGCAGTATACTGTGCAGTTTATTTCTAATTTAATGGCTTAGAAAATCACTTCAGTTCTAATTCTCTAACCGCCTGATGGAGGAGCTCAGGAAGAGGCAAGATGGAGTCTCTGTCTAAAAACGCTAAGCAAACTGGGGAGCAATTTTAATTCACAGTGTACAGTGCTGATGTTTCCTATATTCCCATGACAAGCTCAGGCAAGGAAGGTTGTAAAATCATATTCTTGTTAGGGTTACTATAGTTTGTACTTCCCAAAGACCAATGGGATACTAGGTTCAGTCAGACAAGGCAGAAGAGAACTCCCAAAATAAATCATTTATTCCTCAGCATGGTACAACAATAGTTCCTGTAAGAACTGAGAAAAAAAGGCCACTGTAATATAATGAGATATAATGCAGAGGTCCCTACATCTCTCTAAGGTGCACCCAAGTTTGTAGAGAATGTTTTATCCCTTATCAGACACCTCCTGAAACAAGCAGATCCTGGGTTTTTTTTCTCTTGTCTGTAATAATCCCTCGGACCTCCAACACCAGCAGGAAAGTCTTTTCTTCCTTCCTGAAGTAAACATCCCGAAATCAATACTGGTTTTTGCAGCTGTTCATAGGAGATATACTGTATCCCAATTCCCTTTAAAGAAACTAATGTCAATAGCATGACTATCTAAAATCTTTTCTGCCTTGAACCTAAGTATTTGATCTGTGTTGTGGACTACATGGAAGAAACCTCCTGGGCACTCTTTAGTTTGAGTATCTTTAAAAAGAACAGATGCAATCTGACTACAACCAATCGATCCTCAAATCTGGGTTATAAGTATTGTAATACTTCTCAGTAATACTAGCAATATGACCTTTACAGATTAATGTATTCTTATCTTTGTAAACAACCCTATTTATGGCTGACCCAATTACTTAAGAGCTCATTAATCTGTGATCTAAATTGTTAGATGGGGAAATTTAGAGTTGTCTTCAGAGTCAGCCACTCATCTCTATTATTTTGAACAAATATAATCAGACCTCCCGGGGATCGATATTCAGATGATTTAGATTTACAATTAGAACAGGCCTTCTGTCAGTGCTGGAGAAGGTAAATGAAGAAAGCACAGGAATGAAAAACTCAACATTTTTTTCAGTGCTTACAACTGGGATTGTCTCATTCTCTGAATTTCCCAGCCTGAAAACACAGAGATAAAGCTGCTGAAGTAATTACTTCCATCTTTTCCCAGCCTTAAACCATGCTAAGTCTAAACCTTAATAAATATTTCCACTCAAAAAATGAGCACTTAACCACACTCAAAAAAAAACCCCACACCAACTCCAACCTGGAGGTGGTGGTGTTAAACTTGTGAGTACCCAAGCTTTCTTTTATTGTCACTTCTTAAATTCACTCCAGAGAAATGGCCAGTTCATCTTGGGCTCCTCAGCCCCAAGTCTTGCCCAGTGCCCAGCCTGACCTGTATTGGGCCTGAAGCATCAACACCAAACTCCTCCGAAAGGCAAGAAAAGGTGCTGTAAGAAAAGGAGCTGCAGCCATACAGTGTAGCTGGAAATCTTCTCACCACTGCCAGGCAGGCAGGGAACAGGTCAGTGTTTCCCGAGTTACTCACCACCCCCTGTAACCATAACCTTAGGCATCACCACTTATTTTTGGCATAGGAATAGCAGTCTTGCCTGGGAAGAGACACTACTCTCTGCTGCCATTTTGTCACATCCATAAGCTCTCCTCTCTGGAAATGTGGATTGGCTTTTCATGCATTATCAATCCCTGCCGCAGCCCCGGGCTGACGGGAGGCAGCAGTGCTCCCACCTCTGCTGCAGTTGCAGAGAAGGAGGCGAGTTTCATGCAGGTCAACCTGGATGTCTTCTGGTCCCAATTTGCGACCCAAGCCCTAACCTGAACATGAGAAATAGCCACGTGTCTAAAGGGAGAGGGGAAACCTTCAATACCACAGCAGTGCAGGCAAGGACACAGACCTCAAAAATCCTCACTCCGGGATTCATTCTTCCTCTCACCATTTTGGATTTGCACTAAGGAAGCCCTGGCCTTAACTCTCACTATATATTCGTCCTGTAGTAGCAGATCACAGTGGTTCAGAGCAGAACAAGGATTTGAATTCAGAAAGACACAGCCCTGAAGACTGCTTGAAAATGCAATCTAAGCACACTTATGGTAAGAAAGGTGTTACATGGCTGATTGTGCTAAACATTTACTCAAAAATAGTCACCTGCCAATAGCTGACATACATTTAAAGAAGGAAGATTCCTAAAATTATTATCTACTATTTTCTGTATGGATCAGTTACATTTCAGATACATTATAGGGGAAAAATAATTCTAATTTGAATCTTTATAGTGAGGCATAAATTACTTTAAGGACACTTCATATTAATTGTGTTTAAATTAATTCTTAATGGTCTTAACATTTCTAAATAATCCTAACTAGCTAAAAATATGGATAGTGGAGACAACCGCAAAAAATGTTGTGATATAGATCCCCTCTATAAGTATTAGATTGAATATATCAAAAGCAATATATATGTGTATAAGTTGTGTTCTCTGTACCTCTGAATTTGTTCAGTTTCTCACATAAAATCTAGAATAAACCTACTGGTTGGTTTAATGCTATGGCCATATTCACATTAAATGCAATATCTCTGATAGTTGCAACTGCGTTCAGAAACCATCAGTCCTGAACCCCAAGGGATAATCCAGTCAAAGTGTACATGCAAATAAACTAAAAGGCACTCTAGCAGTGCATGCACACGTACACCCCAAATCCCATCACAACAGGTTCTTGTAACAAGTCAGAGCATGGAGGCCTTTGAATTTTTTTGCTGAAGCAATAACTGGTTCTGTCAGGTACCAGAACCTTCATTTGACAGCCATAATGTTCCTACTTTGTCTTGATTTGGGACAGAATTCCTCCAGTGGCTAGAAAACAACAACAAAGAATTGTAACAAGTAGTAGTTCAAAACAATTTTAACACCTCAGTGTGGAAGTGATTAAAATTGTAAGCTAAAAATATGAGAGAAATCAGTGTATATTTAACATCTGTTTAAAAGCCATCCTTATATAATGATGGTCTGTCACAAGCTCCTTATGAGCAGTGACATTTTAAGAAAAACTACTGTCCATTTCTCTTCCCACTTACAGAATGCGTGCTTTTCCCTTTGCCCTTTTCAGTCAGACTGGCACTGTTAAAATAAGGGGAAACAATGAAAAATGCTTAGTAGAAAAAGGAGAGCAGTTTGTAAAACTGCTAAAAATGTTAGTTCATGAGTCATAGGGTCCTGATGGGCAATCTCTGGTGTTCATTGCTGAGGTGCTGTGTTATGCAAGTGAATTTTTGACCTTGGTGCCAGGTGGAAGGCTGACAGTAATAGTTTAAGTGTGCATTAGAATCTGGATACAACTTCATTTAATCACGTATCTCCAGGAATACTGACTATCCAACTCATAGATACTTGCTACCCTGGCAGTACAACAAGCATCAGGGAAAAATATTATACTCTTTGTATTTCCCTAGACACTATGCTGGAGAAGGATAAAGATCCTCCCCTACCGTGACCATTGATCTCTGCCGTTCTTTCCTCAAGGCTTTCCAGCCTATCGCCTGAAATGTGCTGCTGGAGATTGTCACAACCTAATATCACTGGAAACCACAGCTGTAACAAATATACAGGTAGAATCAACTGTGCATGCTGATGCTGGAAGGATAAAAAGCCCTAAAGTCCTATTTAGCCCGTTTCTCCTTGGATTTTCATGAAACTTCCTTCCTGAATTCTGCATCTGGCTCATTTTGCAACCCTGTTCTGGCTAAGTAGGTTGAAGGAAAACCTTATAGGAACTTCTAAAAGTTGGAAGAGTATCTAAATAATTAACAGCTAGAGGAAATCCTCCTCTGGGGAAGGTGGCCTTTCATACCCCTACACTTCTATCTCTGTGCCTTCAGGCCTATGCAGTCATACCAAAATGCTAAGAGCAAAATGATTTAGGGAAAAACACATGAAAGAAAACAGAATCAAAGGAAAATAATCTTCAAGGACAAATCTCAAAAATATTTTTCAAAAATTTCCCACATTCAGAAGTCCTATAGATAAAAACCCACCCCTTTCCCAAAATGCATTTCAATCAGTAGGACTTCTCAAGAAGTTATGACTCGAATTTAGAAATGGTGACTCGCGTCTCACCCTTAGCAAAGATGTGGATCTGTTCAGAGCTTCCAGAACTCCTCCTAAGTAATCAATAAGATAGAAGAACCTTTATATCTAAGAAATGTTTCTTGCATCTTACTTTAATTTCCTGTAGTTTAAAAAGAGAGTTTTGAGTTAATACAGTCAGCAATATAAGTTATTTTAGTATTCAGCTAAAAATAGTTAGCTATTCCTTGAATGGTTATAGCTTGAGAAAGCCATCCCTTTTACTGTTTCAAATTTGCATGTGATAAGGTAACGCCTTATTTTGCTTTACACGTAGCACTGCTGGTGCTTACACAATTGTTAAATGTTAAAAATGGCAACTAACACTTCTTTCTGATTATGAGTTAATAAAAGAAAGTCTCTGTGTTATAAATTATATATTATTCTTATAAAATCTATGACAGTTTTGACATTGGCCACATTAGAAGGAATATTATGAGGCACGGGTGACGGAGTTTCTGGAGGAATCTATACCTGTGGCCCTCCCTGAGCAGGGCAGTTGGACAAGACCTCCATAGGTCGATTCCAAACACAACCATTCTGTGATTCTGTGACATGTGGGCTATTGAAAAAGGAACTGTAATTAAGAATATCCAACTTCAATAACAAATACACTACTACAATTTTGAAATAAAATGTCCCCATTGAATTCACGTTTTGTGGATGCCAAAAATTTAAGTTTAAGCAACCTTCAGATACAGTATGCTTGCAAAATGTAGGGCTATTTGGAAAGATAATAATATAATAAAATATTTCATTTTGGAGGTAGGTTTGTACTATTATAAATCATGTCATTTGACTTAATTATACAGAACCAGTGCTTACTGTTATTATCTGATTATTAACCCCCACGTGAGCTATTTACATCTCAGTCTTGAGTAATCAGCATAATGATTATCTACCTGTTGTGGTAATAATTAAATAAAAAAGCCAGCAACAAAATAATGAGATTTTTAATATTCTTTCTAAGTTGGACATAACGAGCATGGAGTGTAATAGTGGGTCTCGAATATAATGCAATTGGGATTAATTTTTAAGAGGGCTGTTTTTTTTCACTTACAGATATTTACTTTTTGTCAAGGGGAAGGTAAAATGTTTAAGAGCAAAAGAAAAGGCCTGATTATAATGCATCAGACCTCATAATATGGCAGAAGAGGAAGGGACTGCTTATACCTGAGCCACACTTGTACCAGTATTCACACACATGCTCCGTATGCTACCCAGAAGATCCTCACTGGTGTGCAGTGTCGCCCCACCATTTCCATTGGTGACACTGCAGCAATTTGCACCGAGTAGCATCAGAAGAAATCTTTTAAAATCAGCGATCTTACTCATTAGGCACCTAAAGTTATGGCTGTCCACTATTTATTCAAAGAAGGAAGACACTTTCAGTTTAGTATCAGAATAATGTCATGTAGGTAGGGCTGATCTAGGTTGCAGAGCTATCTCCAGAGGGAAATGACAGAAGTTTGCTGACTGTGGGCACTGGAAATTAGATTCAATAATGCTCTAAAAAATTTACTGCAAGGTATTAATACCGCACTTGTTCTAGTGTACAGCATATGGCTCCAATCTGAAAATACTGAAGCATGAGCTCATTTTCAATTGAGTAGTCCTGTGGGACTATCTTAAATTCATCTGGAATTCTAGCACTTTGGAGGATTACTTGTAAGTGCTCATTTTGCCAGCATATTAATCTACCACTGTGTCTCAGTAATTTGGGATTAATGGCAGAAAATTAAGCATTTTTTGCTACTATTTCTTAGTATATTCTGCTCTCTTCTCAGTGTTGACATCCTGATGAACAGTCCACAGAATGATTAATAGTCCACAGAAGCTAAAGCTGCTGACTGTTTCATAAACAGTTGCCTTTTGTAGACAAGACCTTTAGAGATTTTATTTTCTCTCCAAGCTTCCTCAATTTTGTTTAGAGTTAATTATCTGCTTTTCATCTGAAGACAACTCAAAGCAACACCTTCAAGCAACGTTATGAGTATTTACAGAAAGGCTCATCTCCATTCTTGATAGCACATCTGGAGTATGTTGGCATTATTTGCTACATTCTTACGAAGTAATCTTATATGTATGTGCTTTCTGTACTGGGAGAACTCTTTTCTAACTTTGTCTGAACCAGGTTTTTAACCATATCTCATGTTTCTCTTTTAGTATTTCAAACATATTTGCATTGCTTAATTATATTTCTATTTAAAAGCCCTCATTACTCTTGGTTAGTTCAGACTTACAAACTATGGTAGGAGGACCCATGCTAATCATTTACAGGTATTTTCTCTGTGTAGGGAAAAAAGATCAAACAAATCATTGATGACATCATCTTTTATAAAATTAAAAAATCAAAATCTTCTTTGTTTCTTTAGAAAAATATCTTCATTAAATTAGTGGTAAACTACTAAGCTGTCCATGGGTTAATAACAAAAACTTTAGTATTTTGTATTTGATTTTGATTCTGACCCCTTTGGAACATTGATTGCTTGTGAACATTTTCCAACTCTGTTCTCAAACATCTCTTTCGTCAGCTCTCTGAATGGTACATGGAGCACTCAGAAAGCCCCACACCAGTTCTCCCCTGAGGCTTTTCTCATCTGGTTTCCTTCTCTGTATTTTTGTGTAATTGCATTTGTGTATTAAAGGTTATCGTGTTACTGCTGATAGACATTTGGGGATGGTTATGTTTCTAATGCAGAATAGTTTTGAAGGCCTCAGTTCTGCAGTAAATTGCATAATCAGTCCATGATAATTACAGGAGGGCAGGTGAGGCCCATCCAGAGGTTTTTGTATGATTGAAGCCAAAAGAAGTGGATTTTATGTGCATGTTAAGGAATATGCAGCACCTGTTTACTATAAAGTTCTCTGATGCTTCAAATGCTCATGTATAATTAACTTCACAGACATGAGTAATTCATTGACTGTAATGGAACTACTTGTGTCCACTTCACATTAAGTGTTTGCTTATCCAGGAATGAAAGTTTATGTCCTCAGTTACAGTACAGTTCCTTGGAGGAATATTTTAACTTGCCTTTTTTTTTTTTCCCCCCTCAGTGCAATGAACCTTGCATAAGCCCAATATTTGAAGAACTGTGTCTTTAAACAAAAGGGACCTGTGTCTTCTACTTCCAGTGGATACATGTTTTACAACCAGGATATTTTAAACCTTCTGTTAGGGGGTTTTCTAAGCAAGGTAGAGATGCTTTTGCTCCGTGAAGAAAAAATTCTGGCGTTTTGCTTCAGTTTAAGGATGGGCTTAAAAGAAGTCGTCCTATATGCTGCATGAATGGTTGGAGAAGAGGGAATGCAAAAACTAATAGCTTTTGTTTCTTACCCCTATTTTTTTTAATATTGTTAAAGATGAAAATGTGTAAAGAAAAGATTAAACTCCACCAAAGCATCCATAGATTGAAATGAAGATGAGTTTAATGTCTACGTTTATCTTCTGAATACTTTTTTTTTTTTTAAGTATGGCTCTGTCAGCTAAATATAGTTCAGATTTTTACATTTTTATAGACCATGTGAGTTCCCTGCAGGCACATTGTCTCTCTTCAGTGATTTATATAGTTTGAATTATAGGGGATGATAAGCATTTGCTGTTCAATAGTGTAGTTAATGCTCAGCCCCCCGGGTAACAGAGCAGTGAAGCATTTACTACTCAGTGGTAGTTCTGCAACAATCAGCAGCAGTGTGGCTCCATCACAGTAAATTTACATCGGTACACTTCATCCTCGGGGAGCTGAACATTCACTCAACATAGCCTAGGGAAAACAATTAGAATGGGCATTTTCCAGTCTTTTTGGGTGGCGCAGTGGGAGAAGTTTACTATTGTAACCCGATCAGAAAGAGAAATCACAGATGGTACAACATGGAAATTACCCAACTTTCATTTTCTCTCCTTTTCCCCTCCAGCATAAAAAATAAATAAATAAATACTTGGACTAGAAAGTTTTTGGAAAGCTGAAAGTTGAAAAAGTTGCAGTATTGGCAGACCCACTGCAGTTCTGGTGCAGATGCCAGAGGCTCTGGGAGGGCTCTGAGCTCTTCACTGCTGTACTGAGGAGGAACCTCCTCTATCAGGTAGGTGAGTTTACAGGCACTGTAACTATATAACACTTCTGTTCCTGTGACTGTGATGAGAAAATAGCAAGGGCTGCATTAGCCAAACAGTAATAGCTTTTCTCTTGCAGGATATTTTTCTTCAGTAGGCCTGAGAGCATTTTATAAAGGAAGCCAATATAATCTTTGTATGAAAAATGGTGAAACCAAAGCAAAATGAGGCCCCAGGAGTTGGCCACAGTCCTTTAGCAAGACTGTGACAGAGTAAAAAATACAGCTGAGGTTTCCAGGGTGTCTTGCTTAATGCAAGTTAAACTGCTGCAGTCAACACTGCCTTCTCTCTGTGAAATGCACCTGGAAGCCTCAGGCTGCAGTACAGCCTGCAGCAAGAATAAGGACTGACAAAGTTAATGTTTCTCCTGTAAGATATAAAAGATGAGGCAGAGGAATCTATAGCAGGCAAGATGAGCTTCAGCCTAGAAAACACAGTGGGAAAGTGTGAAGTGGGATTTCTGTAAGTACTCTATCCCCACAGATGCTGTTGTGAGTGTGAGAAAAGATGACTGCAGTGAACCAAAGAGGTGTAATTCTGCTTCAGTGACAGGGAATCTATATGCAATGACCATTAAACCTACATTGCATTTTTAAACCTGGCCGGTCGTACAGTGGAGAGCCAGCAAGCATAAACACAGGCACACTTAAGTGTACCTCTCAGGGCCCTCAGATCTCCACACAGGTCCATTTGGTAGTGTATTGCTGCACCAGAGTGCCTGAACAGGCTGTCTACAAGGCGGCTTCAAGCTGAGAGGGCAAGTCAGGTTTCCAGAAGATGCCTGTGTTATGCTCTGTGCTTGCCTGCCTGCCGCAGTGTGGAAACCACATAAGGACATTGTGAAGAGCCTCAGAAAAGCTAATGTTGACAGGCAAGTAGAGAAGATTGAGAAAAGAAGCTTGATTTGTGTTAAAGTCATGGAGACAGAGCTGCTGACATCCCCTGGCAGTGGTGGGAATGCAACACTACCCTGTGGTTGCAAAGAATTAAAAACCAGCTTGAATTGGGGCTGTTTTGGAATCAGTGTAAAAATTAGGAGCTGCAAAACTTTCAAAGAACAGGAATCTGATGAATAATAGGGGTAAATGAAAATTTAAAAAATTGATAGCTGATTGACTGAGAATTGTGAGAAGGTCCCAGATGAGCCATTCCAGTCAGTGCTCCGATGGGCATCTGCTCCTTGCAGTCAGTGGGCGTGAGCATCATTCCACCACACTCAGCTCGCATCTGACCTCAAAGCATTGACACTCTGATAATAAAGCAAGGAGGACTACTTACATAAAGCCTGGGATGAACTCTATAGAACTGACAAAGATTAATATTATCCAGTAAAAAAGTGTGGCCTGTTTGGTCACTCTAGTCAAGAAAATCAAAATTATGTTCCAGTCCTAGAAGGAACTCTGAGTTTAAAACTGAAATGGAAAAAGAAAAGAACTATGAATAAAATCATAGAGAAAAATGAAAAGGTCACACTTAGAGTCAAAGAGAAGATGAAGGGGCACTAAACTAATAGCAAACCAACTTACTATGAGGCAGAATAATAATCTCAGCAGCTTCAGGGTTCAGGTAACTGACCCATTCCTTCACCTAAAGCTAAAAGGCAAGTCTCTTGGGAAGAGTGGGAGTAATATTTAAATCATTTCATAGTAATTTCAGAAGGAAACTGAGAATAATGAAGGATTCATTAGGTTAGGATTCAGAATCTGTGGTCTCAGAAACAGGAGAAGAGCAGCTATGGGAGGAAGATACAGTATTAATGTTGTAAGATTCAGCTCACATGTATGTAATACAAAGAATCTGTATCACTTTATCTCTGATAAAGCATTTACCTCTGCTGTTACCTCCATCCTCTTTCCTGCATCACAGTATGCCTAAGGCAATAAGAGTGAGCTGAGGCATAATGTGGAGTTACACAGCACAAATAAAGGTGAGGGTTCCGCACAGAACATCTATTATAAGTGATAGCATGTATGATTGAGAGAGCAGATGTCTTCAACTGATACAAAAGAAATATTTCTTTAAACTTTGTGTGACTGAGCGAGAAATCATTGATTCCATCAGAATGGCACTGTACCAGACCAGTTTTATAGTCTCTTTCCAGAGCAGAATCACATATGGAAGCAATTTTGGATAATGTGCTGTAAAATACATTCCAGGGAATAATCCCATGCTGGCAGAGATTGAACTAGACAGATTAATAAAACTTCCATCCCTAATTTCTCTCTGCCTGTGATTCTTTAAACTGAAGCCACATAATTTTATGTTCTCTGTAGCTTTTGAGTCATCCAGTATCTTCTGATTTACAGCTTGACCTGTGTATAACGCAGTCCAGGTTGCTTGAGGAAGAAAGACACCCCAAGCATAACAGAAGGTTTCAGATATGACATTGCCAACTCCAGACCCTCATTTCATTTATTTATTTAGTCTGTGGAATGAAATATACTGATAAGAAATATCTGCAGTGGCCAGCCTCCCCTAGGACCTTTATTAAATCCTCATAACAAGAAAGTGCAGAGCAGTAAAAGTTACATAAAATTATGAGGCAAGACACCCAGAAAACAGATTTAAAGGATTTGGGTGAGGCCATCCTCATTTCTTAAGTGTGAGTGTTGGGAAGAGTAGTGTCATATCATCAGATGTGCTGTATGTTGGTGTAGCTACCAAGGACTGTGGACACTGAACAGCCTTTGATGCGCAATGTGTAAATTTCATATTGTGTGGGTCCAGAGAAGGCAACCCATTTCTTCAGAGCACCTCTGAATTCCTCATCTGTATCAGAAACTGTTGGCAAGATAAATTTTTGACAAAAAGTCTGATATCTGAAGCCCCAGCTTGCCAGTAGCTAATATGGAAGAGAGAGGTCTTCAGTCTCATCTCACATAACTGCAGACATCTAAATCTTAAAACGAGAAGTATCACCTTCTGAAGGTACTGCTCTCTCTGTAGTCTTACAAAATGGGGAGACACAGGCACTTCCAGAGGCCAGTTTATCCCACGTGTCTGTCATAAGAGGAATGGCTTCAAATGACTGAGAGTAAACCTTATCCTTCACAATTCAGTAGATGAAATTTGATGGAATGAATTTCAACCAACAACTGGAATACTTCTGAATTTTTTCAGGAAAAAACAGTAGGTGTTTAAGAAGGCTGAAGTCTGTAACAAAGTTGTGCTAGGCTCCAAGGCTTTGACGGCCTACATTCTTACCAGCGCAAACATGAGGATAATTGTAAAACTGCTAGAAACATTTATAAAAAATTTTCAAAAATACTTTGATCTCTGCAAGCATACTGTTTGGGGAAGATGCCTTTCAACAAGAAGCTGACAGGTGAGCTGTTGACTGTTTTGTTGATGAACAGTACAATCAAAGGAATTCATGTGAAATGTTAATAGGTGAATTAATTAGAAATTAAGATCTATGTGATTATAACTATGTCATACCAAAAGTACCAAGATGAATGCTTCCCCCCTCCAAAATAGTATTCATCATCACACTGAATGCTACACTTTCCAAATTATAGTATTAGTAAATGAAGAAGGACCTGAATTGCATTTAATTAAAAATTTATACCCAGAATTTTCAACAGATGGGAGGGGGAAAGAAGGAGGGACAAGAAGAAACCAAATAATATATTTGTTCGTAATAATTCCAAAGTATAGGGACTGATTATGAATCAGTAAGTCATAATTGATTATAAATTAATTTTCATTCCAAATGTAGTCTCATGTTTTGGAACAGCTCTTGTTTGAAATAACTGGAAGTTTAATTTTTATATTCAAGATGTGATTATATCACCTAGGATTCTGCCATGAAATCTGTTTCACTGTGAATGTGTCAAACTCAGACATGGCAGGGTTGCTTCCTCATGAGGTAAATACTAAAAAAGTAAGTGACTGAAAGTATCACCTGGGTTGATTTTTCTCCCAACAAAAGCTTGCTAGGTCTGTCAATAATACAGTTCAACCTGAAACAGGATAATTAAACTTATATGTGATAGGCTTAATCCCGTGAAATACAAAACACCCAAATGCTACTTTAACAAAGCAGTAAGCAGTTTATTTTAATACTGTGTTTACATCTGGAACATTCCTAAGCATCATTGCTGTGACGCCTGACAGCAGTGACTGCCCAAACCAACCTCTCAGAGGTGTGTGTGCAATGGTGTGGAAAGTCCATATTCAGTGTCCCATGGTTTGGGATCGGTTTGAGGTAAAATTTGTTATAAAGGAGTAAATGTATAGTCAAGAAAGAAAGCCAGTTTTTCCAACCATTTAATGTTAACTGAAATCTTGGTATAGGCAATACTTTGACTGAGGTTTGCCAAATAGAGATTTCATTTTGACTCCTGATGCCAGAAATGTGTTTACAGTAACTTGTCATACTGTCAAAAATGAGAATAGGGGGTTTGCATTAAAATGTGTTTGAAAAGATCTTCAGAATTATGTTTATTGCTAGACTTATTCTAAGAATATACATAACCTCAACCCCAGTCCTACTAGAGAAACCACTGGCTAACCTAAGCTAGGGGAGCTGCACCTGACCCCAACAGTAGGGGTTCAGTGGGAAAATAAAAGCTGTACAGTCATACCTTTGTTTGATGTTGCCGTCTGGAACATCCAGAGGAGAAGCGCTCAAGCAGCTGAATTAGTAATGGAAAAACTTGGCGTACATGCATTTGCCTTCAGCTGGACCAGTGTGCAAATGTCACATGGAATACTACAGGCTCCAGTGGTGTTCCGTGCCTGAATGTGACCTGGTGAACCACTTTTATAAATGTTTCAAACAAGGATCAACATTATTTATTGAAAGAATCCCACATGCATGTGACGTTCATGTTATATGGTAATGGTGAAAAGGGTCTGTGATTTGTGTTTCCTTCCAGAAAAACAGATCTATATTTGAAGCCACATCTCAGAATAAAGTACAGGTTTGTTGATGAGGTAGCACATGAAAAAGGCGATTGATTTGTACTTGCAAATAATCTCTTTACCTTGAACACAATGCAGTGGTCCAACTGTGCTGTAGACTTGACTTTGTTCAAGGTAATTTGATATTGATCAGCCTTCAGCTGTAATGTTACAACAATCAAACTGATCAAATGTTATGATACACAGATATGGCTTTTCAGGCATATTATTTCTGTGAGAAGTCATCACATCACAGAGAAACAGAGTGGACTGACAAAAGCATGTTTATCATGCTTAGCTTCTTTTTCTTCCTTCTGATGTATTTGTATTGAGTTTTATTTTTAATATTTGAAAATGGCTGAGAAATATGTGGTTATTTCAGACATTCTGCAAACTTTGGTTTTTCTTTTTCAATCCTCTTAAATGCGCTTAGTGTAAACAAAGAACTCAAACCAAACATTTCCAAAAGAGTCAATACCCGAAAGTGTTTCTTTTGAATTTGATTATTTACTCCAACCAATCTCTGAAATTCAGGAAGTTCTCTAAATTCAAGGGAGATTTTTCTTACTTTAGTGGAAGAGGGTGTTTAGACCCTGTCAAAATTCTTATCTATAAATGACATGTTCATCTGGCTTCTCCTAACTCTATGTTACAGTGCTGGTGTGTCCATTTCCAGTGTGGCAGTATGGCTTTTCTGTGCCTTCCTGACTCTATATACCATTTGCAACTGATCAACCCAGTGGCCACTTAATCTGATCTGTACACTTGCATAGATAATTCTGTTGCTATTGTTCTGACACTAAGGTTGATCAAAGGTGTACTGACGTCTAGAAAATGTATTGGTTCTTTTGACCAGTATAGTTTGCATTGCATTTCTACAACCAGGTATATTTTGAAAGGTATTTTACTTATTGAAAAGGTATGAATGTATCTTTTTTTCTGCATCTTCAACATCTTAATTTTAAGACTTATTTTTCTTGAAAATCAAAAAGTATTTAGTTATGTTTTCAACTTGGAAATAGATGTTCTCAAGAGTCTTGCAATTAAAACTTGGGTAGTGATTTACCTTAATACTAAAAGGAATTTAGAATTATATGCTTCAATCTCCTGTTCAATCTATAAGTAGAAGTACGGAGTGCACTTTAAATAGTCCATTTTCAGTGGGAATTGCAGCATCATTCAAAATTCATCAAGATATGGACATATGTTACTCAGCCAAATAATCACCATAGACTGTCTTAGACAATTAATGGCATGAAATCTTCACATAATAGATTCTGACTAACGGAGTCGTGGGCAAGCTTCTTATACAAAGAATATGTTAATTAATAATTCCAAGTGCAAACTCATTAGCTTAAGACTAAATAGAAGCATGAAAACAGTTATGTTTTTCCCCTTAGGTTGACAACTTCACAATTACAAACAGAGCTTGGGAAGATAGGCTTATGAGGCACTTCTTTCAGATCAGCTAATTAAGAATGTTCTGGTTTTAATGTTCTTTATTTTTGTGTGCACCCAAGTGAACAGCATTATTAGGGCAGAAGGAACTAGATAATTTTTAAGTCCCCTTCACATTTTGTTCAATTGGTTAAATTTGGTTTCAAGACAGTGGTTCAAACTCAGGTTGGACACATGTTATTCAGTATAATTTTAGAAGATAATAAAATAGCAAACAACTCTTTAGGTGAGTCATATCACCTAAAGGAGGCATTCAGATGTCCTCTTTAAATTAAAAGCACTGAGTTAGAAAAAAATAGAAACCATAGCAGATTCAGTTAAATGCTTAATAAAAGATTTAGAAACCATGGCATTCAGTATATTCTTGTCCGGCATTCAGTATATTCTTGTCCACCATTCAAGAGCAAGAACGTAAGTCTTTTTTCTGTGCTGCATTTACTCTTGCTGCAGCATCGTGTCTTTTGCTATTAAATATCCATGTACCCATCAAAACAAATCCCATTGGTTACGTTGGTACTTCTTTTTTTCATGATGCTTTACCATCTGACAAGAATTGATTGATATCAGTGAAATGACCTTAGCAGTAATCTTTGCTGATGTATTCATCTGTTCAGGAGCGGTAACATTTCTGCTGAGAATAATTCTTTTTATTCTATCTTGTGAGCAATAATGTTAACAATGAAGTAGTACAGCTGCAGATCTAGCCCTAAGCATATAAAAAATTTCACGGCAGCCTCTTCCATTGTAATATTCTGGGTCAAACTGCCATTATTGCAGGGCAAAGAAAACAGTGCAGACTACATGCCTCCTTACCCCCTCTTTCAATAGGTAAGAATCAAGTGAGGTATCATAATTGGGAAAAGACCTCTAGCTGAATTGCCAGAATATATTGTAATGTAAATGTATAGCATGCATTACAGAGAGATAGAAATCAATTCAGTCAATCACTCCAGGGAATGTGTCAAAAAGCTGTGTGGGAAATGCTATCGTGAGTAGATATATTGCTTTACTTTTGCTTAAGACAACAATGTTAATTTATTCATTCTTGGTTTATTATCAAAATGCATGGCAGTCAGACCTGGAGTCTGGAGTGCTTCTTGGAAAACACCATTGAAATTTGTGAGTTTTCCTAATGGAGAAAAGAATAAGGATTCATTTGAATTCAGTATCCACAATTCTACTTTGCTCACGGTATTTCTAAGCATTTTTTTTTTTTTCTATTGGGAAAGAAAGCGTTTTGACTGTCTTGAAGGCTTAATATGCTCCCATGCACTTTTTATGACTTAATCATTAGAAACAAACTGCTTCATGTTCTCTGTTCCTTAATGTGAGTCTATTTTTTTTTTTACAGTCCATCTTGATTAAAGGAAATAGATATGTCTTGCTGCCAAGCCAGTAAAAATACTTTTGCAATCATTTAGTAACTGTAGAAAATAACTTATCTGAATCAGGCTCTTGAAATTTAAGCAAAGAAATTTGCTGGGTTTTATTCTGAGACAAGCAGTTGTTGAGTACTGTTGATGCTAATGAGATTCCTGTCTTGCTCCTTGTACCTCAGTCAGTCCCACAGTGTGTGTGAGTGAGTGGTTGTCTATATTCCCCTTCTTTTGAACTGATTGACTAGTTTAAACTGAAGTCTCACAGATATTTGTGCAAGTCATTACTACAATTTTTATGAAAATAGATAGCTGGGTAGAAGAGGGAGATTTAGTGAATGTTCTCAAAGTACACTAGTCTTTAGGGGAGGAAAAGGCATTTTTTTCTTCAATGCAGTGGAAAAATAACCAGTCACATTGTCATTCACATCTGACCCAAATAACATGGTCAGGTAAACTCTCCAAGTTCACTTCCCATGTAGTTCTTCCAGATTCACAGCTGCTCTTGGCTGAAATCGCTGGAAAGTGCTAAGGCTTCCATTCTGATTGCAACTCTTATTTAAGTTAATAAAGAAGTTTTCCTCCAGCTTCACTGGATTCCAGCAAAATTCCATGAACTCTCAGTAGGAGAAAAAGTTTTCTATTCCCGCCTAGTAAAAATGGGAAATTTGTCTACTAGATAGCTTGTTTTCCTGTGATTCACAAACCTAATAAAACTAAATGTCAGCAAGTGAAATGGAAATTGTAATGCAATTAAGTTGTCAATACATTAATAGCCAAGGAATTGTTCAGGAAATCACCCAGGAAAAGAAGAGAACATTATGATGGTACACATGTATACGAGAGGTACTATTTCAACCTGATAAATGCTAGTTTCTGCTTGAGCAAAACAACTTATTGCACGTAGAAGGAGGTTTTACATCACTTCATGTTGCACGTTTTTCTTCTTTACTTGATTCAACAGTTCTACTAAAGTGGGAACTTTGGTGTCAAGATAGCATGTAAGCCTTAGCAGGAGGCTGGAGGTCTAAACCTTTTTTATACTTCCAACAGTGTAAAAATAAAGTGACTTAACTAGAAAAAAATCAGAATAAATAAACTTCCTGAGTCGGGCAGCCTGCTTAAAAATTGAGAGCAACTGAATGAGAGTAATTTAAATTATCATAGTTTACCTGTTAGACACTTCAATGCCAAAAGTTTGGGATGTTTTCTTTTCAGGCCCTTGTATATTTGTTGTGAAAGGGTCGAGCTAAACCAAAGGTGGCTATGGGTAGAAGCTATCCAGCTGAAGAAGGAGGACTCAGAACCTGAATTTATTGTTTCACTAAAAAAAATTAAAATCAACAATTAAAATAAAGGTAAATATATGAACATTCTCACTATTTTTTTCAAATAAAGAAAAAATTGTTCTGTGCTGTATGTGGAGAGCTAGCAACCTGGAGACCCTAAGAATCAAGACTTCAGATTAATTTTTTTGAAACTGTAGGTGCTTGAAAGTGACTGAACTTGTAGAAAATGAATCGTTCTTACTGAGTCTTGGTATGGGGTAGAGGTAGCCATGGAACTGGTAGCTGTCAGTCAGAGGGTGGTGATAGAGCTTACGTATGAGATGAGACACCAGATTTTTCTCAGCAGTATCACAGTTGCTGTGCCCCAGTCAGGTTTGTTAAGATACCAAGAGACTGCCCTGCTAGTGCTAGACAAGTAACAGCAACTGTAAGACTGTTCCCAAGCCCATACCAACAAACCAGATCATGTAAACCTTTCCCATCAATTAATGCTGAAATAAGAAAACTACAGAGAGTACTGGTGCAGATTACAAGGTGTAACACAGACTTACTTGGGTTGAAATGGTTGAGAACAAACTTAAAGGTGACCTTAAATATTGCTGTTGTGTATGTTAGTTCTCATTGTGCAGAAGACAGTTATCTTTATACTTAGCTACAAGGCTGTTTAATGAAATGTTAGGTACTGGAGTAAAAACTTAGGCACTGGGGACCTCCATTTGAAGCTTTCTCTAAGCACTTTTTCATGTGCCAACTTCTTAATGAAAAAAAAAATCCTGTATTTCTGCTGTGCTCAAATTAAATGTCAGAGGTTAATCCCCACTCTTCAAACTTGAACCCAGTTCCTTGTTTGGCAGATTTGAAATATATGTAGATATGGAAAGAAGTACTGTAGATTTGTTAGGGCTTGACACCAAATTAAAAAGAAGCAATTTGCTCATCTATACCACCTGACACATTCTGACTTCATCCATTCTGAGTATAAAAAGTGAAATTCATTAGTCACAATGCCAGGTGAGCCCAAAATAATGGAAAAAAATAATTTCTTAAAAGTAGAAAGAGAATTTGATCTCAGCTGGGTATTTTTATACTCCATGGCAGAATCCTATTAAACAACTGAGGAAAAGGGTTCCTGAAAATGAGAAAGGTCATCTTCTGCACATTATTTACATCCATCATAAACCAACCTTAGGCTTCTCCTGAAAGGCTCTATGTTCAGGTTTGATTGCCTTTTAAAATTGCAGCTCTTTTACTCTTTTCTGCTTTACTCATGGTTCATCTGGAGATGCAAAGTCTGTCACAAAGAGCAGGTAAGGAGACAAAATGGGCAGTGATGAGGTAGGAGAATATAGACAAAGTAGCAGGTATGCTGAAATATTGCAGAAAATGAGCACTACTTGCTAGAGACTTCATCTAGTAACCAGAGCTTCTAACATTATTAATGTGTAAAGAGGATGTAGAAATATATTCCCACATCTTTAAGAGTGTAAGGCATATACTCTTTAATTACCAAAAGTGCTACTGCTAAGTGAGGGGAAACTATAATAAATATTTTTTTTCTTTTCATGTAATGTTGTGGAGTTGGTTGTTGGGTTTGTTTGTTTTTTTTTTTAACCTGTGTAACAGTGCATATCAAATAGTGAATCAAAAATGAATGAGCCAATAGTTTATTTCAAAAAATAAAGAAAAACACTACCAACAGCTCTTGCCCTTCAAAGCACTTAGAGTTTCATTAATGAAAATATTGGTTTTTAGTAGATGTGCTACTAAACATTGTCTTAGGTCTCCTGTGAGTTTGAAGAGGGATAGTTTTGCTCTTTCCTTGATCTGGTTCTTCTATTCACTGTTTAATCACATGGCTACTTGAATTTTATTTCAATAGCAGCACATTAATTTTCTTTTACATTTCTCTTCATGATTATGTTTTGCAGGTTGGAGAACACACACTGATAATGGTCTCTACCTTTAGGATTTGTGGGTATTTTTCCTAAACAGGAGTAATCTGATATAATCTCTTTCCTCCAGCTTCTTTGGCCATGTATGTAGGGCCCAAGATACAGCTAGTAAAATATAGCTGGCTTGGGTAATATTCAGAATCTCTGAACTGAACATAGCAGAGACCCAGCATGACTGAATCAAATCCCACTGTAAAATAAACTGCTGTACAAGTGGTAAAGCACGTGCAAAATACTTCATGGTCTTCTATGAATGGTATGCTGTTACTTTCAGTGCAGAAATGCTCCTTTTAATGTCTGAGGATTCCTTCCTGTCTCCCCCTTTTGGGTTTTTTTTTTTGGACAAGTAACCCTGACCTGTGAGAAGATCCTTACTGGATAACCTCATTAAGTAGAGTTTGAGTAGTAAAAACATTTACTTAAACCCCATTCTTTTCCTACTGAGGTCTTGAGAGAAAATCCAGTGGAATAGGAATAACTAGAATTTTCTAATCAAAACCATTGAAGAGCACCATATAATTGTAAATCAAGCATTAGCTAAGTAGTAGAAATGTGGGTTCAAGTTCCAGGGGGGGAGGGGGGGGAATGGGACCAAAACACCACAGAAAGCTAGCCTTCTAACTATCTCTGTGAATTCCAACTAGAGGGAAACAAATTATTTCTATTATAGGTAACATAAAAAACTACAGGAAGATAAAATATCACGTGGCAATAACAAGCTGGACAACAAAGGAAACATTAGTGGTTCAGGAAAGGGTCCTTTTACGCAATCCATGAATGGAACAATGCCTTATATTATTTTTCATTGAAACATTGTAGTAATCATTTTGAAACTAGTTGGTTCAGGAGGTGTTCTGTGGTCTAGATTATTAAATGATAGAAGGTGTAATCAAGTAAGCGAGCAGCACACTTGGTAGAATGAGAAATGTTTGTTTAGATTCCAATTTATGGTTGTTTGTTTTGTTATTTTACCCTCAGGAAGGAGCTTAAATGTTTAATTCTGCAGCTTTTCTAATAGTTATACAAAGCACACAATAAAGCATAAGGCAACTTTGCCTGGTTTATATTGACATTTTTAATTAAATGTTTTTTCTTTTCATTGCAAAGTCAAATTTAAAACCAAAAATCAGCAGCAGGAGATTTTAACTGCACAAAATTCCTTTTGAGTTGAAGACAAAAGCTCTCACCTGGTTTCACTGGAGGAGAATTATGTCTTTTTGTTTTAATCTAGTCTGTTTTAAATTGTTACGTTTTTTCTACTTAAGTTTGTGGTCTAGTCACTTAGCAATACTCTTCCAGATACTAACAATTATCTTCACAAAATTGTTGTCAGAGCGAAGATGATTTATTTGCACTGTATAGGTTGGAACAAGGCACATCAGAAACAGTAAATATCGTTGTGGGTCTGGTGCTGTGTTCAGTGTTGTATGAACGACACCTCTTGTATTTTAGCCAAATGCTCTTGTCACTGAACTGTTGTTCTGTCTTGATGTGCTATCAGGACATCTATTAGTACTCTTAACTAATATATTTCAATTAAAATTTAAATTCAGTGGACCAAAATGGTTTTGAGCTGGCTTTGTACTATGTGGTGTTTCGCAAACTGTAATGGAGTCTGCTTACAGGGGCCAGCTTCAGCAAATCATCTCTAATGGGAGCACTGTGACCTGCTTTTCCCATCCCAGGGAGTGGACCAAGGAGGCCTTGACCTAACCTTTTTGTTATCCCTTTCAATTCTCTTTTTGCAGAATGTGAACTTGAAAATGTAGCTGCAAACAGAGTAGGAGTGTGTGTAGGGCTTCCTATCACACCTGTACACACAGGCATTTCTGCATGCTTGCAGTCATTACATTTACTTCACTTACATTGGATTGCATGTGAACTGCAAATTCAGTACAAAGCTTACTAGATTGAATTTTGAAGCTGCCTTGAAGCTACTTGTCATATCTATTGCTTGATTAAATGAGAATATAGGATGTATAGAATGTAGACACCATAGAATTAAATTTTTGCTCTTTTGTTTAACTTGGAACTCCTAAGTATATGCTGCTTTATTAAAAACATAGCTGTAAAAATTCAAACTAGGTGAAATAATTCAGGCAAACAAAGCCCAAGCCAGAGACAATAATTTAGAAGCAATACAGAGCTGAAATGGGAAATACTGACACATTCCCCAGAAACATAAATCTTATTCTTACCACATTCCTAAACTAATTGTGCAGAATCACCGGTTCAGCTGAGTTTGATAGGCAGCTAAATGTCTAGGCACTGCTTTGGGTTTGCATTGTTTTATTCAATCTGATAGGAGCTGAGAGCTGATTTGTTTGAGACTGGACCTCTACTCAATGTGAACCTTGTTCTCCAGATTCTGTAAATCCTGGATTTTCAAAAAGCTTCCTCCTGGTCATGAACTCTCTAGTTCTACCCTCATTAATGTAAAATGTTTGCATCATTATTTTTAGATGAATGATTCATTTGTTAAAAAGTAATAGAAAAAAAAAATTGCTTAAGAAATTTCAACAGAAAAGCAATAACCTGGATCCCTCTAGAGGCCATTTGTGTAATATTTGGTTGGGAAAAAAAAACTGAACTTCTCTCCCGAATCTCTGTCTACAAATAAAGGAAGCTTATCTATCTGATGTTGTTGCTTATTATCTTGCCAGCATGCTTCTGTTAGGTGGTGAAAGCTGCATAATTATTGCACTTTCTCTCCCTTAAACCAATTCATGCTTAGAACTGAGTAATGCAGCAGGAGTTTCTGTATGCATTAATTCAGTCTTAAATTCATCTCTAAATGCATGTTTCCTTGAAGATTGTTTTTAGAAAGTGAGAGGTTTATGTCGGACACTAATCAAGGCATCAGAAAACTAGGTTTCCATTTGTAGTAGTATTGCCAAGGAGCTAATTAAACAGGCCAGACATCACCTGTGCATTTTAAGCAAATGCCATGTGGGTCTGATTATGATCTCAAGTATAGTGACATTACTCCTAACTATGTGTGAAAAGTCAAAACTTAAATACCTGTAAAAAGCAAGAAGGGCCATCATGATGGTGGAAAACTGCACACATTAGCTAAGTACAAGTGATCTGACTGGAAAGGAACGCTGCTCAACACAGCAAGGTAAAGAACAGAGCTTTCTGAACTCTTCACATTGCTTCTGGGATAAAAACAATCAAAGCCCAAATTTAAGAGAGAACCTAAATTATGGTTAGGTTGATGCCTGTTGAACACTGTCTGTGATAGAATTTTCCACATTAAATGCTTCCTGGGCCTGAGAACACTGCGATTCCAATGGCACATGCAGAACAATCTGCTTATTGAGGTGTATGCATTGACTTAAAGGAAGAGATAATGCTGGTTTATCAGCTGTCCCTGTGACACAGCAGTCTGTGAATACAGTGTATGAAGTCCTAACAGTGTGTCGCAATCTGTCCTTCACTGATTGATTGAAAAACCTTGACGCAAAAAAGGCCAAATCAATTCAGACAGCTAACTGAAAAATTCAGAATATTTTCATAGTGGTCTTGGTAAAATTCATTGACAACTTTGCCACCAGTTATGTATGCACTTTGTGTAATTTGAGTTGATGACATGCAAATAGTTTACGATTAATGTCCTTTAATATATTTTTGGTTCATCTCTGGTCCTTGTTCTGTTTCTCCTGAACAATTATCATTCTTATCTCCTTCCTAGAAAAGTGTTATAATCCTCTATCACTGTGCAATTCCACAGGATCCTCCCAGGTATTTGAAAAATAATTTTAATTTTTTAATTAAATGAATGTGAAGAGTCCTATACTTTTATACTTAATTCTGGCATAAAGCAAAAGTTTTTGATCATTCATTACATGCAAAATATCCTGTTGTACACCATGAAATGTAATTTCATCCACATGAGCAGACACTGATGAGGTGCTTTTGAAGAACTGTTGGGTAAAATTACTGGCCATATTCAATTTTGCTGTAAAGGTGAAAAGAATAATGTTATAATGAAAGATAAAGATGTGGGAGAACACTCATAAAGGCAATTTGCAAAACCATTTGCAAAGAGCTGTATCTTTTTGTGCAGCATTATCTTGCTTTGGAAAAAGCTGTAATTTGCATATATTGTGCACTACAGTATGCCAAAACATAGGCAGATTATGCATAATCTGGATTAATTTTCTGACCACAAAATAATCTGGGGTACACAGACTATAATAATCTGTGTTTCACAGAAAGTACTGGTGAAGTCAAATCTCACCCTTACTTTTGTAGCTGAGCTGAGCCAAGAACTGTTGATGGCAGGGAAAAAAACTCCAGTGGGTTTTGTATCATTCTTCACTCTGCTTTACCACTTTGCTTAAGTGCCACTTTACATTTTGTCCATGTACTTGTTCATGGTAGAAATTTCATTTCAAACCAGGAAGTATATTTGAAAGGATGTGAGCTGTCACCAGGTACTCTGAAGCAATGAAAGTCTTTTATTCTGTGTTGATCGACTGGGTAATTGATTTACCGTTGCTTACTTTTGGCTCAGTAATTAAGTAGGAAGCAATAACTCAGCATCTGCCAGTAAGTGGAGCTCTTTGCTAGCCTAGGGAGGTGTGTCCTCTACCAGGAGCCTTCCCCCCCCCCAAACTAAAACTACTGGAGAGCTGGTATTCAGTTTTCCTTTGGCCCTTTTGCAACTTCCACACAATGTTCTAGTTCTGTTGGTTTATAAAACAAGAAGATGATGGCTAAAATCAAGCAAATTATAGATTATTTTATTTCCACGGAGATTTTATTGCTTTTCTCTTTGACAGACAACTGTTATATTCATTTCCTTCGTCCCTTAAAAGAAACAGGAGATTTTAACATTTAGTTTTATTTTATGTTTTTGTAAGAAATATATCCTGCTATTTTTAGTAAAAAAGGTGCAGTTTGCCATACCAGGGATATGGGGGGCAGAGGGGACAGTCTTCCTGTACTTTTCATAGCATGGGCTCATTGCTCACTGATGAACATTTGTAGTAAGGATTCCTTAGAGCAGAATGTCAACGCAGTCACGCCATGATGTACTTTGTGGTTTCATAAATGGTTTAAAGTGTAGGACAGTGAAGAATCTGCTTTCATGAGAACTCTCTTCCAAGAATCAAGTTTATTTTAAATTCTCCTTTTCTACTCCAAACTGTCTCAGTTAGGAAGGATTTTTAATGAAAAAGTATAACTTTCCGGTCACATAAAGAGAAGCATGGAGAAAATTGTATTCAATCAAGATGAGATGTCAGGATTCATTTTCTAACTTAAATTCTCAAATGAATCTTCAACGAAATCCAGACTGAACATAGCTTTTTTTTTTTTTTTTTTTTTTTTTTTTTTTTTGCCAATGCTGGATGTACGCTTCTTTATGTACTATATTAACGTTGGAGTCTCATTTATTTATGCTGGTATGTTGCTACTTGGTATGTTACTCCATGTATACTGTCAATGTTTCATCCCAATCATTGTATGTATACATTGCCTAATGCTAAATCAGCCAGCTTTCTGAAGGCAGCTCATTTTGTGCATCATGTGCACTCTGTAATGCTTGTGTTTGTTCCTTCAGAGCTCCCCAGTGGTCTTATTGCCCCATGGTCAAAATGCATATTAGTAGCCTATTCCTGAAAGAAGAGAAATACTGTTTTGGCAGGAAAATTATGTTATTTAGGTGTGTAGCTATGACTTAATAAGACGACAAGAGGAAGATGCATCCTCTCCTTATATGTCCTTGTGGACTTGGCTGGGAACATGCTTGTCCCTCCCATTGTGTTGAGGACAAATTAGGGAGGGAGAATTCACCACAGCTTGGAGATGACTTCTGCTAACTCCATGGCTTTGAACTGAAGCTAGAGGGAAAGGAAAATTAAATTTCTGAAAAGGTTTCAGTTATCCAGCTTTTCTCAGTGCTTCTGAGGAATATCAATCAGTAAATTAACAATGCTGTTAGTAACAAAAAAGTCCAAGGAAGTAGAGCATACACATGGGTAGGTGGAGGCATAGACCGTGAGATGCCTTAATTGAATTGCCACATGGTGAAGTTAGAAACTGTATCCAGCTCTCCTGTGCCCAAACCCTACCCCATAAGGCCTCTCCTTTTGCTCCTTTTGAAATTATTTATGTTATGAGCCATCCTCAGCTTTCCTCTTTTTTCATTGCCAAGAGAGTGTTCCCTGGAAAGGCTTTGTAACCTTGCATGCTTGGCCAGGTCTTTATAGCCCTGGGAGAGAGATTCAAGCAGAGCTTTGAAGGAGATCTGCTTGGACTAAAATGTCAAGTTTTTTAAATGTGGGAAACTCAAAACAACAGTGTCCTGGTTTCAGCTGTGATGGAGTTAATTTTTTTCCTAAGAGGAAATGGAAATAAAATGGGCTTGTAAACTAGTGGCATATGGCTATGGCAGTGTTTGCAAGCTGCCTGTTGCTTCTAGGATTCATTTCTTGACTCCACAACTTTCTGAGCTGCAACAGAGTGCACAGATTACAGCTTCCAGCTTTGCCTCCCCTGTCCCTCAGGTCTCTTGAAGTTTCTTACCCTGAGTTTGCTCAGCAGCTCTTGAGAAAAAATGCTGCCCCCTCTCTTCCTTCCTGACCCATTGATTTCTGAAAGGAACAGAGCATCTAATGAAGAATGCAAAAATTAAAGAGTCACAATCCTTCCCTTGTAGAGGCCATTTATAAAGTGGGATGGTAGAGGCAATCACTGTCTCTAATGAAATGAATGCTCCCTAAATAAACAGTAAGAAGAGCTCTCTATAGCTATAGGGAAAGTACGAAATGAAGGGGAAACAGTCCACAAGACGAGTGGTTTATGCCAGCTTTCCATGGTACTTTTGCTCCCTGAAACCTATTGTGTTTCCCAGTCTCTGCAGAAACCAAAGCTCATCTGTGCTTTCCCTGAGGTCTTCAAGGGACTGATTGTTTTTCAAAGTACAAAGACCTACTTCATTTAGCTTTTAAGGGCTTTCAATAGTGCTGTGAAGTCACTCATATATTCAGAAAAGTACACCTATATATCTCCACAGGATCACATTGTTTTATTATTGCTACAGCACAGTAAGACTGCATTTCTGATCACTCCCCGTCAAATCTGGCTTTTGTTCCACATAAAAGTAAAGTCTCCCATAAACCACAGCTCAGTTTAGAAACATACTCAGGGACTGTAGCCTCTTGCAAAGCAAGGGAGGCAGTGAATAGTTTAACTCAGAACAAAAACAAACAAGGAAAGTTCCCTGAAAGCCCACTGTATCAGTGCAATAAGCCTCAAGGCTTCACTAATTTATATTCTTCTCAACTGTGTGTGACTTTGTTAGAGGATTCATTAGTTAATGTTAATGAGTGCTTGCCTACGCGCTCTTGTCTTCATAACTAACACACCAGCACTTGTCTTAGAGCATTACAGTGACATTACATCAGCCTACACAGCTAACTGTGATTTATTAGACTGCAAAACAAAAGCAATGTAAAAATTAGTTAAAATGGATACCAGGAGGAGAAAAAATTTTAGACTCTGATCTCATCATGTATTTCCTTAAGAGAGGATGTAGCCATTCTGTCCATATCAAGGTCCCTGTATATTCTTTGCTTTATCTTTATTTTCAGAAATACCATCTAGAGCAGATGGGATTTTATGGCCGATTGTCAAAATTCTCTGTCAATTTACATGAACATTGAAGGAGGTAAAAACTCAAGGTAAGGACAAACTGACAAAGTGCATACCCATAAGTCCAAATATGTAGAAGAGTAACATTAACTCCAATGGAACAGTGCAGAGACTGCAAACTGAAGAAGTGATTAAATGCTCTGATGGATCATTGCCTCCTTCTGCCCTGTTTTACATCAGACTAGTACAGTTGAATTGAACAGGAAAGACAGAGTAATGTAGCCATAGTTCATAGGCAGCCAGTGCACATGTAACTTCCTAAGACAACCTCCCCTTTGACTTAAGTCAGTGTTGGCAGTTTAAATTAAGTAGAGGGATTATTTTGTAGCTTTATGTCCCTGTGCTGCAATCAGACCTGGAGAGAGGTTCTCTAAAGAAATATCTGAATCACTGGAGCCATTCTGAGTCACTGTCGCTGCAGGAGAGACAGTAAGTGCTGTGGCACAGAAAGCTGCTCACTGGATAATCAGGTGTTGAAAAGGGACTGATGATGAAAGCCCTGACTGGCATTAGCATTTGTCACCAAATTCCTGCTCATAACTAGCTTCCAGTTTTAAGGGTTTATATGAAGTACTCGCAATAGCCCATTCCACAGGGCAAAGATATACCTCAAGAAAAGTTTAAAGAAACAGAGATAAGACAGCAATGAATTATTTTGTCACTCTTCTCATGTTGTTGTGTAAACAATGGACAAGTTGCTTAAATGCATTGTTTTGATAACTGTTTTGATGTTTAAGCATTATTTTTGCAGGTTAGGCTATCAGCTAGGTGTAGTCTCTGGATGGGTTGCAATTGCTATCAAATAGAGAAAAATACCTAAGTATGGCTTCTTTGTATCATACAAACCATAGAAGTAAATGTAATTGGGGTCAGCTTTGGTTGCCTTTTCAATAATTTTCATGTAGGTGCTTTGGACAAGGGTTTATTTCTGAATCCTTTGTGAAATTAAAAAAGCAAACTCAAGAAAATAACAGGTTATAGGAAAGTTAAATCGCAAGGGAAAATGTAAAAGAGTTGAAGAGTTACTGTAAGATTTGTTCCAAGAGTATAGTGGAGTTACAAAGAGGAGGACTGGACTGACCTCAAATACAGCCAGGTAAAACTATTCATGAAGAGATACGGTATTTTCAACTTCAGAAAACTGAGCATGTATATTTGAAGAGTTCTGCTGTTTCTTTAAACAGTGGTTATGAAAAAAACACGTTCATAAATAGACAGTGTGAGACCTACTGATAAACTCAACAAAAGCAATTTTGTACCTATTGCAGAGATAGGACTAAACCTGACATTCAAATAAATGCCCACAGCAGTAGACTGAAGAGAGTAGGTAAATAGCTATATCCATTGCCAGCTGTCTTCCTTCTGACCTGTCTTTTAAAGCAGTTAGAGCTGGAAAAAAAAGAGGACAGATTTTCTTCTCTTGGAAGAGAGAGGCCTAACATATGAGCTCTTTTTGCCTTGCTAAAATTAGGGGTGCCAGATCTTCATTTATATTATCACACTCCATTTTTATTTACAGCTCTAGCACAATACTTCAGTTGGAATAAGCAGTGTAAAACTTCAAGTGAAGAAAAGGTCATTCTGTAGAAATAAATATCAAAAATAGGTCAGTAGCCTGTACCATAAAGCCTCCTTCATGCTGTTCTGGTAGTAGTAATGATTATTAAAGACCCAGAAAGTCCCAGAGTTTACCCCTCTGGAAAAGAAGTCACCATCACTGGGTTGGCATTGCTCTTCAGCATAGAATAGAAAGCAGGGGTGAGGTACAGCAGCAGTGAATTTCTTTAAAAAATAATGGAGCGTGGAAAGAAGAGTAGGAAGGTGACAACCTTCAAACCATTCAGGGTAAAGGTGGCCCCAAAATCCGAGACCATCAGAGGGCAGCTGTGGCACAAGGCTGCCTCTGTAGGCAGTTCTGGCCCAGGTACCTCCCCTGCCAGCCCTGGGAGCTGCAGTCCTGCAGTCTCTGCCAGCAAGTACTTTGCTGCTGACAGAGAAATTTCCTTTGGGACTTTTATATTTGAATTAAAGCTTTTTGCACCTTTCATTTCAGCTTGCAGAGCTGCAATGAATTCGTAGTTAAGATTCTAAACTGCCTAAAACACTGAAAAAAAAAATCCATTCTCTTAAGCAATTTTACTGCATCTCTCTAGAGTGCTGATGTTGCCAGGGTGATCATGTAGTAGAGCGGAGAGCAGGGAAGCACAGGCTCTCTGTTTTGGGGCAGGTGGCCTGCAAAATTGCTCTTACTGCATTTCCCCCCTTGCAAAATCTATTGTTTTAGAGTTAGTGGCTCTGACTTTCTAGCATATGTCTCTGTGTCTTCCTTAACATGAACTACAGAAATTAAAGTCATTACAGACGTGAGGCTGCAAACCTGCTTAGATAGAAATCCATGCCTATTTCACATTTTATTTGCCTTGGTACTGAGTGGAAAAATTGGACGGCATGTCTGAAGAGATTTGGCTTCTCAGGAGACATGCTGCACAGCTCCCAACAGGACTGAAATCTGGATTCATGGGCAGCAACCAGTCATGTGAGGACATCTTTCACATGTGCTCTTGGTTGACCTATGTAGTATGCCTGCAGAGCTATAGGAAAATGAAGCTCTTTGTAGAAGTCTAGATCTGCTGCACAACAGTCACCTCTCTGACTGGTATGTCATTTATCCAGAAATCCCATATATACTGCACAGGAAGGTCTCACTGAGTGAGATGGAAGGGCTAAAACCACATTAGTCCCCTAGTAAATCTGCTTTGAAGACAGTAAGGGCTAATCTGAACTACTGAGCTCGGTACACTGTTCCCCTGGGCAGACTAGATTTACCGTGCCTCCAAGTGCAGGTGCAGGTCATCGCTGCTGCCTCAGGGGTTCACCAGGGCTCAGCTCTGGTCACTCCGTTTCCAGAGTGGTGGCATGTTTGAATTCTTCATTTCAGTTACAGCCAGAGGTTTTGCATTTGTGTTGTACTTATTTCTTTCTCTAATCTTTCATAACACTGAAACTTTAAGAGTTAATCGCTCCAGGCAGATTTCTGCCCACTCTGTTTTCATTCAAGAATGACTAAAGGATTTTGATTCTGTGAAACCCAAAATGTAATCTAAACAGACCACAATTTCTAGCATCAGAATACATCTCTGTCCATCTGAGCTTAACCCATGAGCCTTTCCCTCCTGACTCTCCAGTGCCAAATACATTTTCTCTCCCATATTCACCAGAAAGTATTTGATTTTTGTCCTGCGAAGCACACCACATTGTGCAGGAGTGTGAAACAAGCGGGAGATAGTGATGACTTTGCTAAAGACCCATTCACTTTCAAAAATTGAGCATAACTTTGTTGATAGCAAACGTACTGTGCTGAATACAATCTGGGCCCTGGGACTACTGGTGCAAGGCAAGAGTTTGGCCAGTGCCACCAACAGGACCAGGGAATAATGATGGCTCTGAGGACCTCCCTGCTCCCCCAGCCATGTAGCTTCCCTGGCACAGGCTCAGCCTGAAGCTGCTGCTTTAACAGTCCCCACTAAACAAGTTGACCTCTGCTATGAACAGGATCTGTCCTCTTCTACAAGACACAGGAGAAAAACGCTGTGACTCAGTCTGGGCTGGGGGTTCTGACATGCCTTTGTATTGTCAGTGCTGTTGCAAAGACCAACTCTTATTTGTGCCACATAAATTTTGAGCCTATATTAGCTGCTGTATGATGTCTTGCCACTTGCAAAGATTATTGCATCCAGTCATAAATCAAGGGGTGAATTACACTGGAAAAATGATATTTTACATTAACAACCTACTTGAACTCCTCCCAAGTCAGTCTGCAGTCTGTTTCTGGGAGAGAGCCATGCTGTGTTACTCCTCATGGCAAAAACACATAAATAAGGAAGGAAAACTGGGAACAGGCTCACAGAGGATTCAGATTTCTGATTCTGAGGCCTTTATCCAGTCAGGGGGAAAATTGCTCTTCTTTTTTGAGCAGTGTTTGAAATAAATCTTAGAGTTTGTTTACAGATAAAGAAAATTCACAAGAGTGCAATGGCACGAGTGTAAAACTTCCCATACTGACTCTCTTTGCTTACACAGAAAGAGTAAGTAGTCTCTATTTTTTAAGCTCTTCCACCTTTGCTTTGTTACTCAGCAGGGATGATATTTTTTTCATTGTTTCAAGATGAGAACTGTTCCATAGGCATTATGTTATGTGTCACTTAAAGGAAGATGGAAGTTTTTGTGGGATACATTATTTCTCACTATTTTGGGGGGCTAATTTTGTACAATAAAATTTCTGTCCAAGAGCCAAATATAAATATCAAGCATTTGCTTCAGTGCTGATGACTGAAGCTTCTAAACCAGTGGATGTCCCTATGACACGTGCATATTTATTCTGGTTTCAATCTCTGAATACATGAGCTTTTTGTTCCCCCCTCCAAAAGAGTGTAGTTGGCCAATGGAAGAAGTTTTGTCCTGCAGCTGCTATTGCTGCCAGTTTCTCATGTAATAAAACTATATGATTCCAGCAGTGCTGTAAACTTCATCACTTCTGAAAGCATTTCTGCACGTTCTGGACTGTAAAGTGACACTTGCCAGGTGGTTTCTGTGCTTAAGTACATCTGCTCGTTGTTGAAACTTTTTCTAATTGTAATTGACATTAGTCCTGGGCCTGAGTCTCCCTCTTACTTTTACCGTTGATGTGTTGTGGTATGTCCTTACAAATAAAAATTAATTATGACCCTGTCAGTGTCATGGAAGTACTAACACAGAAGTAGTCTCTGCATAATTCTGGTGACTGTGGTGGCAGCCCAGAAGTGTGAGGTTTCTGTAGTCACAGTGCTCTGAGTGAGGTAGAGAGGAATTTCACAGGTTTGTATTACCTGTGATTTCAAGTAAGAAAACCTTGCATTGTCAAACACACTCTTTCTTATTTATTAGATGATTCTCTTTGGTTTATGTAAACAAATATGTTGATGCATAAAAATTGCTCTAAAAACATTAAATGGAGCTTAATTCATTTGCAATCATATTTAAGCTTTTAAAAATTTCAAGGTAAGTTTGTTTAAAATGCTGAAATGTTTTCAATGTGCTGTTTTAGAAGTACCACAGGTCCATGGAAATATCCTTTCACAGAATGTAGCCTTCTAAATGCTTAATTTAACAGCTGATAATAGGATTTGGGCTCTTCAGGCTGAGAGTTTTCAGAAGTTTATTCAGCTTGTTTACCTAGATAGAGCAGGGACACAGCACGTAATTGAATAAACAATGGTTTAATTAATTTTTCAATCTTGGAGTAGTTCATTTGTACCTGTGAATGATAACCTCTTTGGCAGCTGCTGGTTCCATTACAGGGATAAAAAATTGCTTTTCAGTCCCCATCTGTGTTTTACATCTGAAGAAAGTACTATAAATCTTATATTTTTTTCTAGATAATACAGAAATATTATGATGCTTGTTTAAAAGTTGAAATTTTATGGCCTCTATTTAATAGTAGTTTGCCTTTCACTTTGTCATGAGCTAGACCCTTTCCTAGGGGAAGGTAGCCTGGGTGTCCAGACCCAGTTTGCACGGCACTTTCATCGGCTGCCCAGGAGCATGGGCTTGTTGGTACACCCATCCAGTGGTAGATGCTGGTGCATGATTGCCTGGGTATATGTGTAGACACTAACAGGCATTAGTTAGGTTGGCAGGGTAGGATGAAGCACCATAGAAACACTGCCAGCTTTGTTTGCTTTCTCCCTTCTGAACACATGGTTGGGAATCAGAGATGTCTGAGAGTGCAGAATTTGGCCATTCCTACTTCTAATATGTAGTTTCAAGCTTTGGGGCTGTGCTTTTGGCTTGTTTTTTTGCTTGTTTGTTTGGATTCTTTCTACTGAAGCAAACAGGGCATTTGTAATGTGCAGATACATTTTGAAAAACCACAATAAAATGAAAGAAAATCACAATAATTACAAAGACTGAGTAAAGGTCAAAGATAGAGTTGGTCAAAATCATCACCCAAACTTGCCCTGTAGTTTTCCCGTGGTGCGTCACAGCTTCTCAGACTTATGCTGGGTACTGCCAGTCCTGTTTCCTTGCTTGATTTTCTCCATGTCTCAGTCTTCTTTTAGAAGTTCCAAACCCACAGCTGCCTGAAGAAATAGTATACAGACAAACTTTAAGACTTCATACTAAACACAAGGTTTGTTTTGATCCTTAGTTAGGCTGAAGTAATCAGACTGAGTTTAAAGCCTCCAGTTTTTCTCAGATTTGTATTACAGTGCCATTTTTAGGATCCTGGTATTTTTACCATTTTAAACTTCTTCTTTGACAATGATTCCAGGAAAAAAGGCAAGCATGACATTATTGGGAAACTACAGTTCCTGTGCTGCTGACACGGGTGATGTGACTGGAGGATCATAGGAGTAATTCAGCAGCTAGTATGAAAAGATCTACTTAGGAGTGTCCAGCCTTCGATACATGGGATTTTGGTTACGATTGAAGCAGCTAGTGGTTGCACAATAAGCTCATGAGAAGATAACGTATTTACATTGTCTTTTATGTTTGTCAACTCTATTGTTAAGGAAATACAGTGAAGATCTAACTGCAAGAAGAATTTGGATGAGTGTTTATTGAAATTAGACTAGATATTAGGAAGCATTTCTTTACAGAAGGGGTTGTTAGGTGTTGGAATGGGCTGCCCAGGGAGGTGGTGGAGTCCCCATCCCTGGAGAGGTTTAAGAGTCGGGTCGAATTAGCGCTGAGAGATCTGGTGTAGTTGGGAACTGTCAGTGTTAGGTTAATGGTTGGACTGGATGATCTTCAAGGTCTTTTCCAACCTAGACAATTCTGTGATTCTGTGAAATAAAAAAACCATCAGCCAAGATTTTATCATTCTGATCAAACCAAGCACATGTCAGGAAGTCATTGGTTATATAAATTACCTCATCTAGTAATATCTGAAGATTATGTGGATTGAAAACTAGCAATTCAGGGTCTTTTGCAAGGAATTAGAATAATAATGAGTGTAAAGACTTCTAAGCAATTTTAAATCTCCAAGTAAAGGTGTCTTCTGCTCTGCACCATTCCGAACAATAATCAGGTAATACAGCAACTAACCAGTCCCTTAGTAAGATCTGCACAAGAGAGAAGTAATGGAGGAGACCTCTCAGGTCCTTCCAGAGTCAGAAAGCTTGAGAAAGAGCAAGCATAAGGAGACATCCACAGATGTGCAACAGCAGCCAGAAGCTGGGAAAGAGAGGAAAATATTGGCACAAAGCATAAAAGTCAAACTGAAGGCTCAGCAAGCAAGAGGTTAATAGTGAAAACCAGACTCCCCGCCTACCACATGGCTGATATGGAACTGGGAGGGGAGGCTATTGAAGTGTTGGCTGGCTCTCTAGTAGGAGGGCGTGTCCTCTCCACCCGTTCACTGAAAAAGCCTCTGGTGTTTGTTGTAGAGGGCTTTACTCATTTTTGGAACATCCTTTGTGTTAATACAGTCGTCTCTGCCCCAGTGCAGTAAAAAAGTTTCTTCTTTAAAAAACAAAACAAAACAAAACAAAAAAGAAGAGACAACAAAACCAACAAATAAACCCACAATAATAGGCTTTAGAAACAAACGCAAATAAGTTTCTAGTAGCAGACTGGCTGTTAATCTTCCCTGTACACAGATTGTTCTAATTTATTTTTGGAATATGGCACTAAACTCTAGACACATTCATGGATGTTTGGAGAAATTTACTTTCCCTTTATTACAGGACACAAGATCCCACAACACTTTGATCTTCTTTCCTTTCACTTTCTACCTTAGTTTGAAAGACTTTTTTCTCCTGGCTCCGCTCCATTATACTCCTTGGCTTTTTATGGAACTACAACTTCAGTGTGCCAAACTCTTTTCACATAATGTAACTAAATCCATATGTCCAATTCATACAATTGAACATGAGACTCTGGCAGATGATCTCTCAAAATCTGGCTACCACTTCAGCATTTTTCATCCCATGCAGTTTTTTTTAAGAGGTTTTTGCACATGCAGCTTTAACTTTTGTCAATTGGAAATAAAAGCACCTTCTTTCCTGCTATAGATTTCAAATAATTTCTTAAAGACTTGGTTCCCAGTTTTTGCATTCAGAGCACAGTGACCTGGAAATTAAGTGTTCTGTTTTCCTAGTCCTTCCTGCTTTGAAAGAAAATCTGAACTTTTGAAGACATCTCTTTAAAAGGTATGGAAACTCCAGCATTTTGCCTAATGTTCCTCTGTTCTAGTCCAATTTCTTTGAACCACAGGTTGGATCAGCAGCTTGTACTTGGTTGCAGAAGTTGTTCTGCCTTTTACCTGCTAAACTACACAAGACTGCTGAAGTGGAAGCAGCGGGTTGCATGTTCTGTTTGTCCATCACATTTCAAAGCAGCTCATCTTCTGAATCAAAATTTAGCTCTGCCAGTTTTCTGCTTTTGGTTTAGACAGAAAAAAGCACAACAGTATTCAGGCTTCTGCAACAGTCAAAGTCTATTCAGTTTCCTTATTTGAAGCCTACCATTTTGGTTTACATGCCTATGAAATGAAGCAATATTTTTCATGCATCCTTGTTCTGTGACCAAACTCTATAAATGAAAAAGATCAAACACTTAAAGACGTGCACACAGTGTACTTCTACTGTACTGAGCTTGGAAAAAAAAAAATAAAAAAAAAATCAAGCTGTAAAAACTGTCTGAGCTACCAAAGGGAGTTATGAGGATCTATGAGTGCTTCCAAAGATACTTAGAGAGAATATGTGTTTATATAGTAAATTAATTTCAAACAAAACCAATTTATCCTGTCTGGAGATTCACATGGTATGTAATGCAATTGAATTAGAAAAACAAGAGCAAGATGCTCAGAAATTCTTACCTATTTCAAAGCTGCCCTAGGCACTTTCTATTTTAGCACAAGATTTAATTACCTTCTGTAAAATGCACTGGCAGGACAGTCATTTCTCACCAGCAGGTAACAGCAGTTCCAAAAAATGTGCTTTCTCCAGTGTAGCTGTAGGAACTGTTGCTACTTAGAAACTAGCCTAGTCATTAATCAAAACAGATAGAACCGTTATATAAAGCAACAATTTTACCAGACAAGTATTTTGAATCTGCCTTAAACAGATGATCATAACGTATTACCCAGTTCTTGGTTTATTGTATCTATAAAAACTTAGAAGGATACATGTCTGGTCTAGTAAATTATTTTTTTTTGTTTAGTTTGGGTTTTTTTGTTGTTGTTGTTGTTTGGGGTTATTTTAGTTGGGGTTTTTTGAGTTTTGTTTGGTTGGGGTTTTTTTGGGTTTTGGGTTTTTTTTTGGTTTGGTTTGGTTTTGTTTGGTTTTTTTTCCCCAGGCACAAATATAATGTTCTTCAAGTTTTGATTTGGTCTGTTGGTTGTTTTTTTTAATCTTTCTGGTTCTTGCAACATTTTTAACTTATTGGTGTCTGACTTATTACTGTGATAGTTCAAACACCCACATCGTCCACTGTGATTGCACTGAAGATGCTGAGAAGGAATGAATACAATGGGAAGCTTCACTGGGGTGTTATCAGTAGGTATGTTACTGGTAGTAACCATGGAGATGTTTAGGATGATCTGAAGTAGTCTAAGGATAAGTAATAGGATGAAAACAAGCAGAGGGAAATTTATGCAGATTCTTCAGGAAAAATAAACTCTTCCTGTTGCATCCTGTTAAATTACGTAAAAAGTCACTAGGGAACAGGTAGGTGATTGGAGTTATTTTAAGGTGATTTGGATGAAGAAATTTGAGGTTCTCTTACAGGAAACTGTTTTGGCAGGAGGAGGGACTCTTCCAACCCTAGATTAATCCCAATATTAGTTGCAAGTGTTACAATTCCTTGGGTCTTGCTGAGTGCTGGTAACTTTCTCAGTTTGAGTATCTAAGTGCCTGGCATGTATCTTTTCAAATCAACACTGGAAATCCCTATTCACTGGTGATAATACCATTCTTCTGAAAAATATTAATTGAACTGGGAGACATTTCAAAGACTAAGCCACTACTGTGCTGTCTTAGAAAGTGTATAAATTAAATAGATCTTAAGCAGAGGCCTGTGACTGGAGCTCAAGCAGCCAATTTTCTCTTAACTTACTGTTAAGTGAGGGAGAGGAAATAATTTAGTTAGAAACCTGAGTTTGAATAAGAAGTTATTTGGTTAGAAATAATTCAATCATCATTCAAGTATTTATTTTGGGTTTGTGTTACATCTCAGAGAAGCTGCACAAAAAGAGCGCAAGAAATGAGTAAAATTCAGATATGGTGTTGTAAAGTGAGTGTGAGTAAATACAAATACATTGAAAGGTGGCAAAATGAGGTGAGACAAAACGTTAGTTGATATCCTGCATTTATCCTACATGGGCTACTTATTGGTTCCAGTAAGCTGCTGCTTCCATCCCTGTTATGTTCAATTTGATTTTGCTTAGTCACCTTTGCTCTGTTGCTATCTTTTTTTTTATAGGGATACATTTTTAAAAGATACACTGATCTAAATGATACTTGTGACTCCTGCTCTACTAAATAGATGAGTATTTGTAAAACCATGTCTTACTTTCCCTACTCCTTCATGTTGTTGCAGATGTTGAAGAAGTATTTCCTTATTTCTATTTCAATTATTTTTAGGCTAAAGCAGTGACTCAACACAGATTAACTCCTCCTGGTTCTCCCACTGGCAGTGTATCATTGGTAAAGAGAGAATACTCTGAATTCCTTTATTGTACAGTGACCTTGGTGTCTATTATAACAAAGGCATTATAAAAACTTTTTAAATATTAAAGAATGTAAGATTCTCATCGTTTTGAATCTGCACAAATAGAGCATTGAAAAAAAAAAAAAAAAAAAAAAAAAAAAAAAAAAAAAAAAAAAAAAAAAAGGATTTATAAGACTTTTTCTTCATTTGCCTGATAAACCCACCAGAAACACCAAAAAAAAAAAGTAAAGAACTTGCTTGATTCAGTATGTATACCAGGATGCTTGGTAAACTGCCCATGTAAAAGACAATGATCTTTTCTGTGGCATTCTCATGAATGATATCCTGCATTATACCCTGGTTAGAGAGAAATATAGTTTGAAAAAGTGAGACAGAAATGAAACAATTAATTTCTTTGAAGCTGGTAGGCTGTGTTGGTTTAGGCCCTGCCAGGACCGGATGCCACGTTGCCATTGTCCCTCAACCACCCTCAGACACAAGTAGGGGACAAACTCCGGGTTAAAACAAGAAGAAATTTAATACAACAGTGGGATAAATAACAATCTGAACAACAACAACAGTAGCAATGATAACAACAATAAACAGCAATAACAGTAAACAAGACAAAAGATATACAGAGAAATACCGCAATGGTTACAGACACCTCGCTCGCGATGCTCCTTGCCATCAAAGCCACAAAGGAAAAAATTCCCACACTCCCACGCCCGGACCTGACATCAGCATGGTATGAATAACCTGGCTAGAGATCCCTTCCCCCTCTCTGCTGGGGAAACCTAACCCTATCCTAACTGAACCAAGGACATAAGCATTTTTGACATTACCTCACTTCTATTATTGTAGAGCTATCTTCTGATGAATCCATGCAAATCACTTATGCGGAAATTTTCTTCTATCACTTTCTGAGGTTGGTTTATTTACTTTTATATTAATATAAAATATCAGAAAGAAGTAATAAATACATTACTTTCCAAGTCATACTTGCCTGGGTCATAAATAATGCTATATTGAGTTGTTATTTAAAGCAAGTATATTTTTATGTGATAAGATCAGTCTTTGTGGAAATTGATAGGTAGAAAAACTGCCTCCACCTCTCCTTTGCTGTCATCTTTCCTCAACATTTGGAAACGAATGGCCTGTAAGTCTCTTGGAAATCCCAATGTCATATGTAGGAAGCAGCAAAGTATCACTACTGGTCTCTGGCTTGTACGGCTTCTTAGATCCCACAGATGTGATTTAGGCAGCTCTGAACATGCTCTTACACAACATTTGTAAGGAAGCCAAATTGCTCTTTCCTAATGCCATGACTTCATAAAAGACACAATTGATATAAATCCACCTTGAATCTTCTTAATACCTGTTCAGCCTTAGGTTAGATACAGCTCACCAAGGCTGAGCTCTCTGACTGTATCTAAAAATGCTACAATGAATAATTTGAAGTTTTTTCTGAATACTTTTAGATATTATTTTCTGGTATATTGAGAAACAATTTTTTTATTTACTGTGATCAGTAATAATCCAGATGTGACCACTCTTCTTTATATTTTCATTTGCATGATTTTGGCTTCAGATCTGCTAAAAAATAACATACTGTAGGATAATGTGATGAATAAAAATCATTCTGCCTTTGAACTGTATTTGACTAATCAAAAACTCACTGAAAAATCCCTACTAGCCTGAGCTCACACACAAAGATAAGAGGTTTTCAACTTGTACTCAGCAAGCTCTATAGTTTTCTCTGAGCTGTGACATTGACTTAAAATACTTCATGACCATCTGTTCATTACCAAGAAATCCAAATAGTTTGTTATTCAAAGAAAGAAGTGTAACAATACACGATTACTGTCAATTCAGCAGCTTCCCAACCCCTTCTTAAACTAACTGGTTTAGAAAATCTTATTTTCTTCCTGAAGAGAACAACCAGGAAAAAAAAAACCAAACCAAAACAAACAAAACCCAAACCAAATGAATAAATAAATAAACCCCACAAAAATCCCTCAGTGCTATTTAGAGTTATGAGGCAGCTTGCAGAAGTGTTGCATAACTTTACACACTGAAAGAAATGGAAGATAAAAGCACATATTGTAAGACCAGAATGTCTTGACTCAAATCGGAATTCTGAGACTAAATCAAAGCGAATAGTTATGTATTTGATAGATGTAAACTAGTGTGTAATTATCTGCACCAAACAACATAATTTGGTATTAAACCCTTTGAAAAGCTCTCCTTATTTTTCTGAATATAATTTGAAAGGACTCCAGCTCTAGTCATCATGTTTATGTGGAAGCTCTGTGGATTAGTTTTTATTTCTGACTTCAGCAGAGTTCTCATGCATTGTTTTCAATGTTGGTGTTGTCTACTGATCTCCTGGATCCTGACAAAATGATTTTCATAGACATCAAAAGGTTCTTATTATAAAAATATCATTTAATTAAATGGCATTTAAAGTATAATTTTTCTTTTGCTGTTTTTCTCCTGTAATTACCTTTCTTCAGTCACCTTAGTTATGTAGACATTTCAGTCTAAGAAGCAGTGGATGAGGCTCCACAGTCAGCAGTTGAAAGGCATCATCAGAAGAGCTCTGCAAGAACATGCTGTCAGCATGAATGGAGATCCAACCTAGATGCTTGTAGCCTGACAGTTGTCTGCCTGTTGTAGGCACTCAGATATCTCCAGTCAGAGTAAATCTTTTCATGCACTTTATCCTCAGAAGAATCTTTTGAAGAAAAACATACTACCTTCTCTGATTGTTTCATATAAACAGTCCATTATCTGAGACGGGGCAGAAGAAAGGGTTGTGAAACAAAATGTATACAGTTTCCATTTCCACTCTCCTGTGTGCTCAGAGTCAGTGTTGGGTGGCCTTAGAGACTGCTCAGCCTTGCTATCGCCTTGGCAGAGAAGCCAGTAGTGGCTATGCAAACCCAGAGTCTGGAGGTGCTTGGAAAGGTGTAGGTATTCCTACGCATCACCAAGTACTCATTGTCAACGGAGTTCCCATTTCTTCTCACTCTAAGAATTTCTGCAAGTCTAGGAAATAAGCTTTGCTTATTTCATTGAAGCTTATATCTGGATATTTTTAATCCTAAAGATTAGGCATGAAGCATTTCTGCAATAAAATTAATCTTTTTATATACATGCTATTTCACGTGCTATATTTTTTATTGGAGGAATTAACCTCTAGTACTGAAAAATACCATAAACTGTAAAAATTAGAGGGTACTGAAAACATAGTAATAAAAAAGACATAAACCACTTTAAAAATAACAATAGGTTTTCTAGTTGAGCTGTTTATTACCATTCATATTAAAATTTTATGGAAGAATAAAAATGTCAGTTAATTCTGTGCATCTGACCATCAAATTGTAAACTTGCCCATTAGTTAGAATAGTGAAGTTCAAAGCAAACACTCGCGTCTGAGTGATCAAACCATCAAAAATTTCAAAATACTTGGAATTAATGACATAGAAAACAATATATTTCAAACAAGTCTGTACAAAGTTAATATCTCAATGTAAGTATGTTAAGAATGACAAACTACTAGATTACAAATTGTTATCTTAAATAAGAAATCTCTGTTGGCATAAATTATAACAAGTCTTCCACAGAAATACATTTGATTTAGAGTAATTCAATCTCTTGAATAACAACTATAACAAGTATCTGAAAAGGGATATAAAATCATTGCCAGTAAAATTTGACAATGACAAATAAAACCTAATAAAGTAGCAATAAGTAATGGTACTAGGTCAATTCTACAGCTCAGCTTGGGTGAGAAGACATACTTACTGTAACAGTACAAATTATGGTTTCTACAGAAGTAGAAACCTTTATGACTAAATACTGAAGTTTGTATGTTCAGCAGGAATTTGCCAAGTCCAGCCATCTTTTGATGAACAGGGTGTCCTGTAAAATTTTGTTCTTAAGTGTTGCAGGTTTATCTGTCTTGAATTTTTGTTTGAGTCTGGGAATTTAAAAGGCTTGAAAAATTTCAAATGCAAAAGGCTGGTTTTCACATCAAAATACAAAAGGGGAAGTTTCACATGGTTTCAACACGAAGCCATAAATCAGAATGGCTTTTCCTAAGCCTGGTACCAAGGCAGCTGTAAGAATCTGAAACCTGTGATGATCCATACTGCATCCACTTCTTTTTCAATGTAGCTAAGTTTTCAGTAATCTTCCATTTATTATATGCTTTCTGTAACTAATATTTAGCCTCTGGCCTTGCTCTTGCTAAAACACCCTCTTGTTGCAGAACTTGAGTTTGTGATGACTCATGCCTCCAAGATGTCTTTCCTTTGAATGATGATAGTGTTGCTGAGTCTTCACTCTTTGCTTCATGACATATTTAATGATAAATAGTTGCTACCTGAGATGCAGATTCTTTTATGGGACCAAGATAAGTGATCACCAGCTCAGATTAAGTAATTCCTCCGTGACCTTAGGAAAGACACTTCAGTTCTCTATAGCTAACATCTTTATGTGTAAAACGTGAATGGCACCACTTCATTTATTGCCTGAAAAGAAAGCAACAATAAAGCTTTTTGCTTCTAGCACAATGATAATGCACATCCAACAGGCATTACTTTCTCTTCTAAACTGCTCAGAAATGCAGTTTATTATTTTTCTCATGGTTTATGACTTTAAATTATTTTTTTTAACATCACTTGCTGTGGGATTAGACTTCCTCTAACCCACAGCTTGTCACCATCTTCTCACACAAAAACTACTTCCTGCTAAGCCATTAATAAACAGTTTGTTATTGTGCTTCCACCCATTTATGAATCATAAACCACCAAATACATATAGAACATAGCAATTAACTCATCAATTCTTCTGTAAAGGATTGTAATTGTTCAGGATGGAACACACGTCTACATGGCATTCCTAAACCTCACTGTAACTTCACATTGCGTTTTCAATGTAGTATAGAGTGTAGTTTTGCAGTGTAGTTATAAAACAAGCCTATCTCAGTCCTTTCATTTTTCTTTAAAAGAAAATCTGCAGACATCTAATTATAGATAGATAATATTTTTTAAATTTCTAATTCTTACGAGTTGCCAAGTATAAACATAGCTTCAGAATTTATGTTTTACAGCAAGATTTTTGCACTATGTTAGCTGGAAGGATATGTGTTTGCCTATCAGAAGTACTGGTTTGCAAGTCCTCATCTACACAGGTGAGACCCTGGTGTAAACTGTTAAGATCTTTCCTTCTGCTCCCTGCACTTTGGTTTCCAGAGGAAATAAAGACAGGCCCACACAGGCTCCAACATTGCCTCTCTGGTCTGATTCCTGATCAGAATAATTAGGAGCCTGAGACTGGCCAAAGCACCCACACCACCTTGAGAAAAACATGTGGTTGAATTTGGATTTTGAACTTGCATGTGCATTCAGATAAAAAGGAACTCCCTGAAGGACTCTAATTAACTGGCACATTTGTATAATAGTACCATTTAAAGTTCAGCTCTCTTTTTCTTTATAAACTGGGCTTCATTTGGGGGATTCAGTTTACATGAAACCTAGAAAAAGACAAAGGTGCTATTATATTGTTCTGATATTGCCATATAATGCCATCCGTCATAGACAAAAAAGGTGATGGTATGATGTTTCTCTGTTTGGGTGCAACGATACTCAATATGCTTCTTGGAGAGCTGTGTGGTCAAAGCCAGAGAAACCAGAGCTTTTCTCCTGACCTTTCTCATGTCCTTTGTAGAATTGTAATAGAGTGGGAAAATGACTTCTAGGTCTTTAAGCTTTTCCTAAAACAGATAAAGGTATGTGGAATTTCTGGTATCAGGTTTCCAGTATCTTGAAGAACAGGAAATTGTTTAAAAGTTCGTGTAGTTTGTGTCTTTTATTTAAATTCAGATGTGCTGTAAGTAAATTTTGGCTGCCCTGAAATTAGTGAAGTGGAACACTTTTATGAAAAGTTTCAGTGATGACGTTACTGTTATGTAAAGAGATGACTTTATTTCAAGTACATTCTCACCCCCTGTCATGAGTGTGGAGGCACTGCTGTCCAAAAAGGGGCGCACCTGAAAGAAGGCTGGCAGCTACAGCAGCTTTTGCATCCTGCTCTGGGTTGCCTTTTTTTTTTTTTTCCCCTTTATACTTTATAAATTCATCACATCAGAAAGTGGCCTGCAGGTTGTAAGATGGCTACAGTAATTAGATTTCCCCTGCTTTGTGTGAAAGAAAGCATAATGCAGGATTCACTGAAAAGGCAGGCAAACGGCCTTGCTTCTTGTGCTTTCCTTTTTAAAACTTACGGAGTAATGATGCCCTGAGCACACTGAAGAGCCTGGGACACACAGACTGGAAGATTTCTTTGAAGTTTTTATTGTTGGGCTTGTTCTGTCTCAGTCTGGTCCATCTGCCTAGGTCTGATCTCACCCATGACTGATCTGGATCACAGAACCAGAAAAATGTCTCTGCCCTCGGGTTGAGTTGGGAGAATATGTAGCAGACTTCCCTTCTCTCCCCTATCCCCCAGTATTTGAGCCAATAGATGGAGAAGAGAAAATACCAATATGTTTGCTACTTCATAGATGGCTTGCGTATTAGAATGTCACCTTTCAGCATGGTCTTTATATGTGTGTTAAATGACTGAAACTAACAGAAAGTGTAGTTATTTACTTGTATGTTTCAGGGCATGCTATGTAGGTCCCTCACTATTTTTTACATTAACTAATGGAGTTGCAAGGACGGGACACAATAAACCCTATCAAAAATAGGATCCTGTCCCATGTACTGAGGCACAATGAAGAAGTGTCAGAAAGCAGTATGAGAAAAATGTAAAAGTGTTGACTACATGTGGAAATCAGCAGTGTGACAGTTAACCAGCGCTAAAAGCTGCTTGCCTTAATAATGATGTCTTGAAAATATGCAGTAATTAGGCATGATAGTGTTGAGATGCACTTCTTTCACAACATCAGGCTTATGATGAGCATTTAACTCAAAGATATACTTTCTTTCATTAAAAATGATTACTCGAGCATGGTTTTAATATTTTTTTCGGGAAAAATGTAAACAGGAGTTAAATCCCCTAGACTTTATGTGCTTCAGAGATTCCTTTCTGTGTCAGTCTTGCATAAGCTAAAAGGTTAGAAAGGATTCTGAAACTGTGTTTTTTAACACAGTATAGAATTTTTCCAAGTATTAATATTTATTAAAGGAAATTTAGTACCTAACTGGAATACCAAATCTATTTAACAATGCAATACTGTGTCTTTATGTCCTCTTCTCTGAAGTAAGATAAAGCTTCCTACCAAATGATGCAGGAACTAATTTTTTTATCAAACTCTGAAGCACAGGCAAGCAGTATTTAATTTATATTTCTTACCATTATTTTCAAGATTATTGTTAAAAAATATCATCTTCATGCTGCTGAATGACATTGGGTATGTCTCTACGTTGGGAGTAGACACAGATTATTAAAATCTGTCTTCTGTTTCCCCTCCCTCCCTCTCACAGTGCACCCATATGGTTGCATGCATTTACCAGTGTTGATATTTTACTGGTTTTAATGGTTAACCCTATCAGCAGCTTTTTATAGACCCTGCAACAGCAGAACATGAAGAAGAGGAACTGCACAAAGCCTCCCACGTCTCTTCAGTATGTATTTTTTCCCATAACTTCAGAGTAGCGTTAATCTCCAGTCTGTTCATCATGAAGAAAACATGATGAGTTCTTAAAGGACAGACACCAATTTCTTTGTTTCTGGAGTTCAGTAGTGTTCAGATGATGGGAATTCACTGTTGCGCAAACCTAATCACATTGGTAAGTTTGTGGTTCAAGTAAGTGCAAAATGTCACTAAACCATTTATACTGATTTACTGGTTAGATAGCATATATAAATTCACTATGAGCAGGTGGAATATTGGCTGTGTAACAGGATGGCAGACTAGTTTTTCAACCCTGTTATGATGTAGTTGAGACCTAATACCTGAAGTGGTTCACACCAATTCTTCTGAGCAATGTGGACAACACAGACATTGTATGAGCAAGCAGAAATGGCTTGCTGAGGTTTTTATCACTAGTAGGAAATAGAAAGGAATGGACTGTATCCATTATCTTATGAATAAATTATTTATAAATGTATTGTGGGTCTTATTGGTACTCTCATAGTTTTTTGCTGTGGATGCTGAGGATATATTTTAATGTACTTTTCATTTGTCCTTTGCTGATATCCCCACTGCTTTGCCCAGAATCCTCTCTATCCTAAATACACTGCTTCCTTTTTCTTTAGCAGAGTATACAGGGAGAAAGCCCATAGTGAATAAAATTTAATAACTATTGATATGCTACTGAATAAAAATAATTCAGTATCTATACAGCACCAGTTGTGTATCATAGGCAGACATGAAGAAGTAGTAAAAATTTAATTTAATGGGTTGTATTATTGTTATCCTTCAAACTCAAATGGAGCAGAGAAAACACTGCTAAACCACATACTAGGAGATTTACAGACATTTATAATTTAATGCAAGAAAATAAATAAGATCAACACTATTTGTAGGTTAAACTGAGTCAAAGTTTGTAAAAAGAAGTTGCCTGAATTAGGTTCTCCCTAAATAAAGGTATGTCTTACCAGAGAAGAGGCATGAAAAAAAAATGACTTTGTGCTGTTGATATGCTGAGCTATATACATACGGGAGGCACCTGTAGCTGTTCTAGGAATGCTCTGACTGGAAATACAGAAATGTGGAAGATGAGTTTTTGCTTCCTCAGTCTGTTCCTGTGCTAGGCTTAGTTTGAGCACAGCAGATATAAGCCCAGAGCACGATATTTCTGATCACTCAGAGCATCAAGTCTATAAAGAATTCATAAAAACTCTGCAATTTGAATTGGCCTTTCAAGTAATAAAAAAATACATCAAAGTAATACAATAAATGAGGAGGTCCTTCTATTACAGGTGAGTGAAAGCATAAGGATTTCTTTTAAATATTTGATTATTAAAAAGTAAATGAGGCTTTTTCTGATGTGACAATTATGGGATTTCATACAGTATGAAACAGTAACAAGAAAGATACTGTGTTATTGTTAATGGCTCTATTTCTTACCATCTAAACTAATGAGCATCTTTGATCTTCTCTGATTCCCTCATGCTTCGTTGTTTCCATCATTGTCAAAAGCCCACATCTTCACTTCTCTTGCGAAATAATCTACATAATGCAAAGTGACTGTTTATGGAGAACAGTGAGTATTATACCAGCAAGGAAGAAAGGGCAGCGTTTAATAAAATCAGACATATCTTGAGACAGATACAAAATTAGATAATTTTAGTGAGAGCAGACTTTTTTTTCCTGACAGTCAGGATTTAAACAAAGGAGTCGTCCCACATTTGACAGATAATTTTGCTTCTCCAAGGAGAAACATAACACGGAGTGAAAAGAGTTGAGGTCTCCTTTTTCCTAGATAATTTTGGTTTTTGAACACTTGCAAGTGCCTGTTTTGTGAAAAAGCTAAAAAATCTGAGCAACTGTAAAAGTTACTGTTCCAGGGATATAAGCAATGTGTATATCATCATTTTATGAGTTCATTTTTTATTTCAGTTTTCAAAATCCTGTATCACTAGTTTTTGCTTTTGTTCCCCAGACAGCAGATACCAGTGTAGGAGGACACCTGCCACCTTCCATGTTGCTGGTGTACAAGTTTGAATACATTTATCTGAAGCATTGATGTTGGATATTAAAATATAAGGCTTTAATCCTATAATGTCTCCTAAATTTGAAAGCCCTTCTTAATTTTAATAGTATAGAATGTATACTTCATATACCTATATGGAATTTTAACAGAAATTATTATTGGTCATATTTCCATGAGGAACAAGAGAGAATGATTTTAAAGAGCTTTAATTACAAATGTGTACGTATTCAGCACAGTGTGGCTATATTTGAATGATTATGTTAAAAATAAAAACTATGATTTATAAAACAAATCCTTAGTCACAAACAGGTATCATCGATATGGCAGATTTCTGGCAAAGAAAAGATCCTGCACAGGAATATACAGGACCTGATTCTTACTGCGTTGGTGCCCAGCACAATTTCCATTGACCTCAGAGGGTTTTCATCAGTGGGAATGACATAAGAACCAAAATAATAAAAAAGGTTCAGTCTGTTTAAACAGACTATCCTGAAGGGTGCAGTGTTCAGAAGAGTAATTTAACGCCTTTACTGTCTCTAAACAGGTATAATTTTTTAACTGGAAGCAAAGTTAAAGTGCACCTGCCTTCTGCAACACACTGACCTGTCGATTCGAAGCGTTCAGGTGCTCCCTACCTGAAGGCAGTAACTGCAACTTGTCTGTTTTGCAGCACATCGAAGCGCCCTCTTGCCAAGGCCAGCTTTCAAACCGAGTCCAGCCACTGCCTGTGCCTTTGTCAGCGAGACACCGTGGTCTGCCCTGGACTTTTCTTTGTCTGAAAGTGGGAAAATAATGAAAAGTTCGTCTTAGGAAACTATACCAGATTTAGAGAGTTTCACTTCTGATGGGATCGGAAAATGGACAAAGCTGAAGAGGCCATGGATTGCTCAGCCATTGCTCTGCAAAACTGACCAAATTCTGATATTCCTTTGAAGTAATTGAAGAAAACAAACCAAACAAGAGCCAGTTTTATTCAAAGAAGCAGTGTGAGAGATCAGCAAGCAGCTGACTGATCTCTAGAGGAAGGGGAACATCCTCATTTTCTCCTCTCATCATACACTCCCGGGAATATCTTGATCAGTATCGGAGCTGTATGCAATATGTAAAAGAGATTACATTTCATAAGATAAATTTTAAATTATACATTTCCACACAGTGTATTAATACGAAATGCAATTTTATCTGATTTTAATACTTTAATGTTAGCTTCCATTATTTGCACAGTAAGTAAATGAAGAGATGCACATGAAATCTGAATTTAATTAGATAGGACATGCTATCACTTACTGACTGACATAAGTATAATACATTAAATACAAGCACTGTATAATACTTTCCTGTCCTGAAATGATGCACAGCAACACAACAAAGTTACATTTAATGCTGACTGCCAAAACCCAGCCTAAAAATATAAAATTAAAGTTTTGTATAAGGTTGATATGGCATTGACAACATTTTTCTAGTTTTTTTCCTGGCTGAGATAATTCACTAGATTCATCCAACTTTCAAAAGCATTTGTTATTTCTTTTAATGCTATGCTTTTGGCCTTTCATTAATTCTACTTGTAATGACGAAAAGAAAATCTCACATGATTCTCCCATAACTGAGGCTTGGTGCTATTACTGTCAGCGGAAGCTTTCTTTACCCCGTGTTATTATTATGTCACATACAAGAGCACCAGACATAAGAACCAAAAAGAGAAAGAGTTTGCAGAAGGAAAGTTAGCAAGACTGAGCCATGACCCAGGGAAATGTCTGCCTCCAGGTATTTTGAAAACCTGCTACAGACTGAAATTGCTTTTCCACTGTTATCTCCCATGAAGCATGGTCTAAATGCCTATGTGATTCATCAGTGTCTCTGATAATTCTCCAAGACATCTAGCTATATCCTTACTAATGCCATTCGTATTACTTGTCACTGTCTGAGAAGGCAGGTTTGCAGAAGCAGCTCCCTTCCAGAGGTGCAGCAGGAGGGCACATGCTGGGATTGCCTGCGCTCAGCCAGGTAGTTACTCAGCCTTGCTCCTCCATGGAAAATCGCAGCATCAGGATGGCTTTTCACTCCAGCAGTAGCACTGCTTTCAAAGCCCATCCCTTATGGCCAAATACCAGATGTTGCCTAAGCCTCATTTTGCTGCTGTGTTATTGCTCCTGGTGACCAGCAAAACTGAGGACAGTAACTATGGTTCCTCTGTTGTTCTCAGGCTGTTTTTCCTCTCTGAGGTATTTTCCTAGCCCTTTCATTACAGTGGCATCTGACCACTGCACTGCCTCTAATCTCTCAGCAGTTCCAAAGCCATATCCAGAGTCACAGCCACAGCAGGCTGCCTCAGGCACCACCACAGCACATGCAGGGTTAATGCAGATGCTGACAGCTCAGAGCATCTCACTCAACCACCTTCCTGGGTAAAATGTTTTCTGTCTGTAGTGCCATGCTTGGATCGTGGTGGGTACCCAGTGCTGTTCTGGTACACGTGGCCCTTCAGCTCACCATGGCCACTTTCCTGATGAGTTTGTGCAAATGGACGTGCTTGTGGTAACAGGTAATCTAAACCCTGCACCCGCACTGTATTAGCTATGACAATGCTAAAGGACATTTGGAAGACAGGTGTCCTGAGACCTGACATTCCACCAGGACAGGGAAGAGGATGGTGACCAATGCTGTGGTAACTCCATATACTTACCTCTGTGGTTTAGGGCTGGGTTTTGTTGGTTGCTAATTAAACAAAAAGCTTTCCACACCACAGTTCATTAGTCACAATTCTTGCAGAAAATTGTCAGTATTAAAACTTTTTTTTTATTTTACAGGAGAAGAGTCAAAATAAAACCAGATCCATTCAATTTATCTCCATCTCAGGAGGTCTGATTTTCAGTACCTCCTTCCACTTCCACTTGGCTTTTTGGTTTTCCCTCACGGCAGACTCTGATGTTTGGGAAATGTTTGTATCTTTATTCATAGCTGCCTACATAAATTCTTGGCTTGTTATTTATGCTATCTATGATAATGCCCCTTTCATCCTAAAATACTGCACTGAATTTGTCTTGATTTTATGTTAAAGGTTACACTGACAAAGGGTGATAAAACACATGGAGCATTATTTGTATTTATTTATAAAGCTGCAGTATCCAGGACGACATCATCACTTCCATAAAGTATTATCCCGTACAGATCATTTTGAAAGTGAATGTCATATCTCATTTTATTTTGACATGTAAGTACATTTCAGCCTATCTTTTTAAGTCTTTCCAGCACATCTATCACTACAGAAGTGCGCTGGTGCCAGTGAATCAAAAGCTACAGCAGCAGTTAACAAGCGGTGTGCTAATTAATGGCTCAGGCAGAAAGTTGTAGGAGTGATTTTTCCAGACGCTTCATTCAAAAGTGACTGAGAAGGAAAAGCCTTTTAAAAATTTTTATATAATGTCACACTAAATGAACCATAAAGAAACAATATAGAAAATACGTAGCTTGGAATTTATGAGAACATTTTACAAGTATTAAAGACCATGTTTAAAGGTCTGGATTTTAAATGGAGCTGAGGGACCTTTGAAAACAGTTTTACCAGCAAGGTCATCTTTACAAAAGGAAGAAAATCAGGTCCCAAACATCACAGTCAGGAAAATAACAAAGCACTGAATTGCTAGACAAGAGAGGAAGAAAGGAAGCTAAAATGCTAAGAAATCTTTATACAGATCGTATTTATTCAAATCCAAGAGAAATGTTGACTGCCAGTCACCAGCAAAATGAGAAACGGCATTACAGCTGGCTTTTAAAAAAAGGTCTTTTGGACAAGTCTTTTGGACTGGCCACTTAAAACTGCTGCCATTCACAGTTTAGCTGGTGTCATGTTACTGCATCTCAGAAGATGCAGATTTTGTCTCATGAGAAAAGAGTTCTCAAAACATTATTTTTTTCTGATGACATACCAAAAGAAATACCTCATACATATTGAAACCATTTTACTTCCAAGCAGTTTCAATCATATGGTATACAGTATAGCATAAAAAGCAGTTACAAAGTAAATAATCTAGAAAAAAAAAATCTAAAAAATTTTTCAAATGTTCACTTTTGGGAACATCCTTTCTCTTATCTTTTCAGCAATAAATTTCACTATCTGTGAAATAAGTATTACTTTTGCAAAGTAATTTGATTTTGATAAGACAACATATTGACTTGGGTTTGTATTGTCTGGCAACATTTCTCCCAAAGCTTTTTTTCAAACTCACCTGATAGTGGAAATATTATTTTTATTTTGTGAAAATAAAGGTTCTCATTGCAGTTAGTCCCCCATCCCCCCACTCCCGCAAATAATTTTTGAGAGTACAAAACCATCCAACAATATTTTTTGGCAGGAAATATAAGGCCAAGCTCTGTCAGGATCTGAAAAATGGAAAGCAAAAGTGTAGTGGAAGAAACAAAACTTGTTAATTGTATTCTTCACTATTTTTTTCAGTAGTCCTGGCCTCCTCACAGTCATGTGGATTGTCACACTTTGTATGTTGTAATAATTTAAGCATTTGCAGGTGATGGGAGGGGTAGTGGAAGACCCACCCTTTGCATTAAATGATCTAGTAATCTGCATCCACGATAGTGCTCATATATGGTCAGGGTCCCACTGTATACCCAGTGATGATTTAGAGATATTTTGTGCCACTGAGTCTTCAGTTTAATTATTATTGCATGAATAGAATTTTTTTTAATAGTTTTGAGTGAGAAGATGGGAAAAGTCATGCAGTTCAGACTGGGCGATGATTTCTGGTTGCGGGATTGTAAATTGACAGCCTTGTTTTGCTGGTAGCTGTGACAGGGAGCACAGTCAGCTGGCAACAGGTCTGGGCACACTGGGGGACGTTTCCCTTGGCTCCACTTTGACCGTGCTGCCCAGGATGGAAAGGACAGGGCAGGGCCCTGCTGCTCCCTGGGGTGGGCATGGTGAGTGGTGAAGGCTGTGAACACCCTCGCCTGACTGTTGCCCTCAGTGAGACAGCGAAGGAATGGGAAAGCTTGCCAGACATTCCTCTTACTTCTTTTCTTGCCCAGTGCTGGGAGGGGGTAAACGAGAACACAGTGTTCTGACTCCTAAGATAATTCTCTTCTTGAAATACGTACTTACCTTTGATAAAGACATTATTAATGAAATTTTTACGAAATAAAATTAGCCTATTTCATATGGATTGAAAAGTACTACTTCATTCAAAGCTACAAGGTAGCTAGAACAGAGCTGAATCGTAATTAGCAGTGATAATTGTTTGCCACATTTTTCTCAGTCAGATATTTTCAAGCCCTGTAAATCAGTAGTGTCTAACAATAATAACTTATTTATATTTATATAATATTGACCTTGTCAAACATCTTATCAGCTTTTAATGAAAATGTTTTAAAGCTAGAATTTTGTAAAATTTTAGCCTGGAGCAGACTTCACCTAAGTTAATGAGCTGTAAAAAATAAGATTTAGCTTGGGAAGGCTGCTAAAACCTTTTTGCAGCTGTAGCCTGTACTAGCAGGCTATGGTCAATTAAAATAGATACCTCAATCCTTTCTTGGAAATTGAGAAAATATCATCTATTGTTTCATTAAAAAAAAAAAAAAAAAAAAGTTTTTCTACTGGGTTTTAATACTTTTGTGGCACCAAGATGATGGGAATTTCTGCAGAGTCAAGGAGGGGACTTACTGCTGGGGAAATACTGCTCTAGTCTGTTGACCCTTTGTGCCCCCTGCCCAGCATGCCAGGGAGGGAGGATGGTGGAGCTGGGCCCAGAGGAAGATTGGAAGCTCCTCGCAATTCTTCTGGATCCTGAGACCTTGCTCCTTTCCATGTAAATGATGCCAGAGAGAGTCAAGTTCCTTCTCCTTTCCTCCCTAGTACTTCACCCCAGTGACTAGTCCAAAAAGTCGTTCTGAGGTTCATCTAAATGCTACACCCAAAAAAAATGTCATTCAGAATTTTAACAACCATTGAAACTAAGGGAAGGTACTTATATAAAGAGACAAATATGCTTCTTTGAATATGGCTAATAAATAGGTTATTAAATAGTAAAATGAAAAAGCAATCTATAGGGAAATACTTTTTTTCCTCCTCTAAGTCCCTCCAGGGTTTTTTTTACTATGAAAAATAGGAAAAAGTAAAAGTCTGCTTCAATTTTGCAAAAACGTTCCTACTACAGAAAGGAATATTCTCTGTGGATCCTATTGTAAACCAGAATAGTAGATATTTAATCTTTAAAATGCAATAAACCAGATCACCAATAGTATAAAGGAGTAAAGTGCCAAAAACTAGAACGAATTAATTACTGCTGATTTTGACAGAGCATCTTGTTACAAATCAGAATGCACTCAGATCAGTTTAATCTTCAGGAAAGAAATCCAGAAGGTAAAATTTATAAGTTTCACATATGTATGTATATAAATGCTCACTTACATATTCATATTTATCTTTGTATATGTAATATGCACATATATGGATGTATATGTATGTATTTTTATATATATACAAATAATGCAGAAAAAATGAGATCTGGGAGAAAAGTATAGCTCTCTGTTATAACAGGCTTCACCCTAACTTTAACTACTTCTATAAATTGGAAAAGTCTGCAACCAATATGGGGGCAGACTCTGATGGAAGAAAAAAAAGGAAAAATAAAAATTAAAAAGATCTGCCAAATAAAATAACTATCAAGAAGAGAAAGACCAACAATAAAAAAAAAAAAAAAAAAAAAAAAAAAAAAAAAAAATTTTGAAAATGTTATGTTGGGAGAAGGGGGAGCACTTGTTCCAATACACTGTGAGGACACAGGACCGAGCATCACGCTCCCTGCTGCCCAGACAAAAAGGGGTGCTGCTTACCGAGAATTTGCTTCCTCTGCACCATGTAACATTAGGTTGCCCTGTGGATCCCCAGGGATAATGCTATGAAAACTCGTCTGACCTGCTTGGAGGAACTTGGGGACAGATGCTGCTCAAGTGTGAGCTCCCTCCTAGGCTTTAGCTGGACCATCTCTGCTAGAGGCAGGGGATTAGATCTGGATTTATAAGGAATCAAATAAACACAGTGTAGCCAGTATATCCTACACATGTAGTTTGCATACCATGTCCTAAAACTGTGCTTTGAAAACAATATAGAAACACTCTTGTATATGTTCTATATGATATTTAGTGTTGTCTTCTTTTTTTCCTAACCTGGAACAAAAATAATCTATCTTGGAAAAAAACCTAAATGCAACAGTAAATTTGTGAGTCTGGCTTTTGTTATCATGTTAACACTATGTCTATACACTTATACATTTTCTTTTACAAGAACAAACTATATCTTTTCCTATTTTAAATTAAGGTCTTCACAAAAATTCTAAACAAAAGAAGAAATATGTCAAAACCCATTTATTTTTTGGCATGGTGAACAAGTGCAGCAAAATCTGTCATAAAGTTTTAGTCAATTTTATGCTGTTTTCACAGGCTTTTTAATTTCAGATTTTCCTTTTTTTGAAGGCAGATGTCTGGGAAAAACAGAAAACAACAAACTGATGCTACATTCACCATGCTGGACTTTCATTCCAAATGTCATTTTTGCTGATGCTGCTTGGTAAGATCATATGAGAAATGACATAGAAAGGTCACAGAACTGTCACTTCTGTATTAAAATGAAATAGCCTCTCATTTGCCATGCTTCTTCACAATTTCAGAACTTAATGTCAGTAAATGTGTGGCATGCAAATGGCATTTATAAATTCAGTCCATTTTGTTGTACATGGACAACATAAATGGAACTTGGCACCTTCTGGATGTTTTCTTGATAGTGGATATTTAGAAAAATATCTGACTACAAGACGAATTATTTATCAAACTAAACATGCTATCTATATGTAAACACTCCTACCTGTTGCAGAGATTACTTTTATATCCCCATTTTTCTCCAGTCTTGGTGACATATTGTAGCACTTGAAATGCTGATAAAAATGATTGGGTCCTGCTGACCACAGAATGGGAAATGTCAAATAGATCAAAATCCACAGATTAAAGTGAAAAATAATTGCTAAACTTGCTACTGTCACTTGTACATGTTTGCTTGGCAATACGATATCTATATTAAATAGATAAACATAATAAATGTGTCTCCAGTCCAAAAAGAATGCTTTACACCATGACTGGGTATAAACATTGGCATTCTATCTTAGTGGGTGAATGTTGTTAGGAGATTAGGCACTAAACTTCCCTCATTACTTTTTAGAAATCATAGTAACTACTACTTGTCATCACCTAAATATCTGTGACCATCTGATCCATGTGAAAACATACTTAAAGGTGCATGGTAATGTGTAGTGTGGGAATGGGGACAGTTCTTTAATATATGGAAAAGGAGAGCTCACACTCCAGACTAGAATCGTTTCCTGACCTGAGATACAACTGAGGAACCCACCCAAAAGCAAAGGCAAAGGGCTGAAAGGTCATCGGGTGCAGCTCCTGGTGCTGTAGGCAAGACAGCTGATGGCTTCAGCAACCCCCTAAACCAAAGCAGATCCGCAGCCGCCCTCCACCTGCCTCACCTACGCTCAGCTCACCCCTTCCCCAGCTCCAGCACAGCTACACATCAAACCAACCCCAGCGCAGCTACGTACCAGAGACCTGCTGGAGATCTAGGCAATGTAGTTACTACGCTCGTGTCTAAAACAGAGGAGCGGATTGCTCTGGCATTCTCGGTGTTGTTTCCAAAGCCCTCTTCCTGCAAGGTCTTCAGTTTCTGTTTGCGTCCCCTTTTGTTTCCCTACCCCCTGGCTGGGGATGTCATCACATAACTTTCTCCTCCACCCATTTCCCCATTTCCTTCCATTCTTCAGTGTCATTGACATATTTTATATACACAGCTATGAGGTATCATGTCCCCCTTACACCAACAGCTGAAAGAATTATTAAACTTCTTTTTATAGTCTTGCAACATTACATGCCAGCTTTTTCCGCACTGTGGGGGTGGAATAGTAGGTCCTTCAGTATGAGTGTATTGAGGGCCTTGTATTCGACTCCAGCTCTGCTGTCAGACTTCCTAACTCATACACCCTTCTATTAACTAGCCTCTCTTAACATCCATAAACTACATTCATATTCCTCCTGACAATGTAACTAGTCAATCTCAACTAGTAATTTTCATATCTTACTGGGATACAGATCTCAGCTTTTGCCTTTATTTTGAAAATAACCTAACCTCTCCATCCCATCTGATTTTAACTCTCTCTTACTTTCTAAAAGCTTGCCTTTTTGAAACTGAATCTTACTATTTGTTGATTATATTTAAACAAAATTAATGTGTGAGCTCTCAGTTTAAGTCACTTCTACAGTCATCAGTTTCAAACTTATCACTGAAATCCATGGCTGAATGAACGGCACCTTTAGCTTTGGAAAAGGTCACAACCTGTCACAACCTGCAGTAACTGAACCCTGTTAACAATACTTGTTCTCCAGTCTGCATCTGGGAAGTTAAAGTATCTCATGATGATACAGATCCCAGCAGTATTTATCTCTCTAGTAATTTTTGTCCTTTTCAACCTTATCCCTTTCCAGGCTGCTTCAGCAAAAGACAGGCAAAGGATTTAGGATGGATGTATTACTGATTTTATTATCAATTGAAATTAAATTGTGTTTAATTTTAATGTGAGTATAGAATTAAGGAATATTTTAATAAATAACCATTTATTTTTTATTTATTGTATTTTGAATCTAGCAACTGACTGCTACTCTAAAATCCCCTGTACAGCCCTGTACCAAGGCTGAAGGGACTGGTCATAATTGTTTAGAAGGAACGGTTAGAACCTAGGTAACAAAACATGAGGTGATTTGTAAACTGATTTATAATACATGTATAGGACTAGAAGAATGCAAGTAGTTGTCAAGGTCCAGGATTAGTGGGAACTGAGGGAAGTAACTGTAACAGATGCACCCTTAAATTGATCTACAGGAATTCTCCAAAGTGCTCTGGCTCCAGATAAATTCTTTGTAACTCCAGCTTTCACCAGCTTCCCAAGCAGTGCGTGCCATCAGCCCATGTCTCAGTCATGGTAGCTGTTTGGCTGTCCCTACAATACCTGACTCATCCTGCAGCAGAAATCCTAATTCCTGCTTCCTTAAAAACCTCCTGAGGTTTTTAACCTTTCTTTACTGAACAAACATTGCAGTTGTTCCTTTCTCCTTAAACCTAATTATGTAACATTACACCTAACTGGCCTATGGTCTCAGTTGTTGAAAAATAATATTTTTTATATTAGCAAAGACCCTTTGTAATATTTCATGCAGCTGTAGGCTGTGGTATTCTGAATAATTTCTGAGTGTTGGAAAACCACTCTGTGTTTAAGATGTACAGAAGAGTTTTCTTGATTAAGGGAGATAGAGTGACAGATTCTGCTAGATCAGGGCTCTACTATATTCTTTCTGTTACTACTCAAATAAGTCACATGGATGAGAAATGGGTACTCTTGTTCTTGTCAACAATTCCAGAGTTTCTTGGGAGAAGATTTTCAGTACTAAACTTTCTTCAATATTTGTGCTTGTGTGTGCAGGCAATTTTTTCTCTACAAGCAAAAAGATAAATGGAAAGAACACTTTGCTGCTCCTCTGTCTGTAAAAGTGATTTTCCTGTTGCTTCCATTTGTTGGCCACTGAGTTGGAAAAGTAAATTCTGGAATTTGGCAACTTATATCCATTGACTTTAGCAGCAAAACTTCCAGTAAACTTAGCAGAGGCCAGATTTACCCTCAAAAGCATGAGGTTCTTCCTGCCTTACAGCACAGTTCGGTTCCCATTCTGCTCACTAAAGGAAGCAGTAACAGTCCAGCAGGAGGGAACTACAGCGTTTCCTATGTCCACTGCCTGTCTGTGGAGTCAGAGTAGTGAAAACTCAAGTATACAGTACATAAGAGATATCTAAGGATAGTTAAGAACATATCAACATAAGCATCAGTAAAAACAGTTATGTCCAGACAATGGACTAGTTTACGCAAGAGACGGATTTGCCAGGACCATCCCCAGCCATTCTAAAGTTACCCTGGGGTGCAATAACTGAATTGTCTCTGGTTTATGACCTCTAGCTCAAAACCTCCTTGGTACCTGAGGGCTGAAAGAGAGAAATATGATAAATCTGTGTCATAGGAAAGCCACAGAACTATAAGGCAGTAAATATGATGTCCATACCTTAAAAATCATCAGAAAGTACAAGAAAAATAGAAATAGATTAACTAGAATATAAATAAGACCCTTTATTCTTTGTTGTTCTTTGAAGGATCAAAAAGTGTGTGATATAATCTTATTTCACTTTCCAAAAGGCCCTCAAAATCTCCCTCACCAAAAGGGAAGGATTAAAGAGCTGAAAACAGAGAGTAGGAGTAAAGACTGAAGCTTCACTAAAGGAATACACAAAAAGCCCCTTTGAAACTGGCAACTGGTCATTAAAGCGGCAGACAAAATTCAACAAAGTAAATGTGAAATTATATAGATGAGGGGAAGAAAAATGATAATTTAACATATAACGTGATGGGCTCTAAATTACTGTGGATTGCATCTTACAGAGTAATACACAATACATATCATCAACTAGAAAGCAGAAGAATAAAGCCAAATGTTAGGAATTATAAAAAAAGAGGGGGGAGGGGAACAACAACAACATTCTCTGGCTGAGGTAGTTTCTGATTTCATGTTTGGTCTGTATCTAGGTCTAGGTATCTGCTTTTGATCATTGCTACAGACAGCATACTGGCATCTTTGGTCTTACCCAGTGTAGTCATTTTAAATGCTTTTACCAACATGCCTCAGAGAATTAAGCAATTTCTTCAGTAAAAAGTATAAAAACTAGACTACTATAATATAAGTAAGACCAATTACATCAGGCTTGTTTTGATTTCCTATGAATACATATTTTATTTTCCAATCTATTTCATTTTTCTAATCCTAAATTGCAATGTTATTTTATTCCATCTTATATCCTCTATATTTGTCTCCCCCTAAATGCTCCTAATATGTTTCTCAAAAGCATGACTGACTAGGAAGGCCATGGAACATTAAATCAACTGTATTGAAACTTGTCTGAACATAATTTGACTGGCAGCTTGCCTTAAATATTATTTTGCTCCCTGTGTATCCTTTAGATGTTACAAAATTTCCCTGAAGCAGCACTTACATTATGATGCTTTCCCTAAAACAGGTAAATTGCTTTCTTTTTAATTATTCTTTACTCAGCTTTAGAAAAGCTGTCATAATATGGTAATATGGTAATATTTCACAAGACTGGAATGAGGACTGGATCATTGAAATTGAAAGTTAAAAAAAAAATATATTTCTTGGTAAGTTAGATTTTCTCATCAGCTACCTTGGATGAAGTTTGCACAGCATAATGCATTTCATACATCTTTTGCAAATATGCTAGGAATAGCTTATTGAGAGTAGCAAATAATTAAAATAAAGTTTGGTAGGGGAAAGATGCAAGCATATAAGGACTCATAAAAATCATAAATTTTTTATTACATGCAATTCACATAGAAAATTGGGCTCCTTCAAGTAGTGTCCTCCTTCTGGTGTTCCTATGCCAAGCTCAAAATTAAACAACTTGAAAAACTGGTATAAAATTAGGTCACAGCCTGGACAAATTTTTCATCACTTTACTGTAGGTTACCAAAGAACATTATCTGTATAATAAATCAGGGTCTACCTTGGCTCTTGCCAAGTTATTCTGTATCTTCCCTCAGCCTGTGAGATGTTGGGTTTTTTTTCTTTTGGCTTCTGCTATCCTCAGTGAGGCACATCTTCTGTGTTACTCATCTATTTCCCTCTGCACTTGAAAAAACTAGCTTTACCTTGTCAAAGCCCATGACTCACGAGTCTTTAAGTGCACAGTTTATTCTGCAATGGGCACAGACATTGGCAGGATGAAGCTTCATTGCTATTTTAGGGTGATCTAGATCTCTCATGCTCTCCGTGGCACTGTCTGCCCCTTGTTCCTGCTTACTCTTTTATTACTGAGCCCTTCCTTGTGCCATGCCAGTGCTGATTTGGTCACAGAGATGAGATGATCAGAAATAAAAGATGTTTAAAAAATTTTCGTTACCTTTAATGGCATTGTCTGTTCAGCATGGCTCACTGGGCAGGTGGAGGAAGGCAGCTGGTCACCCACAGGAGGTGTGACAAGGTCTGATTCACCCTGCTTGAAAAAAGCAACCAGAGTCAGCACAGCTTTACTTACCTTCAGGGCAGTCCCTCAGCTCTGCTCCTCTTCAGCTGCAACATTCAGCTCTTCTGTCCTCTTTGAGTCCTTCCCTCACAGTCCCACTGGATGGTTACCATTTTTTAAGCATCAGAGAATTTAATAGATTTTAAGGAAAGAGAGAATTTTACATTTTGCTTACTCCAGACCTTTAGGTTTCATACAAATACCTTACTGCCATCCCCAAAGTATTCACGTTTGCAATCTTGGACGTGGTTTAAGAGGTATACAGAGCAACTACAGCAGGAGTTGTAGCAATATCAGACTGCGAATGTGTGTGCATCTGCTCAGCCTTGCATCTATGACTCTCTCCTTTGGATCTGCCATGGTGCAGGGAGGCTGGGAGGATGCCCCCCAATTGCTATGTCCTTTATCTTGTCTATGCAGACTTAGGTACACATCTGCAGTACTCTCCAGCTGTTGGGAAGTACACACATCACAAAAAGAACAGAGGTAAAATCAAGCTGCAGATCTTTCAACAGCCTCAAATCTCAAACAATCCCCTTCTGCTGTGATTTAGACAAGTTCAATAACAAGAAAAACTAAGTTAAATTACAGGGGTCAATAAACTAGTCAGGGGTTAATCTCTAAAGTCATGTCTGAAGTGCGGTTAAAGATACGTTTGTGACTTGTTCTTACAAATTAAACAATGAAAATACTAGGTATATTTCCCACTGACAACAGTCTTAGAGCATAACTGACTGTCTGAGCATCATTATTCTGCAACAGCATGAGGCTGTGTTACTTCACCCCATAGTGAAAGAGCATGGAAATAGCCATGGAGTAGTCATGGAAAGAAGAAAATTTTTTATTGTCAAATTTCTTTGTGAAAACAAAATTCTGCTTTTGAAATTATTCACTTTACTGGCATATGCACAACTTTAGACAGACACTAGCTGACATACAGTTAATAATATGTGGGACCTGGACAAAAAATAGAAGATATTAAGGTATACTCACTTCCTACACAACTTTATTTCCTTCCACAGCTCAGATGTTCAACTTACAAATCTTATTCTTAGAAAAATACGCAATTAGTCAATGTATTTACATATGGAGAAAGAAGTGAAGATTACTGAAAATAAATCAGTGAAAATTATCACACTGACTGATCCTGTTTCTTATGTGTTTTACATGTCTTAGTTCATATAGTGATGCTGCTCCAGGTTTGCATTATGGAGGGGGGATAAGATCAGACTGGCTTTGATTGTTGAAGAGTGAGTGTAGATGTTCTCGCACAGCTGAAAAGGCTGCACACCTTCCTGAAAGTCTGACATGCCTTTTCCCTGCACCTCTTCCAACGCTTTGGAGGAAAAAGTGCTTAAAGAGATAGAAATTTTTCCATGGCTCAGTTTCCCAATATACCTAGTTTCTCAATACAGTGGGTTAATAACTGAACTTCCAGTGAAAATATTTCAGGAGCAGGAGGGATAGGAGCTAGATGTCAAGCATAGAAGTGATACAGCTTTAGGTCTATACTTATTAAAAAGAGTTTTTCCTTTAGTTTTTCTAAAAAGTTCTTGATAAAGCATTTTTTCCATTTGTTTTCTGTTAAATATTAGCTGTAGTGTACACCTGAATGTGGCACAGCCTTTCTACAGGAAAATATGTGCCTGCTTAAATATTGAAGTTCCATGAATAAAACTGATTTTCATTTTAGATGTTTTAAACAGCTGGAAAATAAGTAGTTGTCTATGATCTCTTGCTTTTTATAGCAGAAGTAAAATTATACTCTTTTTAAAATGGAAATTTGAAAGGTAGATTTTTTTTTAATGTTGTTCAATTTAAAACATTTTTTGATTTATTACCTACATGACTCAGTTTAATTGGAGGCAAAAGGACAGAGGAGAGATTATTTGTTTTAATGCTCTGCATAATTATAAAATACCAACAGAAACAGCACAAAGACCAGTGAGGAAGTATTTGTTGATGGGAAGAAATAGTTTCAATGAGAAAATGAAACTTTGGGAGGAGAAAGGGATACATGAGAGAATAGAGAAGGAAGAATAGCCATGTGAAAGGTCTCTTCTAAACATTTACTCAACGGTGTGCAGAAGTGAAGCAATTTGGCTAAACTCAACGTACTTTTTGACTCATATTTGATGCAAAACCACACAACCAGTAGACCTCCAAAAAGTATAAATGGCCATTGGTCTCGATACCTAAATTGTATGAGTTGTTGTGCTGGTTTTGTCTGGGGTAGAATTAATTTTCTTCACAGTAGCTAATATAAGACTAAGTTGTGGATTTGTGCTGGAAACCGTGTTGATAGCTTGGGAATGTTTTTGTTACTGCTGCAGTACTTACACAGAGCCAAGGCCTTTTCTGCTCCTCACCCCACCCGCGAGGAGGCTGGGGGTGCACAAGCAGTTGGGAGGGGGCACAGCCAGGACAGCTGACCCCAACTGACCCCAGGGACATCCCAGACCGTGTGGCATCGTGCTCAGCAATGAGCTAGGGGGAAGGTGGGCCAGAGGGCTGCTTCTCGGGGATGGGATGGGCATTGGTTAGTTGGTGGTGAGCAATTGTTTTAATTTGTATAACTTCCTTGGATTTTATTTTACTCTCTTTGTTATTTTCATTACAATTTATTATCAGTGGTGATATTATTATTAATATTATATTTTATTTTAATTATTAAACTGTTCTTATCTCAAGTTACAAGTTATCTCAGTTTACCCTTCCAATTCTCTTCCCTCCATCCTGCTGAGGGGGAAGTGAGCAAGTGTCTGTGTGACGCTTAATTGCTGCCTGGGTTTAAACCACAACAGTTGTCCATGATTCAGTTCTCCTTAAGCAAGAACAAAAACACCAGAAGGATGGGTCATCTTTCTGATGTCAGGCCAGTCCAGCTGCCTCAGCAGCCATGCCAGGGCCAACACCTGCCCTATGCGGGGTTTGTATCACAAGCAGCTCATGCCTTTGACAACTATAAATTATTTAGCATAATAATCAGATATTTTTTATCCAGCCCACTTGGAGGATATTTTAAACAAAAATGCATGTAGTACTTACTATTCATTGTTCAAAATAAACATCTGCTGTTAAACAATTAATGTTTTTATTGGGTTGTAAAATAAAAACTTACAGCCTTCTTGCTGCAATTAATTTTATTTTTAGGTGAAAACATATAGGTTGGAACAGAGAAGCCAGTAGTTTCATCTAAGTAGTTTTTCTGTAAGAAAAGTATTTCTTGAGAATACAAGCTTCAGAAATTTCCCTGAAAGTAAGATAGTGAAGTATTGCAAGAAGAGCATTTCTTATCTGTATACTTGTGCCAAAACCAGTAAAACTTATTTCAAATTAGACATAGAAAGCATTTGTTTTACTACTTGTTTGGATATCTCAGAATCAAACTCAAGGCTACTCTTTGGATCCCTTTCCTTCTCTCTTCACTCATAATTAAAACCATCCATCACATAAGTTAAATAAGTCTTAGCATTGCCAAGGAAACCACAGCCCTGTGTTGTATATCCACTTACAATTTTTGGATACCCGTGAACATCTTTTGCTGGGTGAGGTAAATGCATGGGGCTGCTGTGTTTGCGTGTTGTCTGGGTCTCCATTTCCAGTGCGGGACTTCCAATACCTTCTGCTATGGGCAATGTGAAGGTTTTGCACAAGTAATCACCATGATTACCAAAAAAGCTCTGATATGTCTGAAATTAGTCACAGGTATCTAATATAAAATACAATTCTGGCTTACGCAGATCTTTTGGTAAGACAAAGTGAAATCAAACAACTGTTCGACATGTTATATCTTTTTCACAGTGTAGCTGGTATTTTTCAAACCTATATAGCTAAAAAAAAAGACAGGCCAGCACCTCTCACATTGCTGAATTTGAAAACAGTATTTCCCTGGAAAAGTAAAAATTCCATTTACTTACATGATTACTGTTCTAATATGTTTGTTAAATGTAGTTTAATACATGCAAGCTTTCCTAATATTTTCTCTTTAAGAGAATTTTAGGAAATATTTTTTGTTCTTGTACATCTCAGTATTCACTATTATTAGACTGGTAAGGTTTTGTAAGAGAGCTCAAAACCCTGAGAGAAAGCCTTTAGGCTTCAGAACGAGCAGTGATTGCTTGCAGATTCTCTTGTCTTGCTCAGCACTGTTCTGTAAGAGGATTGTACATGAGCTAATGCAGGTAAGTGAGCTTGCTTACCACAGAATGTCTATTCTCAATTAGTAGGTTTAACTCAACAGTACTACGTTTCAACTCTGTCTTACTCTGAATCTCAAGCTGAAGAGAACAATCTTTTTTAATAAAGTAATAAATTTATGGAACAGGGTTTAACATTGAGACAGAAATCATTCTATTGCGGAGTGAATTTGTTACATTTCTCTGCTTTCCACCTTCTTACCACAGTAGGGTTTATTCTGGAATAGAAAATGTACTACTTTCATGCAACTTTTTTTGTCAACATTTTGTGGTTGCTCTAAGTCTGTTATTTGGGGGCCTTTTCCATGGAATTTAGCCATTCCAATGACACTTTGTAATTTGCTTTGTTCAGGAAAGATTTTCAGTCACACAAGTAGCGTACAGGCAAAGAATACAGAAGACCAAAATAACTGCTTTTCCAAACAGCAAGATGTTTATATAGAAGGCTTACCGAGAATTGATGTAATTATGGGAAGAATCCAAATATCCTGTAGGGCTCTATTGGCCACGTACAGCTTCAGCGAATGATGCTTTTTGTTCAGAATACCTATTCCAAAAACAAAACCACAACAAAATCCACACAAAAACTGGAAACCTTTGTCCTGCAATTTTCAGGACCTCTAAAATGGCACAGCTAAACTAAAATCTGAAGTAGAAAACTCTCTGAACTTTCATTTAAAAAAGTATTGTTTCAGGGCTTTTGTTGTCATATTTGAATCACCACAAAAATTTCACTCTGGGCAAATCTTTATCTCTGTAATGGTACTGCCCAAGTGGCACGGGCAGAATAAGGGATAGGTTTTGCATGTGCACAGACATTGTGTGCACAGACAATAAACAACAAGCCCGGCAAAATAAATGTCAACATAAGTATCAGTCAAATCAACTAAATGCATATAATTAACTTTGTACTATTAAGGAATATTGAAAATTAAATCTTTGCACAGAAAACAACTATTCTGGTTTTCTTCAATCTCTATTAGCAGTAATGCATTTCAAGAAAGGGCACTGTGCAGTCAAAGGATTCATTGCAATATTGACAATAGTTATGGGCTCGGAGGGATGTTTTTTTCCCTCCTGTAATAGGAACCTCTCACTAAGAAATACCATCTTTACTTCCATTTCAGGGTATGGGATTTTCATACCTCAGATTTTTCTGTTATCTATTTCCCATGACATATTTATCATTTGCAGACACCCACATGCCAGGCCTGGAGTGCTATCTGGGGTGTGTAAGACCTACATCTCATGCACAATGGGACTGTAACTGAGCGATGGACTGTGACTTTCCCAACTCGTCTTTGCCAGCTTAACCAGAGCATTTTAGTTTTATGAGCGATTGATCAATAGGGATTGAAATGCAATGAAATATCAATAACAGTAGGTAAGACAGTTTTCCATCCAGCCTGGTTTTATGGCTACTGTTGATCACTTTTTCCTGTGTTCCCGAAGTACCTGTCTTCTAGCAACTTGTTACTCAGACATACAGTGGAAAATGGAAACTCACCCACAGTGATGACAGCTAAATAAAATTGCAGTATAATGCAAATAGCTCTACATGTTAAATTGAACAAAATAAATTATTCCTACATATGCCAGACATTTTTAAGCAGGTTTCACCATTATAGAAGAATAAATCCAGCAATTCTTTCTTATAGTTTAAGAAATTTCAAATGAAAGTTCACCAGAGTACTCTCACAGTATTTTGTATAGAAGTCATGTCTTGATCAAGGCTACAGAAGGCAGAAAAAGAAGGGAACAGCCAAAGGCTGAACTATCATTCAAGATAAGTGGACGCATGCAAATGTAGGAAAAAAGAAACTTTTTAGAAAGTGTGTGTAAATCTAAAAAAAAAACCAACCAACAAACAACCCCACATTAGTTCTCAACCTTTTATTCTCCCCTCCTAAAGATTTTCATTTTTTTTCTCCTGGAAAGCAATAGTTCAAATATTTCTCCATTTCACTTTTTTTTTTTTTCATTTCCAATTTAAAAAAAAAAAAAAAAACTAAATAAATATTAAATGGTCAATAAAATATCTCCACAAACATTATTCCTCTCATTTCTCTAAGTCATCTCCAAATTTACCTTCAAAAAAAGGGCAAGAATTTAAAAAAAAAAAAAAAAAAAAGTTTAGAATATTCCCAGTGTTCTTTACAAAAGATCGAACAGAAGATTGTTTGATTAAAAAACCCAGTTGATTTACTGTAACAGTGGGCATCTCCCTAAAACCTTAGCTTTGAAAGTTATCCTTCTAGATGTTCAGCAGATTTGAGCAGAAATATCTACATTTTCATGGTATTCATGGTTTTACACTTTTTGGACTAAGTCTAAAGGTAATCTAGAAACCTAAGCTAGAGGTTTTTCATGGGTTTTCTTGTAGGGGAGATTCTTATATCAGAAAATCTCTAGAAAGATGGAAGCAGTGTATGCTGCCCTGTACTGGCCTATTCCAAGTCCTGCTGAAGACTTTCCCTCCTCTGCATAATGGAAGAAGGAGGATTTCCATTATGGTCTCTCACAAAAGAGAGAATAGTGAGCAGTATCACAGTAACACAGAACATAACTTATGTTAACAGGATTGTGGCCTGATGTTATAGTTTTACAGGAAACAATTTATTATATCTATTCTGCTGTACAGTAAGTTTACAGTTGGAAATTTCACAGAAGACAGAGGTGTATTCAGTTCCATGATTTTCCACATATAAAAGTTAATGACCACGGAAGTCCAAACATTTTTTCCAGGAACGAGTACATCCAACACTAAGTGTATAGTGCCCCATTTATATTGCCTGCATGAAACCACTCCTGGCTGAGTTTGGCATTTTCCTCAGGAGATCAGTGGACTTTATAACAGTGTTTGAATGCATCTCAGAAAATACTGACAGCAAGCCAACAAGAGATAGAAACACCTGACCAGGAGAAATGAGCGATAAAAAATCTGCTCTATAGTTTGAGTGCTATGACTGGTATTGGAAAGAAAATCATGGATGGATCTAAAACCAATGAGCTATGAACATAGATCACATTAGAATGAAATTTTGGTTGCAATCCTGAATCTATTGAAGTCAATGGAAGGGCTCATATTGGCTTCAAAGGATGTTGAACCGTGGCATGGATCCTGAGCTGCCTTTGACTTATGGAATCACAGGAACATATGACAAGATTTCAACCATCTGTTGAAATAATTTCTCCAATAGAAAAGTCAAGGGTGCACTTTAAAACATTTTCCACTTAATACAGAATTGTTTCTTACAGAGTGGAATCTTTACTTTTAAATAATGTGTCAAAAATGGCATTTGATATGTATCAAAGGAATATGTGCAGAAATACAATTCGCAATTCAAACTGGCACAGAGTTGCCATTCTGTTTCAACTTAAAAGGTTTCACAGTTTTTCTCCAATATACTTAGTCACCTACTCTCATTTGTTAAAAATCATCACATACACGGCATTTAAATTATTTTGACAGTCTGTTTTGTGAATGTATAAAGCACATTTAACCTAGTTTGGAAAATATATTGTATGGCTTGCTTTGACTGCAAAAGCAAAACACGTGTAACTTTATGTGTGTTCTGCTGCAAAGCTCACCTTTAGTTTTATGACTTTAGCATTAACTGCTCCAGGAAGGAGGTCACATGGAGTCTGTTCTCTGCCCTTGAAATAAAGATGACTGTACGTCAGGGTCAAAAGTCTGTATCCAGATGCTAAACTACCATGTTGTTTTAGTTTATATCAAAACAAGGACTCTGGAACTCTAAATATACTATGTTAATATAATATTAACATATAAAGTTAGTATTGACATTTTGGGACCTTTCCTTAACATTTTGGACCTTAATGTTAACACTTTATGGTCATCGTGAACATGACTTTGGTGAGATATGGAGTCCTCATGTTCACTTAATGTGATTCCAGGTATCAGTCAAAAAGGACACAGATACTGACAGAAAGTAAATATGGGAACAAGTAGCTAATTCTGGTTTTTAATCTAGAATGTATGTTTTCAGAACCAAGTATATAATTTAGTGGAGTCATTGGTTTTCAGTTTAAACATGTTGATTAAATAAGCAGAGGTTTACACATCAGCCAGCAGAGCAGAGCTGGGGTTCAGCAGTCTGGATTCCTTAGTCTAGTGCACCAGGCTTCAGAGAGAAGAAATTTGCGGCATTTTGCAAGGACCTAAATATTTGAGTTTTGATTTATTTTGAACCTTTTGTGTAGACATTATAAACCTTTGGCAATAAACACTTCTTGGCTTGGAAGAAAGCTGCCACAGTTTTAGCTTACTGGTTAGATTCTTTCCTAGTTTAGCTCTTTGATGTCCCTTTTATTGTCTGGGAAGTTTTGAAATCCCAGAGCAAACAGCAACAGTCATTTAAAAAATACTGTGATTTAAGAATTGCATCACAGTGAAATTGAAAACCCCACTCAGCAACCATGGATTTCAAATCATGTATTTATACACAAATTAATTTTTTTATACTTATGCCCTTTTGTAAATCAGATTCCTTCTTTAAAAGACTAATCACAGATCAAGTTGTGTAACATAGCTTCAATAAATTTCTGACTGAAAACTGAAACAGCCAGTAAGTTTTTACTGAATATTAAACTTGAAAACTGCTCCCACAAACTTCTGTTTCAATGCTGTACCAAATGATGTCACACTTATTGGGTACTGATACGATGACAGTAGCCATAAGCACATTTCCATCCTGCACTGATGCCGTGCCTGGTCCGACCCAGGCCCGCACTGACTCCAACCCTGTATACAGACACACTCCTTCTCCTACCAAAGATTTCATGCATCATGAACTGCATGTTTTCAAAGGGAAGTTTACACTATCTGGAAGCAGCTTCCACTACTCTAGCAAACGCTGCAGGGTTTTAAACAAAACAATCTTTGCTACATAATCAGAAAAAGGATAGTTTAATAAAACAGGTGACATAGCAGCTCTGATAAATTAAGTGGTTTGAAATAAGAATTTGTATTAATCTCCTGAAGAATTGCTCCTAGTTTTTTCCACTGGAATTACCACGGGCAATCTGAACATAAATGACTATCAATTTTCTATTTCTTACTTTTTCTTTTCTGTTTCACCCTGAATTCTACTTTCTCATTCTCCAGATATGATATTCCATCTTCCCTGGTTGTTCCTCTATATCTTTAAAAATTCTTCTTTCCTATTGTTTTTTAAGAGAAGCTATTATCAAAAATCTATCAAAAAAAAAGCTATTGGCTTTTAATTATTGAAGTTTTAGCCTTCTTCAAATGTCTTTTAAGGCCTCAAAAAAATAAAATGTTATAATTATTAGTAGTTCTCCACTACTTAATAAAGACAAAATCCACCTCAGTTTTCACTCTTCATATCTTCCTTAGATCTCACTTTTCTCTCTAGAGCCAGACAGGCAATTTTCTCAGGAGAGGAGAAACAATCACTAAGAGGATATTATAATAATTGGGAGAATAAGGGTATTTTTATTAATTTATTTCATTAGCTAGCATGGGCATCTTAATAGCCGTTTCATCCTGTGATATCCTATGGTCAGACTTCAAAGAGTTATAGCTGGCCATTATCTGTTTAAGCTTGTTTAATTCAAAAGTATACCTGACCTGGATCCAATTAGTCTGGAAACCTTTCTCCCAAGCTTCATTTAAGATCACTGGTTTAAAGATATTATGGGCTGTGAGCTTCGCAGACAGTAAGACATCAGAGCAGTCTCTATTTACCAGTCTACAGAACCATGTTCCAAACAGAAGAAGTTTACAGGGACCTAAAATATTTCTGGGTTGCTTTGTTTCAGCCTTTTGGTCTGGGCATTACAGGACTTTGACAAATAATTCTTGTTTTGGAGGAAGCGGTTTTAAAATCACTTTCATTAATGTTATCAGTTGCTTCTAACAGAAAAATGTCAGATTTAATAGGACAACCTGAACTACTCCTTTTAGTCAGAAGACTACAGAGCAGGTTGTCTATTAGTGCTGGAACCCCACGATTCCACCCCAAACTGGCCAAAATTGTGTAATCCTTCACTTGCTCAAGCAGCCCACTCTGGCAATGTGGCCTGCAGTTCATTGATTTCACAGCACGTGCTGAAAGCAATGAGCAATGTGTGAAGCTTCCTGAATAACTGATCAGGAAAAACTGAGCATTGCTTAGTATTGCAATAGTACTGGTTACTAATAGTATTAATGAAACCATGAGATGTATTTTTGCATGTCATGCGTTTTTTAATGGACCTTATAACTTGGCTTTGTGTCTCAGCCAGGCTCTTTTTCAAGGAGAATAGCTCATAGGTCACAAAGTAATGTGTGTTATTAACAGAATATTTCTAATGATCTTGTGTAAGAGCTCTCCTAGTATTTGAAAATGTAACTATGAGGTTCCTGTTAGGGAACAAACTCCCTTTGCACGTCTCATATGTCACACTATGAAACATAACAAGCCAGGGCTGCTTCTTACTGCCGCAGAGTGAATAAACTGAGCCAGGGTGTTCATGTGATTTCATGGCTAAGCGAATGAGGGACAAAGCAGAGCAGACATCTGTGGCTTCTCAGGGTGATTTATTTCCTTGAGAGCTAATGAAGAAGAGATATTGAAGTCCAATTAGCGAGCAAATCCAGATCCCTGACTCTCCATTACATGGGTTACAGTATTGGCATGTTAGCAATAGTGTTACTCATACTAAATTTTACCAAGCTACATTGGTGTAGAACACATTTATGAAAATGTTCTCACAAAAGATCAAAAGTCACCATTATTATACTATTCTCTTGTGAAAGTTGTCACTGTTATTCACAGAATTTCAGCCCGCCCAAAGGAAGTGGGATCATATCAGTGTGGGAGCCAACAGCCAAGGGTGCTGAAGCCCAGTGAAATCGCTAGTATATGCCTCTCTCCTTCTTCACTTACCTATTAAAGTGGAAATTATTTTTGTTACTTGACAAAAGCAGAGACTACTTTAGTCAAAGAAAACCTAGATTTATACAATGGCTGTTATAATAGCCATGGCTGGCTGTGTCATTACTAGTAAAGAACTGAAGACCTCTGGGAGAGTGTGCTGCTTTGAAGTGTTATCATCCTGAATGGAGACAGCAACTATCCTAGTTCTTTGTCTTCTGAGACTAATTTCACCAAAGATTTTGCTTTTATAGAGAATTTCATAAAAGTTCCAGCAAAAGCTTTCCCAACCCATTAATTCTTACCCCCCCTTAAGGGGAAAATAAAAGGGTGGGATTTTTTTTCATTAAGCAGTCCTTGCATGCCACTAACACCACCACCCCCCCAACGTACCTG